>NC_079231.1:21426928-21488401 GCF_029633865.1 Lampris incognitus | reverse complement strand
GGTGAGATTTGGGCCATGTTGACCATTTACCACACGGGCCACTTCAGGGTCGCATCCAGATCACATGTTGCCGAGAGCGCCGCATCTTTGCCAAAGAGGACCCACATCTGATTTGGCATATTTGGGCCATATTTGTTATTATGCATGTGGGCCGCTTCAGGCTCACATCCATTTTGTCAGGGCCAGAAGAAGGCCATCAGTGCCACATCGTTGTCTGACGTGGCCCACATCCAGATGCTGTCTGGGAGGAAAACCATGGGTTTCCTCCATTGTGGAGAGGTGCATCGTTCAGTGTTTTAATTATTCCAAGTGTAACAACTTTTCTTATTTGGGTCCATAAGAATATTGAAACATGCAAAAAAAAACTTATATATACTATATATAGTATATATACTTTATATATATAGTATATATATAGTATATATACTATATATATATAGTATATATATAGTATATATACTATATATATATATATATATATATATAAGTTTACACATGCAATATATGTACAATACACAAATACATACATAAATGCATCAGTACTTACACCTGTCAACCCACATGCTTTTCCACATAGATGTTGTTTCTGTATGCATTCAGATTCAGAAGTGAAGAAGTCCGTTAAATATAGCTGAGATAATAACATACATGTAGACCTCTCCATATTAAAAGGACAAAAAACAATAACTGTGTATGGACATCAAAGAACTAAATGAGCGACTCAATTATGGGCAAGTTGTTGCTTTTCTACTGTCTTTTCTTTTTTGACCCCCCCCCCCCTTTTTCTTCCAATTGTATCCGGCCAATTACCCCACTCTTCCGAGCCGTCCCGGTCTCTGCTCCACCCCCTCTGCCGATCCGGGGAGGGCTGCAGACTACCACATGCCTCCTCCCATACATGTGGAGTCGCCAGCCGCTTCTTTTCACCTGACAGGAGTTTTTCCAGGGTGACATAGCGCATGGGAGGATCATGCTATTCCCTCCAGTTGCCCCAACCGAACAGGCACCTCGACCGAGCAGAGGAGGCGCTAGTGCAGCGACCAGAACACATGCCCACATCTGGCTTCCCACCCGCAGACATGGCCACTTGTGTCCGCAGGGACCCCGCGACCAAGGTGGAGGTAACACAGGGATTCAAACCTGAACGACCCTGTTTTTTTACTTGCTAATCTACTGCTACGTCACCTCCAACACACTCCTGACGTACTCTTCCTTCAGAATTACCCCTACCCCATCTCTCCCCCCATCCTCACCATGGTAGAGGAGTGTGAACCCACCTCCGATGCTCCTGACCTTACTCCCCTTCCACCTGGTCTCGTGCACACACATTTTATCTACCTTCCTTCTCTCCATCATATCAGCCCTCCCTCCCTCCCTCTCTCTCTCTCTCTCTCTCTCTCTCTCTCTCTCTCTCTCTCTCTCTCTCTCTCTCTCTCTCTCTCTCTCTCTCTCTCTCGAAGTCAAGTCGATTTTATTTGTGCAGCCCAATATCACAAATTACAGATTTGCCTCAGAGGGCTTTAGAGGGAAACAACATCTTGTCCTTAGACCCTCGCATCAGATAAGGAACAACTCCCTAAAAAAAGCCTTTAACGGGGAGAAAGAATAAGAAACCCTCAGGGTGAGCAAGAGAGGGAGGATCTATCTCCCGGGACGGACAACATGCAGTGGATGTTGTGTTTACACAGTTTACAGAATACAACATCGAAAGAGGAAAAGCTGTTGGACAAAATTATCAGGGATTAGTGACTGGGAGGATTCAAGTCATTCGCTCAGATTTCTTTACCTGCAGAACTTTCTGGTTATCCATGGTAATTTGTAAAATGTACATTGTGTGGTTACTGGGGCGCTAAGCCCCAGTAACGTCCCAGAGGACTCTGGGGAAGATGTAGGAACGTACGTGACGCCCATCCTCATCGGCCCGTGAGTCGGAGACTGAGCATGCGCTCTAACGTCGTGGAGTGGGACTGCATTCCACACGTCACAGCAAAGCTCTGTGCTCCCGTACACCACGAGGACAGAGCCGACTAACAGGATGTCCACATTGGTTTTAGAAATCAGAAGCACTTTGTCATTTCACTTCATGCACTTGTGTACATGACATGAAACGAAATGCCGTTTCCCCCAGCTCACAGCAGTACAACACAAAGACGACGCCACATCCAAGAACACACATATCCGAACCAACACATATATATCCAACTCAACAAAAATCACTGTCCAAGAGAACGAACACCAGCCAGGCTGAATGTCGGAACCGCTGGTCTGTATGGCTTGGCATTTAGCTTAGCCCGCGCCGCTTCCGCATCCTGTCAGATCGCCACTCCGTGTTTCCTCCTCGGCCACAGCCCCAGGCATGGGCCCGTGGTCCCCAGGCCCACCGGACGATGCAGACCAAACTCTCGCAGCCGAACCAGCGCCAGCTCTCCCAGCCGGACGCCCTCGACACACCTCCCCGCACTCCTCATGACGACATCAGAAACACCAGTCAACGCCAGGTGAGGCCGCCGCCAGACCGCCGTCGGCGTTATCGGAACTGCCAGTCTGCCAGGGCTAGCAGTTAGCTTAGCCTGGCCCACTTTCCAAAACGATCCAGCACCAGCTCACCCAGCCATCAAACGAAGACATAACTTAGATGACGACGTGGACAAAGACATTGCATGGACGGTACTGGGTGAGGCCGCCGCCAGACCGCCATCGGCGTTATCGGAACTGCCAGTCGGCCAGGGCTAGCAGTTAGCTTAGCCTGGCCCGCTTTCCCAAACGATCCAGCACCAGCTCACCCAGCCATCAAACGAAGACATAACTTAGATGACGACGTGGACAAAGACATTGCACGGACGGTACTGGGTGAGGCCGCCGCCAGACCGCCGTCGGCGTTATCGGAACTGCCAGTCGGCCAGGGCTAGCAGTTAGCTTAGCCTGGCCCGCTTTCCCAAACGATCCAGCACCAGCTCACCCAGCCATCAAACGAAGACATAACTTAGATGACGACGTGGACAAAGACATTGCACGGACGGTACTGGGTGAGGCCGCCGCAAATGTGAATTCGCGCCGCCATCTTCTGACACGGGCACGGGGTGAGGCCGCCGCAAACGCGAATTCGCGCAGCCATCTTCCCACACCGGAAGCAATACAATCATACACTGTAGCACGTACACAAAACAAATATCCTGAAAAATTGCATGCGGAGTTTCACATGTTCCATATAACCAGTCCAGACCGTCAGGCTTTTAGCTCACTTCGCCAGTCGTAGTGCCAACAGTCAAAGTTCCAACTCTCACCTACACACCCTTACCCTTCCTTCTCTCCCGCTGCCTCTGCACAGGCCTTCCCCCTCTCCCTTCTCCTTCTCCCAACAGTAGCATAGTTTCCACCAGCACCCTACTGTCCAACAGTACCGGTGGTGGTCGTTGGTAACCCGGGCCCGACCGATCCGGTATGGAAAGCCCCATTTATCTGGACTTGGTGCCGGCACTAAGAATGCACTGGCTTGTGCACCCTCAGTGGCCGGGTTCGCTTTTCCACTTTATGTAATTCAGTGCTAAATATAGACCAACGGTAGTCCAGATGGGAGGATGCAAAGGACTGAATCACTCGGGACAGTTTTATGTTTTGATAAAAAAAGTTAGAGCCGCGGATTGGCACATTTCCCTATCATATCTCTTTCGACACCTTCATCCCGTGAAAGCTGATTATTTATTGTCACCCAAAGCAGCTTTGCTTTTTTTCTTTGCTCAGTTTTGACCCCAACCAGTGCTAGATGGTAAAAATCATATAAAGAATAGATCTAAAGTCAACATTGTCATCAATAATCCAAATGCGGGAGCGTTTGTCAGTTATCCCACTGACTGTTTATTCTTCTTTCCATCTCTTATTCAGCTATTTCCCGCCCATACCGTGGTCTTTGGTCGCAGAATTATCTATTTATTTATCTATTTATTATTATCATTATTATACGGCAGTTTTCTGTGGCACACTGAGCTGTGCAAAAGCAAAAAAGCTGATAAGTAAAACAAGCAAGCACACACACACACACACATATATATATATATATATATATATATATATATATATATATATATATACATTTTAAAACGGGATTATTAGGATTATTAGGAGCTGCCAGGGAAGAGGAAAAGAGGAAGGCCAAAGAGGAGGTTTATGGATGTGGTGAGGTGGCTGGTGTGACAGGAAGATGCAGAAGACAGGCAGAAATGGAAACGGATGATCCGATGTGACGACCCCTAAGGAGCAGCTGAAAGTAGTAGTAGTAGTAGTAGTAGTAGTAGTAGCAGTAGTAGTAGTGGTAGTGGTAGTATTAGGATGAATTGGGCAAATACAATCAGAACAGGTGAAGGCAATCTGAAAAAGCACTTCAAGAGGTGGACTAAACCATGACAATAGTTCAGACAGCCTAAATTCCTCAGATGGGGTATTTATTTGGTGACCTCGATCTCAGGCTACAATCTGGGCGCAAATGAGTTCCTGGGGGCATCCGGGTAGCGAAGCGGTCTATTCCGCTGCCTACCAACACGGGATCACCGGATTGAATCCCGGTGTTACCTCCGGCTTGGTCGGGCGTCCCTACTGACACAATTGGCCATGTCTGCGGCTGGGAAACCGGATGTGGGGATGTGTCCTGGTCGCTACACCAGCGCCTCGTGTGGTCGGTGGGGGCGCCTGTTCGGGGGCGAGGGGGAACTGGGGGGAATAGAGTGATCCTCCCATGCATTATGTCCCCCTTGTGAAACTCCTCACTGTCAGGTGAAAAGAAGTGGCTGGCGACTCCACGTGTATCGGAGGAGGCATGTGGTGGTCTGCAACCCTCCCCCGATCGGGGGATCGGAGGTGGGTGGAGCAGCGATCAGGACGGCTTGGAAGAGTGGGGTACTTGGCCAAGTACAATTGGAGAGAAAAATGTGTAAAACAAATAGTTCCTGGGCCCGTCTGACCTCTACCTCACCTTCAAACTATCCTAAAAGTAAGGGGAAAGCAACTTGCATAGGGTGGCAAAAACGGGGCCATCGGGTACTCGGATTCTCCGATGAAGTGGACGACAAGGGGCTGGCTGGCCCCTTCTAATTGTCTTTGTCTTTCATTTTGCCGACTTAAATTAGGGGACTGTCCTGTCCGTAAACACTGTAGTGTAAATCTGTCCTCAGTTCATTCTGACTACCTAGGTTCCGAGTCTCTACTGCTGACAGCCCACATTGTCTGACACTGTGCTCTAGAGACCTTGTTACACCAATTTCATCACCTCGCTGTAGCCTGTGATGGCTGACGGTCCATCCATTCACGCTGAAAATACGTCACGCTCCTCGGACCGAGCAACTCCACAAATAATGCATCTGAAAATGTCAGCGGTGCACAAGCATCAATAAAACAGCCGGCACCTGTTCCCACTTTCTGAATACGTCCTTCTTTTGGAGGTTTTACAGGAACTTTAACAGCAAGGGTTCGAGTATTGAGTGCACCGATTGTTGCCATGTAACATAAGCGTAATGTCTAATTTCTTAGGGTTTATTAATGCAGCTAAAGCATATGTTTATGTAAGATATTATGGATTTTCTGGTTTTTTATGTTAATTGTTGGTGCCTTATTGCTAACAAAACTGGTAAAAAAAAAAAAATTCTCTGAACCCCCCCCCCCACACACACACACACATTTCTCATTTAGCCTCTCGCTCGTATTCTATCACTTAGTATTGCCCATGTGGTTTCATTCGAGGTAGGATTTCACAGAAACGCCGTCGACAGGGAGGAAGGAAGACGTCCTTGATCACCTTTAACCTGCTCAAACAAATCAATCTCCAGATAAAAGTTCCAAAGTGTTCCTGATGTTTCAGCTTTCTTTTCCGGTTCGTCTGTTAGCTAAGAGAATTACTCGGCTGAGCTAACTTTAGCTTGAACCAGTGCAAACGAATCTGTTTTCCAGTTTCAAGGTTAAGATACGTAGCAGGATATGATCCAAAGGAGTTGAATCAAGTGCGACTGGACGTGGTATAGATCCGTGAAGGTGTTTCGCCTCTCATCCAAGAGGCTTCCTCAGTTCGTGCCTTTCTGACCAGACCAAGCTAGTCTGACTGGCTGCTGATGAGACTCAGAATTTATCCTCTAGGAGTCGTTGTCAGAGCTATTGATATGCGCTGCTCTTTGTGATCCGATGTTGACTAGCTTGGTCTAGTCAGAAAGGCACGAACTGAGGAAGCCTCTTGGATGAGAGGCGAAACGTCTTCACGGATAAATACCAAGTCCAGTTGCACTTGATTCAACTCCTTTGGATAACCATGACCTGGATGAATGAGAACATTCACAGACATCAGGATACGATCTAAATCAGTGGTTCTCAAACTTTTTACACCGCGTACCACCTCAGAAAATATTTGGCTCTCCAAGTACCACCAGTATGACCAACGTCAAAATACAGTAGCGTAGGGTGTCCGGGTGGCGTGGCGGTCTATCCTGTTGCCTACCAACACAGGGATCGCCAGTTCGAATTCCAGTGTTGCCTCTGGCTGGGTCGGGCGTCCCTACAGAGACAACTGGCCGTGTCTGCGGGTGAGAAGCTGGATGTGGGTATGCGTTCTGGTCGCCGCACTAGCGCCCCCTCAGGTCTGTCAGGGCGCCTGTTCGGGGGGGGCTGGGGGGAATAGCGTGATCCTCCCACGTGCTATAGACCCCTGGCGAAACTCCTCACTGTCAGGTGAAAAGAAGCGGCTGGCGACACCACGTGTATCGGAGGAGCCATGTGGTAGTCTGCAGCCCTCGTCGGATCGGCAGAGTGGGTGGAGCTGAGACCGAGATGGCTGAAGAGTGGTGTAGTTGGCCGAGTACAATTGGGGAAAAAGGGGCGGGGGGGATACAGTAGTGTAGAGCTACCCTATTCAGCTATGCACCGTTCACGCAGGAGGCAAATGTATTCCTAATAAGAATATTATTTGTTTACTGTTGTCAGCCACAGCCATGCTGCACAACGGGGGTAGCACTACAACTAGCACTCAAACTCTTCAACATACCTGTCATGCAATGTAAGGGGTAGCCCCCCTCCCAACCCCCAACCCCAACCCCCCCCCCACACACACACACACACAGCAAGTGAGAACATTAAGACTAAAAACAACTGGCTCAGCGTCCATCCTGCTTCTGTTTTTTCATTGTTATGAGGGCAAGTAAAGAGGAGCCTCTCTTGCACAGATATTTTGTCACGAAAGGAAGGACACAGTACTTGGCCTCCTCCGAAAGTGCAGATTATTCATTGTGTTGCTGTATCCCCCAAAAGTCCAACAATGACCTAACTTTTGAAAGCAAGACTTCAATGTTTTTTCGCAAGGCAATCCAGTTAGACTCTCCTGCTCACCGACAGTGGAGTCCTTGGGCATTTCTGAGGGTTCAGCGTTGTAAGGGTTTCTCATCCGGATGTTTGCTTCAGCCGTCACGGGAAAATATTCGCGGAGCTGTTGTCTGAGCGAGATGAGGTGTGCAATGATGTATTCATTAACTCCATCACCGAGGCCTTGTGTTTGTCAGACACAAAGCTCTCCAAAGCGGGGAAAGTGGAAAGATCTCCCGCTTTCACTTTGATTTCGAACAACTCCATCTTTTTCAGCATTGCATTGATTTTGTCCTGTGCATCAAAACCATTGACTGAGAGTCCCTGCAGTCCCAAATTCAATGTTTTTTTTAAACGAGAGAAATTGTCCGACAAGTATGCCACTTGACTGAACCACACAGTATCTTCAAAAACATCTGAGAGGGGGAAGTTTTTTCTCCTGTAAGAACATTTGGACTTCTCTGTTCAATTCGAAAAGCCTTGAAAGCGCCTTCCCTCTTGATAGCCCCCTTACTTCCGTATGGAGCAAGAGTTGGAAATGCTCGCTGCCCATCTCGTCGCAGAGCACATGGACTAGGTGATAATATATCGGTCCGGCCTTAATAAAGTTCAGAATTTTCACCGCCGAATCCAGCAAATACTTCATTTCTTCAGGCATCTTCTTCAACAAAAGGGCCTCGCGATGGATGCTGCAGTGAATCCATCACATCTCGGATGCCAACTCACGGATTCGAGCCTCTACTCCACTGTGGCGACCTGTCATAGCCCTGGCCCATCCATGCAGACTCCTGCACACTTTTTCCAATCGAGCTCATTCTCTTTGACACATGCGTTCAGGAGCTGGAGGATGTCCTCAGCTGTAGTTCTGGTCTGCAGTGATTGGTAGAACAGTCCTCCTGAGCTGCACCATCATACTCATGTCTGACATCAACAAATATACTGGCCAAGTCTGCAACATCAGTAGTCTCGTCTAGCTGGATGGCATAATAGTGACTATAATAGTGTTGTTTGAAAGTGGCACCAAGTTTTACTGTTTGGCAGCCTTCTCCCCACACATGATGCGTGTCATCTCCTTAGCTAATGGTAGACACAGTTCGCTAATAGTGCGTGGCTTACCGGCTTTCGCTTTGCGGAGGCTGGCATGATACGGATCTCCCTGTGCGTTGGCTATGGGTGTAACACAGGACTGAATCCGCGGATGTCAGCTGCTTCAGTTTGTCACCTTTTCTGAGAAAAAAAAAAATCAACCGGTTTGTTATTCAGCACTGTTTGGTTGTAAGATGCCGTTCGAGATGAGATGATTTCATGGATTCATTCCCAAGAACACCGCCACATACCTCACACTGCAGCCTGGGCTCTTCCTCCGTCCCGCTCCCGTTGAATCCGAATTTGATGTAACTGGAGTCCTGGAGTCTCCTCTTTTTCCCCAATTGCACTTGGTCAATTACCCCACTCTCCGAGCCGTCCCGGTCGCTTGCTCCACCCCCTCTGCTGATCCGGGGAGGGCTGCAGACTACTACAAGCCTCCTCCCATACATGTGGAGTCACCAGCCACTTCTTTTCACCTGACAGTGAGGAGTTTCGCCAAGGGGACGTAGCACATGGGAGGATCACGCTATCCCCCCAGTTCCCCCTCCACCTCAAACAGGCACCCCGACCGACCAGAGGAGGCGTTAGTGCAGCAACCAGGCACATACCCACATCCGGCTTAGACACAGTTGGCTGTGTCTGTAGGGACTCCCAACCAAGCCGTAGGTAACACGGGGACTCGATCCGGCGATTCAGACCGGCGATCCCAGTGTTGGTAGGCAACGGAATAGACCGCTACGTTACCCGGACGCCCACTATTTCCTTATTGTTTTGAGCCGTTTGTTGCGAGCCGGTGCTGTGTAGACTTCAGTGGCGCTGCTGGAGTAGATACTAGCAGTTGTGCTCCGTTCACTGTCGTCCACCTCAGTTTCCACAGGGCTGCTGGACATGTTCTCCTCCTGACCCGTACGTCTCTTCCCAATACTTCCCATTTGGAGCCACGACTGCAGTCTTTCTGACCCATTCACCATATTAGCTACCTTCGTTTACTATCTTGCCGTCACAGTTTAGCTTTTAACAGTTGGCCTAATACTTGTAATACTTTGTAACTTGTAAATAGGCTGATATCGAAACCATTAACTAATTAAAAAATTAGGAAAGGCAAAACTTATTTTGAATACCATGTCAGTGATCTCATGGTTAAGGTATGTTCATCCGTAGTAGTGTTTTTTACGGAATTATCTGTTTTTCAAATGAATTTTAATTCATTTTTTAAATATTACATACATTTCTCTGCCTACTACTACAGAGAGCATGCGACCATGTTTTGATAACCATGGGGGCTCGAACCCAGGTCCTTCTTGCTGTGATGGCGACCATGTTTTGATAACCATGGTTAGCGTGGTCGCCATCACAGCAAGAAGGACCTGGGTTCGAGCCCCCGGGGTAGTCCAACCTTGGTGGGTCGTCCCGGGTCGTCCTCTGTGTGGAGTTTGCATGTTCTCCCTGTGTCTGCGTGGGTTTCCTCCCACAGTCCAAAGACATGTAGGTCAGGTGAGTTGGCCATGCTAAATTGTCCCTAGGAATGAATTTGTGTGTGTGTGTGTGTGTGTGTGTGGGGGGGTCCTGTGATGGCCTGGCGGCCTTTCCAGGGTGTCTCCCGGCCTGCCGCCCAGTGACTGCTGGCATAGGCTCCAGCATCCCCGCGACCCTGAGAGCAGGATAAGCGGTTAAGATAATGGATGGATGGATGTAAATACTATGTAAAGCTTGCAGCTCAGTTGACAATGTTCAGGTGGTAGCAATGTCTACTTACATATGCAAAACTACAATTATTAAGACGCCAACTGAGGTTCATCACAGTGAAATGTTTGGCAAGCATATTAAACCAAAACTCATTTTCAAATGGTATTCTCTCAAATATGTCAGACTTGATTTTTGGAGAAATGTTAGCTGATACAGTTGTTTAACGTTAATTCAGACATCAAAACTGTGTATCACAATATGATCATATCCAAATTTCATAATGATGAAATAACACTGAAAGTCAATAAGCAATCATATTGCCCAGCCCGGTGGATAGTCAGTCCTAGTCCTAATGTACGTCTGATTACATCCTTAAGACAACGATCCCATATCGTCCTGTTCACAACACATTGCAGTTGTGCTTCACATCTATGTCACTGTGTGGCCTCATTCAGTTGAGTGCTGTTTGTTGAGTTTTAAGGTCAGACAACAGTGAAGTTATATACCGTCAGGCTTATGAGATTTGCCGCATGAGTAAAGCAAAACAAAAAACTACCCACCGTAGTTGAAAGGAGAGTGCCGACCTCGGGTCAGATCCGTTCTTGCAGAAACTTTCATCTCAGAGACATGAGAGAACAGGGAGACGCTGATCTCCAGCTCGCCACACCGATAAGCTTCCCCAGTTTGGCCCCTGACTACCGACCCCCCTCCCCCCTCCCCCATCCTACTTTTCATCACTCTGCTTTGTCTGCCCCCTCTAACTCCTTCCCCTCACTTTCCAAGGCCTGGGTATAAATCCGGATGGGATTGAATGAAATGATCTGAATAAATCCCGGGACTTAAATTTTTCACAAACCTCATCTTTCTGAAACATTATTTTCTTTCCTCTTTCCCTCCCCTCCCGCCTGCTCACACGCTATCTTCCCATTTTCTCCGTTTCTCTCTGAGCAATTCGACTAGGGAGGAGGAAAAAAAAATCTATGATAGAATATTTAATCCGTCAAGCAAAACATTGTGAAATTAGAAGACTGGTTTCAGACACAGAGTGGTGGAGTGAATATAAGTCCATCTCCTTCTCTTTTAAGAGGAGCGCTTATGCTTTCTGCTTTTGACTGGAAATGCACAGCCTGTACCTATCGATCGCCTTGCAAAAGCAGATTTCACCGGCTTGTATTGTTAGCTGCCAATTCAATATACTTCAGCCCCTACAAATCCCAGCCCGTATGCAACCTGAATCCCGTCGACCGGTTCATGTGGACTCAGGAGCCCCAGTGATGAAGTGCATTCTCTTTTTTCTACAATGAGTCAAGAACCAGCCTCAACTTCTGTCAATGCCATCGAAAAGTATAGAATGCCTTCTAAACATAAAGAAGAAAAACCCGCATATGAAACAAATACGGACTCCCCTGAATCCCGACCTCAATAGATGCCTACTGAGAGATGTCATCATCACCAGCGGTCAGTCGAGGTCGAGTATGACTGTCCTCCTTCTGGACCCCTCTGGGTCTTCAGGTGGGTGTAGAGGCCGAACCTGGAGCTGCATAATGGGAGGACACCTGCACGTGACAGCTTTTTATGTGGAGAGGCTGATGTGCCTGCAGCCACCACAGGGTCCTTGGCAGGGGGTGGCCAGAGTCCAATGGCATGGAGAACCAAGACGATTGGGGACCGCCCTCTGTTGCAGCCTTCATCCACCTTCACTGCCGTTGTGACCTGGAGACATCTTCCACCAGTTCCGCCGTTGAGGTCTTTGTTGGATTGCACTTCTTCTGGAACCTCCCCCTTTGCCTATCACCTTGGGTGAACTTACAAGGAGCCAAGCTCCTGACAGCATAGCTTTTGTGATCATTAGTACATGCAAGCTTCTCCACCACGGCAAGGTGGCGATCTAAGAGAAGACTGAGAGATGTGATGCAAATTAAACTTGACAAGTGTGATGTATCATTCACACCAAAATCTATAAGGCAAGGATAATGAATGAAAAGTCAATGTAAAGCCATGACTTGTGGATTTGTTGCCCTGGGCTACTTTATGGGGCTAGGTGAAAAATGTTCAAATCGTGCCACAGAGTTGCAAGTGACAGCCAAACTTTTCATTTGAGATGGCAAGGCCAGACTGGAGAAGAGAGGACGAAATGGATGATAAATCTATTTGTGCTGTTTCTGCATGTCCCAAGCTGTATAATAAGGAATTAGTGTGGCAACAAGTCAGCGACGTTGTGGGGCCTTCTGGTAAATTTTACTTGAGATGCTGTTGGTAATGCTAAACGTTAATGCTGTACATGACTAGAGCCAGTGGGACTGTCTTCTAGTACGGCTACTTATATTAGCAATCTGTTCAGTTAGCCTACTAGCCTACTGGTCAAGAAAAGTTGCTTTTGGGTGACATCAAATGAAATTTTAGCATGTTAGCATTTTAGCTAGCATGGTAGCATTTTAGCTAAAATGTTAGCATGAAGCATGTTAGCATAAAAATGCGGTGCTACTCAAGCTAATTGGTAGAGCTACTTGGTTCTTGGTTTGGAGCATGAATAAAACAACACGAAGCTTTTGACGTGAATGCAGCTTTAGGTGAAGTTCCACGAGTCCCATGGAAGAATTATGTAATGACACAAGACCCTGTGGATTTATTTTGTTTTTGAGAGGAGGGATCTCTGTTTTCTTATGGGGGCAAATCAGCGGGACATTGCATGGGCCCTCCGAACGTACACTTCTTCAACAAGTCTCACCGAGACTAACAAAAAAAAATTGTGGACCCAGCTGAAGTAGTTATCCTCTGAATCCTGGGTTACAAGGATGGAGGGCTTTGATGATGTCATTTTTTTTATTTCTTTTGGGGCTCAATTCGTACACACAAAATTGTGAATTAGTTTCTTCTCTGCCTCACTACGAAAGACCAGATTTTATATGTAAGGGGGTTGATGCACTGAAAAGAGGAGCAGTCCACTGAACCTTAAGCTAAAATCTACAAGAAAACAACAACAACCACAAGGCCTTGTTATTTTGTTTTGTCAGCTATGATTTGTGGACTTTATATTGCAGCTGTGAAGACAGAATTAGACAGATAATCTATTGTAATAGACTAGAATATATAGCAGAATACACTGGTTAGAGGAAAAGGTCAAACATTAAAACCACCCAAAAAACTTTATTAGCTGTGCAAGCACTTCCTGGTAGACATATCCAGGTGGGGAAAATTACATGAAATATAGTCATAAAAGATTACAACATGGAATTCCAAAGACATAAAAAGAAAGGCTAATTCAGCGTTACTTAAAACGATAAAATTTGTCCCACTTATAGGAGACTATGATGGAGTTCACAGGGACAGCTTCGTTCAACTCAAATGCACAAATTACATTGTAAATATTCATGTGTCATCATCATCATCATCATCGACGGTCACTCGGGGGTCGAGTATGACCGTCCTCCCTCTGGGTCCCTCTGGATCTTCAGGTGGGTGTAGAGGCCGATGCTGGAGCTGCATAATCGCAGGATGTTTGCATGTGACAGCTTTCTACGTGGAGTGGCTGATGTGCCAGCAGCCAGCACACGGTCCTTGGCAGGGGGTGGCCAGAGTCCAATGACATGGAGAACCAAGACGATTGGGGACCACGTTCTGTTGCAGCCCTCATCAACCTTCACTGCCGTTGTGACCTGGGGACATCTTCTGCCAGTTCCGCCGTTGAGGTCTTTGTTGGCTTGCGCTTCATCTAGAACCCCCTCGCCTTTGACCTGTCCGCCTTGGTTGACCCTACCAGGAGCCAAGCTCTGGACAGCATAGTTCTTGGGATCATTGGTACATGCAAGCTTCTCCACCACAGCAAGGCGGCGATCCAGGAGGATCACACTATTCCCCCCAGTTCCCCCTCCACTCTGAATAGTAGCCCCGATCGACCAGAGGAGGCGCTAGTGCAGCGACCAGGACACATACCCACATCCGGCTTCCCACCCGCAGACACGGCCCAGGAGAAGGATATCCATGTATTGTTGTGTAGAGGTACACATTTCTTCCATTACATGGCAATTACTGTATAAATCAACTGATGAATCATTAAAATACGCTGAATTTATTTTCCTTTCACACACACACACACACACACACACACACACACACACACACACACACACACACAAACACTCCTTCACACCTTGGAATAAGTGAGAACAACCTGCACAGTTTTCTGTTGTCGATTGTCGAGCAGCTCCACTGGAACAACAAGGGGAGCGACATTCAGGGGAAGACATTGTTCCTTCCCTTACCTGTTTTTTCTTTTTCCCCAGTTGGAACTGGAACCCAATTGCACGACCACACATGAAGCCCTCCGTTCTTTCTATTTGTGAGAGGAAATTGAAGATGTGTTGCATGTCTCTCCATACAGACTGCTGAGACAGACTCTGTAATCCATCCATTATCCAAACCAATTATCAGGGTCGCGGGGATGCTGGAACCTATCCCAGCAGTCATTGGGCGGCAGGCGGGGAGACACCCAGGACAGGCCGCCAACCCCCTCAGTTGGACTACCCCGGGGGTTAAACCCAGGACCTTCTTGCTGTGAGGCGACCACGCTAACCACTGCGCCTCCCTTAATTATAATAATTATAATAATAATTATAATAATAATAAACTGTATTTGTATAGCAACTTTCATACAAGCACATCCAGCTCCAAGTTCTTTACAATTAGGAAATTGCATGCACCCAAGCCCTTCACATTAAATTAACATAATAACAGGGATATAGTGCCATAGTTAATTTAACACGATGGGAGATAAAACCCACTTAATAATAATAAAATAAGATAAACATGAAGATGAAAATACATAAAATGCATAACATAAGATGAGGGAAAATTATAAGTATACATCTCATCTAATCTCATTTTCAGCTGCTTTTCCGGGGTCGGGTCGCGGTGGCAGCAAGCTAAGTAGGGCACTCCAGACGTCCCTCTCCCCAGCAACGCCCTGCAGCTCCTCCTGGGGGATCCCAAGGCGTTCCCAGGCCAGATTGGACATGTAGTCCCTTCAGCGAGTTCTGGGTCTACCCCGGGGTCTCCTCCCAGTTGGCTGTGCCCGAAAAACCTCCAAAGGAAGGCGCCCAGGATGCATCCTAATCAGATGCCCAAACCACCTCAACTGGCTCCTTTCGATGTGAAGGAGCAGCGGCTCTACTCCGAGCTCCCTCCGGATGTCCGAGCTCCTCACCCTATCTCTAAGGCTGAGCCCAGACACCCTACGGAGGAAACTCATTTCAGCCCACTTGTATCCGCGATCTTACCCTTTCGGTCACTACCCAAAGCTCATGACCATAGGTGAGGGTTGGAAGGACGATTGACTGGTAAATTGAGAGCGTTTCCTTCCGGCTCAGCTCCCTCTTCACCACAACGGTCCGGTACAACGTCCACATTACTGCTGATGCTGCACCAATCCGTCTGTCAATCTCCCGCTCCATCCTACCCTCACTCGTGAACAAGACCTCGAGATACTTGAACTCCTTCACTTGAGGCAACATCTCATCCCCAACCTCGAGGAAGTAATCCACCATATTCCGGTAGAGAACCATGGCCTCAGTCTTAGAGGTGCTGACTCTCATCCCGGCCATTTCACAATCAGCTGCAAAACGCCCCAGTGTGCGCCGGAGGTCGCGTTCTGATGAAGCCAACAAAACCACATCATCTGCGAAGAGCAGAGATGCAATTCTGAGGTTCCCAAAACGGACACGCTCCTCACCTTGGCTGTGCCTTGAGATCCTGTCCATGAAGATCACAAACAGAATCGGAGACAAGGGACAACCTTGCCGGAGTCCCACACCCACCGAAAACGTGTTTGACTTTGTGCCAAGAATGCGGACACGGCTCTCACTTTGCTTACACAAGGACCGGATTATAAATATACTCACAATATGATTAATATACTCACACCTACATGACATACATACATACACATTGCCTTGCTCAAGGGCACAGGCCGCAGTATTAACGCTAACATGCATGTATTTTTGATGGTGGGAGGAAACCCACGCAGACACGGGGAGAACATAGGAACTCCATACAGAAAGAATCGGGGACGGCTTGGGGTTCGAACCCACGACCTTCTTGCTGTGAGGCAACAGTGCTAACCACTGGGCCACCCAGCTGCACCGTGCCACCGTGCCCAAAAATCAAACTCAACTCAACAACATTTGACACATCTTCCTTGGCTTAGGTTTTGGCAAAACATCTTTGGACTCATCTGCATCTTCATCTTCACCAGGGAACTGGATGTTCTTCAGTATTCTTCGTCATTCGGGTTCATGTCATCATTAATGTATAAGCTAACATTGCATTAATGCAGACAAAAATCATGTATTATCTGTCGAAGTGTTATCAGTATTGATCCCTTGCACTCGTGTTGTGCTGAGGTCTCAGTACATGTGTGGTACTATGTGTACATATTAGTACGCAGGGGGTAACTTGTATTTTAAAAACATTTTCTGCACCAGTAAGAACATGCCCACGCATATCCCCATGCATTTATTAGCATTTGTTTATTTTTATTTGTTGCCCCTTTTTCTCCCCAATTGAACGTGGTCAATTTACCCCACTCTTCCGAGCCGTCAAGGTCGCTGCTCCACCCCCCTTCTGCCGATCCGGGGAGGGCTGCAGACTACCACATGCCTCCTACCATACAGGTGGAGTCACCAGCCGCTTCTATTCACCTGACAGTGAGGAGTTTCAGCAGGGGGACGTAGCACGTGGAAGGATCACTCTATTCCCCCCAGCACCCCCCCCGAACAGAGCGACCAGAGGAGGCGCTAGTGCAGGGACCAGGACACATACCCACATCTGGCTTCCCCAGACACGGCCAATTGTGTCTGTAGGGACGCCCGACCAAGCCGGAGGTGACACAGGGATTCAAACCGCCGATCCCCGTGTCGGTAGGCAACATAATAGTCCGCCAACGCTCCCCAGACCCCCCCCCCACACACCCCACACCCGTCCCCCCCCTGATGCATTTATTCTGTGTGCAGAACAAAAAAGATTTGGACTTGTGAAAGTCGAGGACGCTCTGGAGTGACAGTTGAGGAGCGTGACCGTCCAGGTGGAACAAAACATGGCGGCGCCCGGCTGCCACGCGCAGGAACACATACATCACACAACACAGCCACTTAGGCCAAAACACACACTGAGCAGGCTGCTCATTAACCTTTGGACCAGCAGCTGTGTGTGTGTGTGTGTGTGTGTGTGTGTGTTGTGTCCTGCAGTGACAGTTGTAGCTGAGGATGACAGAGTGTACCTGTCCCGTACAAGCACACAGCGCCACCCCCTGCACACACTTGTACACAAACACAACGAAAGCACTTGTACTGAGGCCGACGCACAAAACGAGCCATATGCCAACACACACACACACACACACACACACACACCGCCGTTATGAAGACACACGGAACATCCGTGCAGCCTTCCTAGCAGCGGTGGCTTTGCTCTTACACGTTTTATGTGTTGTTGTTGCTCAGACAAAGCAATGCTGACAAACGAAGACATGCCTTCCCAGTAATTTCCCATACAGACATATGCACATACTACACCCACGCAGACACACACACACACACACACACACACACACAGAGAGCTGGGCAACAAATCAGTTTAGAAAGCTGATATTCCTGCTCCATCTGTCTGCAGAAGAATTTGCCAGCAACCTTTTTTTTAATGCACACTCCATCAAATATATATATACACACACACACACACACACACATATATATATATATATATATATATATATATAAGTGCAATGTGTGATGTGTGCATGCGAGCAAGTGTGCCGCGTGGGCGGCTCGTGTAATATAACGCCGCTGTGTTGTTCGTGTTCGCCCTCGTGGCTCTTCCCGTGAATTCCTGTTAGGCAGCTTTTCCTCTCCGTCCCTCCCTTTGTTCCCGGCTCGAGCCGCCTCGTTCAGACGGGCTGAGGCCAGCGTTCGTAAAAGCCGCGGGACGGCTGAATGGGGAAGTAACCCACCCCCCCCCCCCGCCCCGCAACATCTCGGTAATTGTTAGTGTTGCTTGGCAACAAGGCCCGGGCGGATTCTGATGAATAGAGCGGACTGTTGATATTCCTCTTTAACGACGTGTCCGCGGGTGAAGCAGCTCGTCGGCGTGTCAAGGCCGGATCGGTGTCTTGCGAGGCGGCGGTGAGGCGCAGCGAAAACCTGCGGCGGTTATTTCCTAAATGAAAACTCGGCTTAGCAGCAAAACAGTAAGCGGGCCGTGCAAGTGGGCGGGGCACGCCGCTGTGCAGATGTTGACCCCCCCAAGCTTCTTCTTGCGTCACGTTGTCTATGCGCGAGCCAGCACGTGGCTGAAATCTGCAACTTTATCCCTTAATTAATCATTCGCTTATTCATGCGGATCATAGAGTCGGGTTTCCCAATACGAACTGGCAATCTTGGCCCCCCCCCCCAATTACCCCACTCTTCCGAGCCGTCCCGGTCGCCGCTCCGCCCCCCTCTGCCGATCCGGGGAGGGCTGCAGACTACCACACGCCCTCCTCCCATACACGTGGAGTCGCCAGCCGCTTCTTTTCACCTGACAGTGAGGGGTTTCGCCAGGGGGGACGTAGCGCGTGTGGAGAATCACGCTACCCCCCCCCTCCAGTTTCTCCCCCCTGTATAGGCGCCCCGACCGACCATAGGGGGCGCTAGTGCAATGACCCGCATACACGGCTAATTGTGTCTGTAAGAACTCCCGACCAAGCCGGAGGTAACATGGGGATTCGAACCCCATGTTGGTAGGCGACAGAATAGACCGCTACACTACCCGGACGCCCCGTGAACTGGCATTCTTACCAGGGCTGCCAACACTCTCTAGCCTCCCTACACCGCTGCTGACTTAGTTTGGTGGGGTCGCACCAACTGGGGCAGCGGCAAACGTGTTGGAAACAACTTCGGCAGGAATAAAGATTGAGACGTGACGTCACTGTGGCCGCGGCACCGCACGTTACCGTAGAACGGTGCTCTGATAGAGTCTGATGAAGTTTGTAATGTATTAGACTGCCCGAGTTCGCTTTGGAGGGCGTCTTTAAAAGGGCGTGGGCTATTTACTGGTGAGCTGACAAGCACAGGAGCACCGGTAGCTGCTACACCTAGCTCCTAGTAAATCAGCTGCGACAGTCTATTTCTGTCTGCCTCCTTCGTCGAACGACATTGGGACATTGTCCTACTGTAATATTTACTTTCTGTCCAGTAGACTCGCCACATCACCATCACGTTCCGAATGGATCCAATGGCGAGAAGAGTTGCGGATTGCAGCTTTAATGAGTTCTTGCTTGTCTCTTCTGCTTCGTTGTGCTCATCTGTTTACTAGCCTGTCTGGCTAGCACCCCCCCCCCCCCAGTATATGCTGTGCTCGGGGCCCCTTTTTCTCTTCTTTGAAAAGTGCTCAAGATTAGTATATGTCCGGGCGATACTGTGCTACTGACACAGATAAGAAAGAGAAGAATGATTGGTCTAGATCAGGGGTGTCAAACTCCAGGCCTCGAGGGCCGCAGTGTGTGCAGGTATTTGCTGCAACCGTGCACCACACCACCTGATTTCACTAATTAGCTCACCTCCTGGATCAAGGAGGGAAAGGAACTAGTTTAATCAGGGTGGTGTAGTGCACGGTTGCAACAAATACCTGCAGACACTGCGGCCCTCGAGGCCTGGAGTTTGACACCCCTGGTCGAGATCGACCCGTCTATGATCAGTGTGGGCTATGACATACTGTTTTATTTGTTTTTTGTTTTTTTGTTTTTGCAAGTGACGCTTGTCCGTGGACCAACGTGCTTGGACACCTAAGCATTCGCCACGGCACATCCATGGCAGAGTTACACCAGCAGGGACGCAGCGTAGGCAGATTTACTAGAGGACATTTTGTATGTCAACATATTCGCATTGACATAACGAGATTTGGTAACACTTTAGCATGGGGAACGTAGTCGCCGTTAATTAGGTGCTTATTAGCATGGAAATTAGCAACATGTTGGCTCTTAATTGGTCATTATTACGTACTCATTAATGCCGTATTCTGCATGGCCTTATTATACAACCAGTAAGCCATTAAGTATGAGTTTTCCCTCTATAACCTCAGAAGTATTGCTTATTAGTAGTACCATCTCAATATGCTTTGCTTAGTATGGCCTTTATAAGGTGGTAGTACCACAAGAAGAGTTATTCTCCCTTACTAGCACTTAATGAATATGCTCTGTTCTTACATAACAAAACACAAAACTACAAGTGTTCATAGTGTTAAATTACTCTAAATAAAGTGTTTGTTACTTAGACTGTGTTCCCCATACTAAAGTGACATCCTGATCATTACTAATTCACTAGTAATTAAGTTTTTTTATGTTCCCCATACTAAAGTGTTACCCGAGATTTCACCCAGGACAGATGTCTTTACTTGAAATGAAGCCATTGATTTCGGTTTTTCACTCCCAAAAAAATAATCTAAGCCTAAGCATGCAGTTATTTTCTTGTCTCCTTAAAGAGACGATCCAAAATTGAACATCTGTTTGTGAAATTACGGGTTTGTTGATGAAAAAAAAAACGTCTTCTAAAACTTACTTAAGGTGTTAATTCAGATAGATAGACAAACATAAAAAAGCCGGAACAAAACAGATGGAAGACAAAACACAGTACATTTAAAGACTAAACAGTACTGAAGTGCAAAACCAAAAGCAAAAACACAAAGTCGGGGTAATACCATACAAGACTAGCCAGTTGTCTAAACGCAGAGGATTCAGAGACAAGAGTTCTTCGCACAATTATCACACTATTAATGCTTGCAAGCATGGCAGCACAGCCACTGAGGATGCACCAGCCAGTGCGTACTTAGTGTGGAGGGTTGCATCAGGAAAGGCGTCCGGCGTAAAACCTTCGCCAAATCGAATATGAGGGTCATAAATCAGATTTCCGTACCGGACCAGTTGAGGCCTGGGTTACCGACGACCACCGCCGGTACTGTTGGCCAGTACGGTGCCGGTGGAAACAATGCTACTGTTGGGTGAAGGAGAAGGAGAGGGGGAAGACATGTCCAGAGGCTGCGAGAGAGGAGGAAAGGTAGAAGGGTGGAGGTGAGAGTCAGAACCTTGAATGTTGACGCTATGGTAAAGGGAGAGAGCTGGCTGATACGATGGAAAGAAGGAAGGCGTATATATGGTGTGTGCAAGGCACCAGGTGGACGGGGAATAAGGCCAGGAGCCTTTTTAAACTCTTCTACCATGGTGCGGATGGGAGGAGAAACGGGACAGGGGTAGATCAGAAGGAGAGTATGTCAAGAGTGTGTTGGAGGTGAAAAGAGCGTTGGAAAGATTGATGAGTATGAAGCCGGGAATCGAAGGTGTGATGATGAATGTTATCAGCGCATATGCCCCACAAGTTGGGTGTGAGAGGGAAGAGAAAGATGAATTCTGGAGTGAATCGGATGAAGTGGTGGAGAGTTTACACAAGGAGGAGAGAGTGGTGATTGGAGTGGACTTCAATGGGCATGTTGATGAAGGGAACAGTGGTTATGAGGAGGTGATGGGTAGGTATGGTGTCAAGGGGAGGAGTGGGGAAAGACAGATGGTAGTATATTTTGCGAAAAGAATGGAAATGTATATGGTGAATACAGATTTCAAGAAGAGGGAGGAACACAGGGTGACGTACAAGAGGGGAGGAAGGTGCTCACAG
Source organism: Lampris incognitus (assembly GCF_029633865.1). Lineage (NCBI taxonomy): Eukaryota > Metazoa > Chordata > Actinopteri > Lampriformes > Lampridae > Lampris > Lampris incognitus. The sequence continues at coordinate 21,466,601 of NC_079231.1, read as the reverse complement.
TTGGATTATATGTTATGCAGGAGGTGCAGTCAGAACGATATTGGAGACTGGAAGGTGGTGACAGGGGAAAAAGTGGTAGCCAGCATCGGATGGTGGTCTTCAGGAGGATTTTGGAGATCAAGAAGAGGAACAAGTGGTGGAAGTTGAACAAGGAAGACTTGTGTGGAGTTCAGGCAGGAGTTAGGACAGGTAGCGGAGAGCAGCGAAGAGTTGCTGGATGGCTGGACAACTACTGCAGAAATAGTGAGGGAGACAACTAGGAAGGTATTTGGTGTGTCATCTGGACATGAAGAAAGACAAGACGACTTGGTCGTGGAATGAGGAAGTACAGGAAAGTATACAGAAGAAGAGGTTGGTGAAGAAGAAGTGAGAGGGATGAAGAAAGTAGACAGGAGTGCAAGGAGATGCAGCGTGACGCGAAAATAGAGGTGGGGGGAGGCAAAAGAAAAGGCATTTTGTGAGTTGCGTGAGAGGTTAGACGCTAAGGAAGGACAAAAGGACTTATATTGATTGGCTAGACAGAGGAAGCAAGCTGGGGAGGATGTGCAGCGGGTTAGGGTGATGGAGGATAGAGATGGAAATGTGCTGACGAGCAATGGGCGTGTGTTGAGAAGGTGGAAGGAGTACTTTGAGGGGCTGATGAATGAAGCAAATGAGAGAGAGTGAAGGATGGTTGATGTGGGGATAGCGAATCAGGAAGTGCGGTGAATTAGCAAGGATGACGTGATGGCAAGCTATGAAGAGTGAAAAGGCAGTTGGTCTGGATGACGTAACCATGAAGGCATGAAGATGTTTAGGAGAGATGGCAGTGGAGTTTTTAACTGGCTTGTTTAACACCATCTTAGGAAGTGGGAGGAGTGGAGAAGAAGTATACCGGTACCTATTTTCAAGAGTAAGGGTGGTGTGCAGAGCTGTAGCAACTACAGGGGTGTAAAGTTGATCAGCCACAGCATGAAGATATGGGAAAGAGTAATGGTAGCTAGCTTAAGAGGAGAGGTGACGATTAGCGAGCAGCAGGATGGTTTCTTGCCAGGAAAGAGCACCACAGATGTAACGTTTACTTTTAGAGTGTTGATGGAGAAGTATAGAGGAGGCCAGAAGGAGTTATATGGTGTCTTTGTGGATTTAGAGAAAGCATATGGCAGGGTGCCGAGAGAGGAGGTGTGGTATTGTATGAGGAAGCCGGGAGTGGCAGAGGAGTATGTAGGAGTGGTGCTGTATATGTATGAGGCAGTGTGACAGTGGTGAGGTAGGAATGACTGTTGAGTTTAAGGTGGAGGTGGGATTACATCGAGCATCGGCTCTGAGCCCTTTCTTGTTTGCAGTGATGATGGACAGGTTGACGGACGAGATCAAGCAGGGGTCTCCGTGGACAATGACGTTCACAGATAACATTGTGATCTGCGCTGAGAGTAAGGAGCAGTTTGAGGGGAGAGCCTGACAAGGTGGAAGTATGCACTGGAGAGAAGAGGAATGAAAGTGAGTAGGAGCAAGACGGAATACCCGTGCATGGATGAGAGGGAGGACAGCGGAATGGTGGGGGTGCGAGGAGTGGAGGTGGTGAAGTTGGACGAGTTTAAATAGTAGAGGTGGAGACGGTGGATGAGATTAACTACTTGAGGTCAACTTTTCAAATGTGACAGGGAGTGCAGAAGAGAGGTGAAGAAGAGAGTGGAGGCAGGGTGGAGTGGGTGGAGAAGAGTGTCAGGAGTGATTTGTGACAGAAGGGTATCAGCAAGAGTTAAAGGGAAGGTTTACAAGATGGTGGTGAGACCAGCTATGTTGTATGGTTTGGAGACAGCGGCACTGATGGAAAGACAGGAGGTGGAGCTGGAGGTGGCAGAGATGAAGATGATAAGATTTTCATGGGGAGTGATGAAGAAGGACAGGATTAGGAAGGAGTATATTAGAGGGACAGCTCAGGTTGGACAGGTTGGAGACAAAGCACGAGAGACAAGATGGAGATGGCTTGGACATGTGTGGAGGAGAGATGCTGGGTATACCGGGAGAAGGATGCTGAATATGGAGCTGCCAGGGAAGAGGAGAAGAGGAAGGCCGAAGAGGAGGTTTATGGATGTGTGGTGAGGGAGGACATGCAGGTGGCTGGTGTGACAGAGGAGGATGCAGAGGACAGGAAGAGGTGGAAACGGACGATCCGCTGTGGCGCCCCCTAACGGGATCAACCGAGAGGAGGAGAAGAAGAACGCTTGCAAGCACGGCACACATCCACCAATCGGTACAGCACGGCCTCTGTTACCCGGCAGGTTTCGTACCTCTCCTCCCTTCATCTCCACCTTATCTTATATTTTCCAGCTCGCATCCCGCCAAGGCCGTTGCTGCAATTACTGTGCACAGACGTTGCTGCACTCCGTGAGTTTCTCACACATTCCTCTGCTATCAGCTAACAGTTCACAATAGGCCTTTATTTGTTCACCTGGAGAAGACACTTTATAACACCACCTGTGTTCGACTATTTAACGCATCCATCTGAGCAGTATGGACTAAAGTTAAGCAAGCATATGACGAGGTGGCAGACAGTTGGCCTTCACAACACAAGTTTGACTGCTACTTATAAAACCCTCTGCAGCCACGTTGCCAACATGTAAGCAACAGGCGCCTCGGCCATCGTGGCCGGTTTGCCGTAAGTGTCTGGATTACTGAGCATGCATAGAGACGTTTGCCGTGAGTGGATTATCACAGCAGTTTGGTCAGGCCCTTCGTCCCTAGAGGGTGGAGACAGACTCTTGGTGGAGCCGGCCATTTTTAGCACAACACGCTATCTACTCTTTTAAACCAGCCCTGGACCTAACGAGGCCAGGGCTGAGGTGGAGTCGAGCGGGTGGGGCTCGTGTACATAATGCTGTTTGAAAAGAAACAAAACCGTACAATACTGGTGACGTCCTTTTCTCCCCAGTTGCACCCGGCCAACTACCCCACTCTTCCGAGCCGTCCCGGTCTCTGCTCCACCCCCTCTGCAGACTACCACGTGCCTCCTCCCATACATATGGAGTCGCCAGCCGCTTCTTTTCACCTGACAGTGAGGCGTTTCGCCAGGCGGACGTAAAGCGTGGGAGGATCATGCTATCCCCCCCCAGTCCCCCCCCCCTCCCCCCCCGGAACAGGCGCTCCAACCGACCAGGGGCGCTAGTGAAACGAGCAGGACACAGACCCATATCCGGCCTCCAGCCCGCAGACACGGCCAATCGTGTCTGTAGGGACGCCCGACCGAGCTGGAGGTAACACGGGGATTCGAACCGGCGAACCCGCTAAGCCGGTCCTTGACAAAATCGCGAGCTTGGGTATGACTGACAGTGTCAGTTGGCAGTGTCTGTGTGTATGTCTGTGGTGTGCCGGATGAAAATGAGGTTATCGTGCCCAGCTTCAGCAGTTCCTCCGTCAGCCCTGCACGCTGAGTGGACTGAGAGGACGGCTGGGAGTTGGACGGGTGGACAGCTGTTTCTGTTGGCATGGACACATCGAGGTGAACAGATGATGGTAAGTATGCAGGGGAAGGGTGGCTTGCCAGGCTGCCGGAGGAGACAGGACTCTCGCAAGAAGAAAACAACACAGAGCAAAGCAGAGATAACAGCCACTGGCTTGCACCCGGGTTCGATATAATCTAATCTGCCCCTCGGGCTCCTAATTACTCCTTCAGCTGTAGTTACATGGTCGAAGTGTGTTTGTGTTTGTGCGTCGAAACCGATGCTCGTATGATACCAGGCCAAGACGGAGTCTCGCTGTCGAAAATGTTGACTCAAGACTACAATCCGGACACATATCACCTTAATGGTGTAAAACATAAACGGATTTTATCGCAGTTATTTTGCTGATTGACCCCAAACTGAGGGTGTAGGTCTGCGCTGCTCATAAAAAGTGACGGATTGGAACGCACCCAATATCGGCCGATACATAAAGATTCGTACTGGAACCGGTGTCGGCGGTGTGTGTGTGTGTGTGTGTGTGTGTGTGTGAGAGAGAGAGAGAGAGAGAGAGGGGGGGGAGAGAGAGAGAGGGGGAGAGAGACTCTGTGCCCTTGTGCATGATTCGAATACATACATGCATAGAAAGAATGACAGGAAAATGAGACGGCGATGGAGAAAGATGCTGAAAGCCAGACAGCCAGGCGTACTTAAGTTCAGAGACGAGACACGGTGACCCCTATTATTACAGGTGTGCTACCCTTTTCCACCACCAGGTGCCACCATTATCTAGTAAGCAACCCCCCCCAAAAAAATAATTTTTTTTTTAAAAAAGCATGTCAGATCCCTCCCCTTTCTGCCTTCTGCCTCGCCTTCCCTCCCTCGACGGCTGTCTCCCCCCTTCCCTCCGTTGCCTCCCTTGCTACCCTTTTAAAACAAAGTTGTTGCCCCCAGCACACTCCAGAGTCTGCTTCCACGTCTGACGCAGATGAGGCCGCAGCAACTCAATCACTGCGCTCCGCTCCGACAGCGCACGCACGCGTGCTGTTGCGCGGGCTCCACATAGCCACGCAGTTGATATCAGCGAGGGTGCGCGTGCGTGCGTGTGTGTGCGTGTGTGTGAAACCAAACTCTCAGCCCGAATATGAACTGCGTTCCCCTGCCCTCAGCTTTCCGTGAGTGCGTGTGCGCGGGCGAGCGTGCGTGTGCGTGCGTGTGCGTTTGTGCAGGTATGCGTGTCTGCACTCGTTTTTGTTTTTCTTTCTTTTTCGGTGGATTTCGGATGGAAAAGGTAACGCGGTGTTAGTGTGAGTCGGTCCATCTCGGTGCGTATTGATGTGTGGGCGCGCAATGGAACAGGAAGCCTGTAGGGATTGTGGGGGGTGGGGGTGGGGTTGGGGGGGCGGTTGTGGTGGGATTATATTGATTTGTTTATGCGTGTTTGTGTTCGTGTGTTTGTATGTGAGCAGCTGCAAATGGAGCGCGTGGCAGTAAAAGACAGCTGAAGTGCGCGTGCACGGCGCGCGCGCGCGAGAGAGAGAGAGAGAGAATAGTGGCAAATATTAATCCCCTTTCAATATTTATCTGTCTCCCGACCATCTATAATTCATTAACAGTTAGTCTGAGGTCATGATTGGGGCTACTTGCAAATCAAGTTGAATTTTTAACTCCAACGTTTCAATTATTAATCTACTGTGGGCATGCGCGTGTAATGAGCGCGCGCTTTGCGAGCGTATTTCACCCGCGTGTTTGTGCGCCTCTCGAGTGCGACCGCACGCTTTTACAGGATACAGTATTAAATATGCAAATGTGTCTGCGCGCACACGCATTTCGATTCCACCTGTGTGCACGTGTGCGCGCGGTACACGTGCGCGTGCGTAGTTCCTGCTCTCCCGATTCCCAAACAACTTGAAAAGTGCCAGGAGATAGAAATTGCTCTGCGTTTTGATACCTGCATCACTTTCTGCTGACAGAGAGAGAAGACGCAGGCGGAGGGAGGATGAAAGGGCGTGAAAGAGTTGGGTTTTCACCGAGTGGATCAGCTTATATTCTACTCTTACAGTTTGCTCGAGCCGTCGAACGTCCCGTTTGTGCTCAGGGTTGTCTCCTTTTCAGAGGAGACATGGCCCACAGGGCGGTGGTACAGTAGCAAATAACGCGGCTAGTGGACTGATGAGTCGGTTAATTGGTTGGTCGAATTACCGAAATTAAATCGAATCTAATTTTGGATTTTGGATTCATCTTTTAAGGCATATATCAACTAACATGGTGTATGACTTAAAAGATGATTTTTTAAAGTCATATATCATGTTTTTAAGTCATTTATCATATATCATAAATCTGTTTTCAAGTACCAAAAGTTTGTTGGCGATTGCTTCACTTTTTTCTCCCCAATTGTACCCGGCCAATTACCCCACTCTTCCGAGTCGTCCCGATTGCTGCTCCACCCCCTTCTGCCGATCCGGGGAGGGCTGCGGACTACCACATGCCTCCTCCCATACATGTGAAGTCGCCAGCCGCTTCTTTTCACCTGACAGTGAGGAGTTTCACCAGGGGGACGTAGCGCGTGGGAGGATCACACTATTCTCCCCCCTGAACATGCACCTCGGCCGACCACAGGAGGCGCTAGTGCAGCGACCAGGACACATACCCACATCCGGCTTCCCACCCGCAGACATGGCGAATTGTGTCTGTAAGGACGCCCGACCAAGCCGGAGGTTACACGGGGATTCGAACCGGGATCCCCGTGTTGGAAGGCAACGGAATAGACCGCCACGCTGCCCGGACAGCCAAGCTCGGATTTTCTTAACCCTCTTCCGGGTCATAGCAACATAAAATGAATACATACACACTTTTTCTGTTGCTGGTCGGACCAGTATACACTTTTAAGCTTCTCCTTGATCGCCACCCTGCGGTGGTGGAGAAGTTTGCATGTACCAGTGATTCCAAGAGCTGTGCCGCCCGGGGCTTGGCTCCTGTTAGGGTCACCTAAGGTGGAGAGGTCGAGGTAAAGCGTCCAGATGAAGCGCGATACAACAGAGACCTCAACGGTGGAGCTGGTGGGAGATGTCTCCAACGGCAGCGAAAGTGGATGAAGACTGCTACAGAGGGTGGTCCCTGGTCGTCTTTGTTCTCCATGCCATTGGACTCTGGCCACCCCCTGCCAAGGACTTTGTGGTGGCTGCAGGTGCATCAGCCACTCCTCGTAAAAAAAGCTGACACGTGCATCGGCCTCTATGCCCACCTGAAGACCCAGAGGGTCCCAGAGGGAGGACGGTCATGCTCGATCATGCAGATGATGCTGATGATGACACTTTGAAGACATGACTTTGGGATCCGTGAACGTATGCTTGGCGTCTGTCATTATCGTTCACCTTTTATACACTAAATGATCAATCAAAGAAGAAGATCGGTTGATTAATGAGTAATGGACAGAATCGTTAGTTGCAGCCCTAAAAAAAGCATAATTCACCAAGTGTCTCCTTCTATAAAGCCGTCTGGCTCGGGTGAACCCAAGCGAGAGCCATTATGAGCCATCTCTTTTACATAATACATTTTACTTCATGCCATGAAAAGGGGGGACGTATGCCAACTCATAAATAATTAGGGAGCTTGACTTATGGATAGAAGTCAAGCAGTACCTGACAGTGGGTATTCGGGGACAGAGATGGCACTTTAAAACTTCTTGCAATGCAAGGTGAAGTCTTTCAGAATTAAGAATCCGAGAGTGTACCCATACCAAAAAATGCGAGGACATGGGAAGAGATTAAGAAAAAAAAAGTTTATTTCTCGAGTCATTTGATAAAGTATTTTCTGCCTCCAAAGTAGATTTTCATTAAAAGAAAAAGTAGTCAGCGTTATGAGATTAATACATCCGTTTCCCGTGCAAATGCATTTGTTTCAGTTTTTTTCGTTCAGTCAACTTTCGTTTTCTTGTTATGAGTTGGAGTGCTGTGTTATTCGGCCGTGTTTGGAGTGTTTTAAGATGGTTACAGCCCTTTCGAGAAGATACCTGTTCAAAGTACCTCTTCAGAACAAAAAAAGAAATGATTGATTCGAAGAATTAATGACTAATCAACATGGATAGATTTTCAGTGTAACCAATTTGCTGAGTGGGGGAGCGATAGAAACAGAATTATGAGAGATGACAAAGGATAGAGAGCTTGTGCACGCGAGAGAGAGAGTGAGAGAGAGAGAGAGAGAGAGAGAGAGAGAGAGAGAGAGAGAGAGAGAGAGAGAGAGAGAGAGAGAGAGAGAGAGAGAGAGAGAGGCAGAAGTGGGCCTAATTAATACAGGCAGTGCTGGCTTCCTCAAACAGAGCAAGTGATTCTGATTTAGCAGCATTATCACCCTGCCATAAAGCTGCCAATCTTACCTGAAACTCAATCTGCAGTGCCGCCGTGCCTCCCCCCCCCCCCCTCAAATCATCCAAGGTCACGACTGAATGCTCCAAACCACATACTGAACTCGCAAGGCCATCCTCCGCATGCTAACCAGATGATGCTGCACACAAATATGTTTTTTTTTCATTCAGCAACACAAAATATATATGTTTTATTTTTGTTCTTTTATCAACCCGCAAAATGAATTGTTTGTGATCCTCCTTTGTCAGCCAGTGTGATCCTCCTCCTCAAGACGCAGACCTCTCTCGTCACTGCCAGCTCTCTCTGGCTTCTGCTTTTGTAAGATTTGGCCTTGTGGGATCGATAACTGCTGCTTATTCTCTTACTCTCTCTTCTCCTCTATATTGTGCCCTAACCTCTTCATTTGTCCTACTGATTTCGCTGTTTTATGTGCTTAGTTCTTTTATCGCTAGAATTTCTAGTTTTCTTTCTCAAAGGACTTATGTTGGCGGGCAGCTTGTCATTACTAGTCTGTTTACCAGCTTCGAGCTTAGCCTAGCTCAGCGGTTAGTTCTATTGCATCTGCAGTCAAAGCAGCCTCGGTAAAACGATGATGTGCGGTGACAGTTCCGTAGGTACAGATACTAGCTTGTCTCTACCTACTACAGAGACATGTCCATGAGTTAGAGCAGCTTTTGGCTAGGATTATGTTAGATGTGATGGGAACTCCAGATAGCCCCGGGCCTGACAGTAGACTTACTATTGTTAGCATTAGCTCACTAACTCATCGGCAGATGCAGCGGAGTTTGTCTTTGTTTGCCAGCGTGGGAAGGCTCACAAGAGCAAGCCACCGGTTGTGTGGTCTGTTCTGAAGTCACCTACCTCATCTGCAAACGGGATTTCGCCCCTCACCAGCACTGCTGGTAGTCCTACCAGCCAGTATACCTCTCTTGCTCCTGTCGACAGTGTAAAGCAACACGCCCTAGTGATAGCAGACTCCATTACAGATTAGCTTCGCCAGCCTTGGTTCACTGTTTACCTGGGCCCAGAGTCTCCGACATAGAGGATACTCTTAGGGTGCTGGCATCATGGAAGGAGAATCGGGGAGCCCTGACACACAGCACCACTACTTTCAGCTACATTTTTATTCATGTTGGCACCAATAGTGCTAGGCTGAAGCAATCAGAGATCACAAAAGCCAGCCTAGTCAAGGATGCTTTAGTTGGCCAGAAAGATGTTGACATTGATTAATTGTCCCTGGTCCCTTACCCATGAGGCGTAATGATGAAATGTACAATAGACTCACCTCAATGAACCGCTGGCTGGCTTGTTACTGTAATGAGCAGGGATTTGGCTTTGTTGATAACTGGCCTTCTTTCTGGGGCTGCCCTTACCTGCTGAAAGCAGGCGGCATTCACCCTACTGGGGACGGCGCCGCTCTTTTGTCGAGCAGTATAGAGAGCTGTCTACGTGTAGTTTGACACTAGGGACTTATTATTCAGCAGGTTGCATGTGATTAGATAGCCTGCTAGGTTTAAAACTAGTGTGGATGTGGAGTGCACTAGTTTAGTTAATATGTCAGGGAATTACTCATAGTATAGATTATCAGGCTGACAGCTTGGTCTCTAACATTGAGACTGTCTCCCTACCCTGCTGTGTTGCTCCCAAGCGCTCCCCTCCGAAATGTGTGAATCACAATAATTTAATAATCATTCCTATCACTGGTGGTGGTGAAATGTGCAACAAAGTACCTTCTAATATACTGAACCAAACATCTGACGTTATCGAAAGTTAGACCACACTTCATTCAAAGTATAGGTCTTCAAAATTGTCAACTAAAAATACTTGGTGTCTAATTCCATTAATAGTTCATTTATTGGTAGCTCTCAAGTTCTGCCTACTACTGATTACTTCAACAAGACTCTTAAATTTGGTTTCAGATATATCAGATCGTCATCACTGGTGGTCACTCGGGGTCAGGTAAGACCGTCCTCCCTCTGGGTCCCTCTGGGGCCTCAGGTGGGCGTAGAGGCCAATCCTGGAGCCTGCGTGTGACAGCTTTTTATGTGGAGTGGCTGATGCGCCTGCAGCCACCATATGGTCCTTGGCAGGATGTGGCCAGAATCCAAAGGAATGGGGAGCCAATATGATTGGGGATCAACCTCTTTTGCAGCCTTCATCCGCCTTCACTGCCATTTTGACCTGGAGACGTCTTCCACCAGTTTTGCCGTTAAGGTCTTTGTTGGATCATGCTTGGTCTGGAACCTCCCCCTTGAGCTATCTGCCTTGGATGACCCTACCAGGAGCCAAGGTCCGGATGGCATAGCTCTTGGGATCACTGGTATACACAAGCTTCTCCAGCACTGCAAATTGGCGATCCAGGAGAAGATCTCTGTCTGCCAATTCAATTCAATTTAATTCAATTCAATTTATTGTCATTAAAAACAATGTGCAGGCACATGTTAAAAATGAAATGAGGGCTGTGGCTTCACCAAACAGTGCAAGACAGACACAGAAAAACACAGCAAACACTGTATAATATATACACACATGAAGACTAAAAGCTAAAAATAAGTTAAAAAAGAGCAAGAGTACAAAATAGTTAAGAATACCTACAGACATTCAGTGGGTAGTCAGGTTCAGGTTGGCAACAACTTGTAGAAAGAAGCTGTTTTTGAGCCTGGTAGTACGGGCTCTGAGGCTCCTGTAGCAACTCCCAGAGCGTAGGGGGGGGGATAGTCCACGGTTGGGGTGGGTGGGATCTCTGCTGATGCTTAGACGCTTTCGAAGTCAGCGTTTGTGATAAATGTCTTTTATGGCTGGGAGCTGGGTACCGGTGATATGCTGGGCCGCCTTGACGACCCGCTGCAGAACTTCCTGGTCTACTGAGGTGCAGTTGCCGTACCACACTGAGATGCAGCTGGTCAGGATGGTCTCTATGGTGCAGTGGTAGAAAGAAGTTGGTGAGAATTTTGGGGGATAGATGGGTGCTCCTCAACCTCCTCAGGAAATGCAGGCGTTGTTGAGCCTTTTTCACAAGGGTCTGGGTGTTTAATGTCCAGGAAAGTTCCTCGCTGATGTGGACTCCAAGGAATTTAAAGCTGTAAACACTCTCCACTTTCACCCCGTTGATGTGTACGGGGGAGTGGCTGCAGCCTCTAGACCTTCTGAAGTTCACAATCAGCTCCTTCGTCTTCTGCACATTGAGGACAAGGTTGTTGGTAGTACACCAACCATGATGTGAGGTGCTGAATTTCGTCCTTGTAGGCCGTCTCGTCATTGTTGGTGATACGGCCAGTGACTGTGGTGTCATCTGCAAACTTAACTATAACAATTGAAGGATGAGTTGGCAGGCAGTCGTGGGTAAAGAGGGAGAAAAGCCTTCCGTGTGTTCACTCTGCGCAGTGATTCTCTGACCTCTGTAATCGATAGAGTGAGCACCTGGTTTTCTGGGTGGCTGAGGATTTTTGTGGCGGGGTCATTATTGTCCTTGTCGAAGCGGGCATAGAAATGATTTAACTTGTCTGGCAGGGAGGCATCATGGACAGTGGGATCGCTATTGGAGCTTTTGTAGTCTGTGATAGACAATGCCTTGCCACATTCGCCAGGGATTCAGAGTTATTGTGAAAGTGGTCCTCTATTCATAGGGAATATTTATGTTTGGCTGTTCTGATGCCCTTTTTGAGGTTGGATCTGGTTGCGCTGTAGGCCTCACAGTTACCTGACTTGAACACTGCATCCTGGACTTTCAACAGCTGCCGGACCTCACTGGTCATTCATGGTTTCTGGTTTGGATAGGTGCAGATTGATGTTTTTTGTTGTGACACTCTCAGTGCAAAAGTTAATGTAGGCCAGTATGGCAGATGTCTGTTCATTAATGTCTATAGGGGAGCCATGGGTAGCTGAATGTGCAAAAATACTCCAGTCTGTGTTGTCAAAACAGTCCTGGAGTTCAGAGACTGCTCCTTCTGGCCGGACAGTAATTGTCTTTACTGCTGGCTTGACCCGTTTTATTAGGGGTTTGTAGGCTGGGACCAGGAACAGGCAGAGGTGGTCAGAATGCCCCAGATGAGGGCAGGGAGTAACTTTGTATGAGTCCTTGATGTTTGTATAGAGATGGTCCAGGGTGTTTTGTCCCCTAGTGGGGCAGGAGACATGCTGATGGAATTTGGGCAATACAGCCCTTAGGTTAGCCTGATTAAAATCACCACCTATGATAAAGGCATTGTCCGGGTGTTTGGTCTGTTGTCTACTGATGGCACATTGTAGCTGCTTAAGTGCTACCTTAGCATTAGCATGTGGGGGGGATGTATACAGCGGTGATGGTAATGGCCGTTAGCCCCCTGTGCAGGTAAAAGGCCTGCACTGAATCATAAGGAGCTCGAGATCAGCAGAGCAATGCATTTCAACGATCTTTATATTGTTGCACCAAGAGTTATTGACATAAATACTCAAACCTCCTTCGCGGATCTTGCCGGAGTCCACTGTCCTGTCGCCATGGAAGGCTGTGCAGGCCACTAGCTTGACTGCCGAGTCGGCTATGTTGCTGTTGAGCCAAGTCTCCGTAAACATCAGCAGACATCAGTTCTGCAGCCTTTTCTGAGAGGTTGGCCTGAGTCTTATCTCGTCGAATTTTGTTAGCTAACGATCGGACATTAGCCATGAAGATACTGGGGAGGGAATCTTTGAAGGAAGCGCTACTTAGCTTAGCATGTAGCCCAACTCGTTTCGCCCTCTTCTGTTTATGTTGTTTATGTTGCTGTTTACTTTGCCGGTCTCGCAGTGGAAACGCTGCGAGACCGGTGAGTGGATAATATCGATGGGGAAATTGTCCATGATGGTGGAGGGAAGTGAGTAATCCGTTCTGAGGTTTAAAACTTCCTGACGGTTGTAGACCTACACTTGTAAGTAAACTTAAAACTAACGTATAAATAACAAAGAAAACACAACACTGAACAGGGAGCCGCAGTAGCCGCTGGGTCCAGCGCGCCTACCAAAGCCTTGCTGATAAATTATCTAATTCTTGAACATAGTTTTGAAATGATTTGGTTATGTGAAACATGGCTGAAGCCAAACTTTTTCCTTCCCTTAATGAAGCATACTTATGCCCATGAAGCTCGGGCAAATAAAAAAAAAATGTGTGGTGGGGGTTCCTTAATATGTAAATCTGTTTTTTTTCACTTCTAAACTTAAATCCAAATTCCAATCTTTTGAGGCTCTTGTTCTGGATCCATCTTCCTCAGCCATGAATAGACTCTGCTCCGTCCAGATTTCTATGCCCTATCAACCTCCTGGCTCTTACTCACTATTTCTTAGATAATTTGGAGAATTCATCTCAGGTCTTGTCACTCATTCTCATGAGATTCTAATTCTTGGTGATTTCAGTATTCATTGTTAAGGCTGTTGATCCAGGAAAGCCTATCTGGTGCTTGTCAATACTTTTCGGTTCACTCAGTTTGTTCAAGAGTCAACCATTGCAGTGGTAACACTCTTGATTTGGTTTTATGTAAAGGGATAGCTGTTTCTGGTGTCTTGCCAACCACATCTGCTGTGTCAGATCTTTTTTTTCTTCATTAAATTTTAAGCGTTATTGGCCTGTGCTGTTAGTCAAGTCAAAGTCAAGGTAGGTTTTTATTTGTCCCCAGAGGGGCAATTGTTAGTGTCGGCAGAGGTGCAATTGCCACTCACCACATTCCACCACTGTAGCTGCATTTGGCCAGCAGCTGCCTGAGGTCTTGGCTCCTTTAACTGTAGAGACTGACTCTGTTGAAAATGTCACTAGTGACTTAAATGTGGTCTCCTTGATTCAGTTTCACCCCTCACTACCAGAGCTAGGTGACTACAGAGGCCTACACCCTGGTTTAATGATGATACATGTGCTCTTAAGTAGGCCTGCAGGAGACTGGAACGTAAACGGCAAAAATCAAAACTGGAAGGTTTTTTACCTATCGTGGCATGAGAATTTATTAAAATTACAGCGTGCTTTATCTTCTGTAAAAGCAATGTATCGCTTGAGCTTAATCAATGTTAATGAACATAATGTCAAATTTCGCATTGACGCTGTAGCTAAATTTAATAAAAAGCAGCCGTCTAGTAGCTGCTCATCATTTACGGCCCATGTGTTTTTTTAGGCTTTTTCTGCAATAAGGTTGGTGAGATCATAAACAAAATTAGTTCTTCAACTCCAGCTACTCATGCAGATTCTGTCTTAGCAATTCATATCTATACAACGAGTCACTGATAGTCCCTGCTATTATAGCTTTTGCAACTATCTCTTTTGATACTTTGACTAAGGTCATGTCAGCTTCTAAACCAATTACATGCCTACTTGACCCTTTACCAGCAAAACTTTTTAATGACCTCTGACCTTTCCTGGGACCTACAATGCTAGACATTGTTAATTTATGACTCACTACTGGCACTGTTTTCAGCAGTTTTAAGACAGATGTGATCAAACCTTGACTTAAGAAACTGCACCTCGATCCAGGACTTCTTAATAACTATCGACCAGTCTGTTATTGTCCATTCTTGTCTAAAGAACTAGAGAGTGTATTAACAGAATTCGACCCATGTATAAGAAACCTATATGAACCTTTTCAATCTACCTTCAGGGCCTGTCACTCCACTGAAACTGGTCTGACCAGAGTGATGAACAATCTTCAACGAGCTATGGACTCTGATTCCACATTTGTGCTTCGACTACTGGACCTCAGTTAGCCTTTGACACCACTGATCACTGTATGCTATTAGACAGAACAAATTATAATTTCAATGTTTCTGACTTTGCTCTCTCTTAGCTTAATTCCTACTTATCTGGAAGAACAAATTGTGTCTGCAATAATAATATTACATAAAAAATTGCATTAAATATGACGTACCTCAGGGCTCGGTTCTTGGCCCTCTACTTTTCTTTCCTTATATTTCACCTCTTGGCCAAATTACACGCAGTCATGGAATAAATTCCCATTTCTATTTGGATGATACTCAGCTGTATGTGCCTATAAGGGTTGATGATTGTACTGAAATTCAGAGACCTGCTTGGCTGCTGTGAAAAGTTGGATGTCATTAAATTTTCTGCATTTAAATGCCGATAAAAGTCAGACGCTAGTCGTTGGCCCTGCTATACACAGACACCAATTTGATCAAGTAACAGTAACGATTTACAACTCTACACAGTAAAAACCTGAGTGTTAATTTAACTCTGGGAGTGCACAAATGGATCCTTTTGAGTCCATTTTTACACCCTCAGAGTTAAATCAACACTCAGGAAGTTACTGTGTATGATTTCGCAAAGTGTGGCAGCCAAATGTATTGGTGTTAAGTTTGATCCCAGTACATTAAAGAAAATGCCAATAATGCCTTTTTTCCACTTACATAACATAGGTAAAATTAAGTCTTCCCTGTCTATGTCTGAAGCAGAGACTCTAATCCGTACATGCATTTGTTTCATCCAGATTTGATTACTGTAATGTTCTGTTTTCAGGTCTGCCACATGCTGGTACTAAAAGTGTTCAGTAGGTTCAAAATGCTGCAGCTAGAATCCGAACTAAAACTAGAAAATCTGACCATATTACACCAATTCTTGCCTCCCTTCATTGGCTTCCTATCCATTTTAGATTAGACTTCAAGGTGCGTCTGCTGACTTATAAAATCTTAAATGGGCTTGCCCTGTCTTACCTGTCTGATCTCCTTAAATCGTACATTCCATCTCGAGCTCTGCAGTCTCAAAATACAGGGCTCTTGTGTGTATCCAAAGTTCAAAAGAAGTCAGCTGGTGGCAGGGCCTTTTCCTATCGGGCCCCGTTCTTGTGGTTTAACCTGCATGCTGCCGTCAGGCCAGATTGCTTACCATATGCGGGCTAATGTGTTGATCTCTTCTCTGATTGGCTCACGGCGTCGATGCCCTTTCTGATTGCCTGAAAGAAGGTTAAACCAAACTGTCCACATTCCATTCAGGAAAAGTGGTTTAAACAGATGCAAATTGTAGTCCTGGGGCCGAGCACGTTAGTCGGAAATTGAATCCATATCTGAAAGACAATTATCATTACTCGTGATTGTGACAGGAAGTTGTCAATATAAACCGCGGTGAGAGGATGTCAGTGTTGTTACCTCATGCTCGCTACATGTACCATGGCTCTGGGCTCTAGTATGAAGGGGCTAAACAGACCTTGAATACATGTAGCTGTCTCTTTCTTCAGCTGATCACTACTATTTTTTTTATGTAATTCAATTATTCAGAAGCTTGTCTTGGAATCTAATCCTATATGCATTCATCTTGGTCCACGAGCGCCATATCCCATCCTGATTCGCTCCAACGTGGAAGGACAGAAAAAAAACAAGCTTTTCATTCTAAGGTGATCGAGCAAAAACAGCCATCCTGATTTTTTTTACCCCTACATGATCTTTGGTAATGGCATCTTGTGAAGTTGCAGTTTCATCATCATCAGTCGACAATGAGACGTCATAAAAACAAGCCTGGGTTTTCACGGCTGTCCGCCCAAAATGTTTGGACAGTGATCAAAATCTGAAAAACCCAATATCCATACAGGGTACTCTTTTGTTTTTGTTTTGTTTTGTCCCCCCCCCCCCCAGTAAATCTACTAACCTCCTCACAAACAGGGTACATGGAGAAACAAACGTGTGTAATGTAGAAAAAAAACCAAAACACTGCTCTCATGTAAGTGATGAGGTTATCAACATGTCGGTTAGAAACCTTCTCAACAAGGTTTCCCAAACCGTTATATCAATTATCACAGCATCCCTTTGACCTTTAGGTGTTTGTCACGTTTCCTTTTCAGATCCTTTTTAAGACGACATCTCACAGTGTGAAGCTAGCATCTGATCTGCTGCTCACACTGCTCCATTTATTGACCCTTCACTGGGAACCTTCATTTAGCTTCACTTCAATTCACAAATATGCGTGATGTTCAACATTCAATGTGTGTGTGTGTGTGTGAGTGTGAGAGAGAGAGAGAGAGAGCGAGAGAGAGGGAGCATGGGTGGTTAAAGACATTGTCTAAATCCAACACTGATTTCTATGATGCTATTTTCACATTTCACAAGATGATGAAGATGATGGCGCGAATTCACGTCTGCAGCAGCCTCACCCCTTAGTGGTGTGAGAAGATGGCGGCGCGAGCCTACGTTTGCTGCAGCCTCGTCCATGCAGTGTCTTTGTCCACGTCTGTCCACGTCTTCGATTGATGGCTGGGAGAGCCGGCGCTGGATCGGCTGGGAGAGCTTGATCTGCTGCGTCCTGTGGGCCCAGGGACCACGGCCCTGTCCACCCGGAGCTGCCACTGAAGAGGAAACACCGAGGGCGGTCTGCAGGATGCAGAAACTGGGCATGCTAAGCTAACTGCTAGCACATGTGGAACGGCATCGGTAACAGCGAGGGCGGTGTGGCGGCGGCCTCGCCTGGCGTTGACTGTGTTTTTGGTGGAGTGTGGGGAGGTGCGTCGAAGGTGTCTGGCTGGGAGAGCTGGCGTTGTATCGACTGGGGGAGCTTGGGTCTGCTGCGTCCGGTGGGCCCAGGTACCACGGCCCTGCCTGGAGCTGCGCCCCAGGAGGAAACACCGAGGGTGGTCTGACAGGTAGCGGAAGCGAGGCAGGCTAAGCTAACTGCTAGCCCATGCAGACCAGCAGGCGTTCCTTCTCTCGGACCATGTTTTGTTTGTTGTAGTTGGATATGTGTGTGTGTGTGTCCTTGTAGTTTTTGGGTATGTGTTTTCTGTCTTTGCGTTGCACTGATGTGGGCTGGGGGAAACGATGAAATGTTCCTGATTCCTGATTTAAGTGAAAATGAAGAGAAGGTCAAGAGAGTGGTCTTACTTTAAGGGGTTTCTTTTGTGTGTGTGTGTGTGTGTGTGTGTGTGTACTGCCAGCTACTTTAAGCCTTTGGATAAACGATCTGTAAGCCACTGTGAAATTTCGAGAATACTCGCTCTTAAGAGAACTTCTGTCTTCTTCAGGTTGGCTCGGTTCTGCACAAACTCCAGGGCCTCCGCCTGACTCGTGAATCACGGCTCGACACAAGCCGCAGGAAGGAGGGCAATGTGCTCAAACCCAAGACCGCCTGCCGCCCGGCACGCCGCACGTCAGACGGTCACACGGCTCATTTGGAGATGATGGCGGCTCCTTACCCCGGAGCGACTTCTACACAGGCTCCCACTGAATAAACACTTGAGAAGTTCAAAACTTTTCCAATTTTTTTTTTCTTCTTCTTCCGTTTCTGCTCCAACGCCTGAGGGGGACGCCATGCTGAGGGAACCTAAAAGAAGACCTGCGGAGGTAGATATGTTTTCATTCACACACACACACACACACATACAGTATGCACGCACCCGCATCTGCTGTCTTGCTTCCATATGCAGCCAAATATTGAAGTGCATCCAAAAGGCCAGGTCTAAAACCAAGAGATGTGGAACAGGAAACGCGTTCAAGCCAGACCCGCATCATTATAGTTCCCTTGGGGTGTCGTTGGTTTGTTCTGATCACATTTCCGAGGTAATTCGGTGAAAAGGGACGAAATCCTGGGCGCCCGGGTGGCGTGGCGGTTTATTCCGTCGCCTACAAACACGGGGATCGCCGGTTCGAATCCCCGTGTGACCTCCGGCGTGGTCGGGGCGTCCCTACAGACACGATAGGCCGTGTCCGCGGGTGGGAAGCCGGTTGTGGGTAGGTGTTCTCGTCGCTGCCCTAGCGCCTCCCCTGGTCAGTCGGGGCACCTGTTCGGGGGATGAGAGGGAACTGGGGGGGAATAGCGTGATCCTCGCGCGCTACGTCCCCCCTGGTGAAACTCCACACTGTCAGGTGAGAAGAAGCGTCTGGCGACTCCACATGTACGGGAGGAGGCATGTGGTAGTCTGCAGCGCTCTCCGGATCGGCAGAGGGGGTGGAGCTGGAAGAATTGGGGTAATTCAACTAGGGAGCAAAACAAAGAAGGCCAGAATCAATTTTCCGGCTGTAACTTTGTCGAAAAATAGACCGATTTACTTCAAATGGATTCCAACATATTTGATTTTTTCATTTTATTTCATGTTTGTACCTCCTGAGAAATGCACTGTTACCAGGTTTCATGGTGGTGAATGAGGTGGGGGTGTTGTTGTCCAACGCAACATTCGCTTATTGTGTGTGTGTGTCGCCCAGTAGTCTGCGCTGTTGCCTCACAGGAAGAAGGTCCTGGGTTCGAACCCCAGGCCGTCCCAGGTCCTTTCTGTGTGGAGTCTGCATGTCCTCCCCTTTGTCTGCATGAGTTCGCTCCGTCCTCCCGCCATCAAAAAAGGCATGCATATTAGGGTTAATACCCCTGTCTGTGCCCCTGAGCAAGGCAATGGAAAGAAGTACTGAACCGGGTCCCCCGGGGTGCTGCAGCTGCCCACTGCCGCTATACAACAGGATGGGTTAAATGCAGAGAACACATGTCATTGACCCGTGCAATGGCAAAATAAAGTGGTTTTCGTCCTTTCTTCTTCTTTCTCTTGGATTCACAATGCGTGGTTGCGTAACCCTGATCCGGTTCTCCAAGCGTTACAATGTGGAATACTGTTTGCATGTAGCTGCTGTTTGCTCATTTGCATTTCTTTAAATTCACCTCGATCTTAACGTGCCTCTGTTCTTCCACCCCCCCCCCTCGTCCTTGCTTATGAAAATAAGTGGCAGTCAGCTTGATTATTATTACGTTGAGGTTCCGTAGCTTTGGAATACGCCGGGAAGATAACGCTGTAGTGTTTCTTGTGCAATTGCCCTTGAAAAGAAGCTGACGACCAATTGGAAATATCAATATTTCCACACGTGTCACCTAGCAATTAGTTGGCTTGGATTGTTTTGCGACACCAAGGGAAATCATCTGAGGTATCTAGCTGCCATTTGGCCAGCAAGCACGGATCACATTTCCCTTATTGCATTTTTTTTCTTCTTCTTCTTCTTCCAACTGCAGAATATCTGGGCAACGCCAGCTCTTCCATCCTCGTGTTGCCAAACAGTGTGCTCCGGTGTTGCCGGCTCGTCTCTGTTTTTGACCCTCGGTGAGCATCCATCTAATATATTTCAGGGTGTCCAACACGCTGCTACCAGTGTTATTGTTATTTTATGAGGAAGTCATGACTTGCGGAGAAGGAGTGGTGCAGGATATCCACGAGGGAAGGGTGACAGTGGTGAGGTGGGCGGTTGGAAAGACATGGGTTCAGGGTGGGGGTGGGATTACATCAAGGATCGGCTCCGAGCCCTTTCTTGTTTGCAGTGGTGATGGACAGGTTGGCGGACGACATCAGGCAGGAGTGTCCGTTCGTGGATGACATTGTGATCTGTAGCGAGAGTAGGGTGCAGGTTGAGGAGAAACTGGAGAGGTGGAGGTATGCGCTGGAGAGAAGAGGAATGAAAGTCAGTAGGAGCAAGACGCAATACCTATGCGTGAATGAGAGGGAGGACAGCGGAATGGTGAGGATGCAAGGAGTAGTGGAGATGCAAGGAGTAGTGCAAGGATGGAGATGCAAGGAGTAGTGGAGTGTGGAGTGGGTGGAGAAGAGTGTCAGGAGTGATTTGTGACAGAAGGGTACCAGCAAGAGTTAAAGACAAGGTTTACAAGATGGTTGTGAGACCAGCTATGTTATATGGTTTGGAGACAGTGGCACTGATGAAAAGACAGGAGGAGGAGCTGGAGGTGGCAGAGTTGAAGATGATAAGATCTTCATTGGGAGTGATGAAGAAGGACAGGATTAGGAACGAGTATATTAGAGGGACTGCTTAGCTTGGACGGTGTGGAGACAAAGCAAGAGAGGCGAGATTGAGATGGTTTGGGCATATGCGGAGGAGAGATGCTGGGTATATTGGGAGAAGGATGCTGAATATGGAGCTGCCAGGGAAGAGGAGAAGAGGAAGGCCAAAGAGGAGGTGTATGGATGTGGTGTGGGAGAAGAAGATGAAGAGGACAGGAACAGATGGAAATGGATGATCCACTGTGATGACCCCTAACGGGAGAAACCGGAATTAGAAGTAGTAGTAGCAGTAGTAGTAATAGCAGTAGTAGTAGTAGTAGTAGTAGTAATAGTAGTAGTAGTAGTAATAGTAGTAGTAGTAGTAGTAGTAATAGTAGTAGTAGTGAGCATTGGACTAATATATTTCAGTGTCAAACACACTCCTACCAGTATTATAATGTTCTGCATTATGTAACCTGAACTCTTATGGTGCCGGAGAAACTCGACACTCTCCGAAGGAGCCGGGAATCGACCCAGCAACTTTCCGATTATTAGCCGACCTGCTCCTTCTCCTGAGCCATGCCGCCCCCTAGACTTGCACGCATTAACCCAAAATCACTTCAAAGCTTTCCCACGTTTAGCTAACATTTCACGTGAGCGGTCATTTTGCAAAGTGCTAGCAGTCAGACTTTTATTTTTTTAAAACTCCTTTTTTTCCCCAATTGTTCTTGGCCCATTACCCCACTCTTCCGAGACGTGTCGATCTCTGCCGCACCTCCTCTGCCCATCCGGGGAGGGCTGCAGACTACCACATGCCTCCTCCCATACACGTGGAGTCGCCAGCCGCTTCTTTTCCCCTGACAGTGAGGAGTTTCACCAGGGGGGATGTAGCGTGTGGGAGGATCACGCTACCGCCCCCCACCCCGCCCAGTTCCCCCTCCCTCCTGGAAAGACGCCCCGACAGACCAGAGGAGGCGCTAGCGCAGCGACCAGGACACTTACCCACATCCGGCTTCCCGCCCGCAGTCACGGCCAATTGTGTATGTAGGGATTAGGGACACCCGGCCAAGACGGCGGTAACACGGGGATTCGAACTGGCGACTCGTGTTTGTAGGCAACTTAAGAGACCGCCTCGCCACCCAGATGCCCTGGAGTCGGACTTTTAAAATATCGGCTGTCATATTTAGACGGAAACGTCTTCTAGAGCTTCTCACCTTTCAACTCCACCACATATATGCCCCTGGCAGTGTCCCAGTGCAGCCACTTTCACAGGAAACCACCAAAATACGATGGAAAGCACTGTAGCATTGTGGAGAATAGAGGCGGTGGAGTAGAAGGAGCGATTTGGGGGGGGGGTTCGACACGAGAGAGGTCAGAGTGCAGGAGTAGCCAGGGGTTGAGCACTTCCACCAGGACACTTCAGATGGAGTTGGACGTCTCTCCCCCCCCATTTCATTTCTTAGTGAATTGACACCTGTGTACTACAACCTGTGACCTCTGGACCCACCCTGACCCCCCCCACATCATTTGTATCGCTGCAGGAGCCGCCTCCAACCCAAAGTCATCCATGTGGACTTCTCTGCAAACCCTACGCGCGCCGTGCCAGGCAGCTCACAGCAGACTTGTCAGGGGGGGGGGCTTGAAACGAATGGGACAAATTCTTTAATACCTGACAAATAACTGCTTTCAATAATGCTGCACGGATATATTGCACAGTACACAAATACACACCTAAATACACACAAACGCACTCGCATCCCAACGGGGACTATGTGTATAGGAAATTAAAGAGCTATTTTTTTCTACTGCCAAGTAGTATTTACTTGTGAGGCTGCTTGTTTGTGTGCGCGCGTGCGCGCGCGTGCACACTGCATTAATAGAGCTGCACCCCCCCCCTCCCACCAACAACACCACCCCCACCACAATAGACCGCGTATTAAATAGTTTGCCATTGTCATCAACTTGCTGCAGGAGCGGAAACGGAAGGAATCCACGATGAAGCGGCGCGCCCAGCAGGAGCGCCGGGAGACTAAAGAGAGGGAACGGCGCGTCAGACACTCCTCCTTTTGGCGCTGTTTTGCATTTCATGTTTATTTATCCGAGTTGGATAGAGGGGGTATTATCCTTTTTCCTTTTTTAAAAAAAAAAAAAAAACAATCGCTACTTTTGCGGAGGACGTTTGAGTCAACAGCAGCGCGGTCCGCAGACAGACGCGCAGCCGCCCCCACGCCCCGTCACCCACGCACATCCACGACGCACGTGTAAACGCACAAGCGGACGCACACTTGGCCCACGCAGTGGCGCCCAGGTACGTACGCGCGCACACAGGTGCGCGCACGCGCGCACGCACGCGCACATATACTCATAGGCTCTCGGTCGTCATCCCGCCGCCCGCTGCTCATCTCTAATTCCCCTGGCTGTCCGGTCCAGTCCAGGTGGGCCGTCCAGAGAGTGGAGGCAGGCTGGACCTGTCCGCTCCGCTTACTGTCATCCCGTGGCAGCATGTGCTGCGGGGGTAAAACGCAGCCTCCACTTCGCTTCAAAAGGCTTAGTGGGGCTTGATTGATCCGGCCTGGCACCGTTGGGTCCTTAATGAAACGGAGGGGAGAACAGCTGCAGCGGCCCCGCCAGCAGGCGGCAGGCCGGGCACACGTGGTCCTGAGAATGACGGCTCTGTTACAATGATCGGTTCTTTGATTGACAGATTGATTGGTACACGTTTTATTTTGAGGCCGGCCTCCACAAAATAACGACCCCCCATAGGTCGTTTGTACAAGCAGCTTATTACGACCTACAGTGACGTTTTAACGTTAAGCGACCTACCCGCAATGCGCAGAGGCGAAACGTATCTGTGGCATATCTCCTGCCGCCGGTAGGGGGCGCTAATTTAGGAAACGCTCCTATGGGTCGTATTAAGAGGGTATACGACCAATGTGGTCGTATGGGTTTGGAGGCAGGTGGAGGTTTTGAGTCCCGCTGTGGGGGTCCCGTGACGTGGGTGGACTCTGATTGGAAGCGTCTTTCAATCCCCTGGTCACCAAATAGACCGAATCTGAGTGTTTCTACTGTGTTTCTACTGAAACACTCAGTATTGCTACTGAGTGTTTCTGCTGTTGTCTAGGATGTACACGAAACTACCCGGGAGCCCGCGTGAGTTAAAAAAAAGCGGGGCGTCTACAAAATTTACATCTGTAGCAGACAGGGGAATGAAACGGCACGAGCCCCAGCCATCTGTCACTCCGGGAAGGCGGCAAATGGAGGGTAAGACTCAGTTCAGTATGAAAAGGTGCTGTAGAGTTAGAGCCTTGGCAGTTGGCCCTCGTTCCTGCAGTTTTCTTTTACACGTTTTTACTGCACTCCCCGAGCGAAGGTTAGATCCAAAACCATGCACCTTTATATGCTGAACCACGTGACCTCGGCGATTCTAGTCTGCACACGGCTGTGATGCTCCAGTAAATTAGCTTTCATCCGGGGGCCGTCCGGGTAGCGTGGCGCTCTGTTCCGTTTTCTACCAACACAGTTTGAATCCACGTGTTACCTCCGGCTTGGTCGGGCGTCCCTACGGACACAATTGGCCGTGTTTCCGGGTGGAGACGGGTGGGAAGCCGGATGTGGGTATGTGTCCTGGTCGCTGCAGTAACGCCTCCTCTGGTCGAAATAGCGTGATCCTCTCACGCGCTACGGCCCACCCGGTGAAACTCCTCACTGTCAGGTGAAAAGAAGCGGCTGGTGACTCCACATGTATGGGAGGAGGCGCGTGGTAGTCTGCAGCCCTCCCCGGATTAGCAGAGGGGGGTGGAGCAGCGACCGGGACGACTCGGATGAGTGGGATAATTGGCCGGATACAGTTGGGGGAGGAAAAAAGGGAGGAGGGGGAGTTCTCATCTGTGTTAAGCTTCTTTCACATGCCCTCTTAGAGGAAACAGTGTTGGTACCATAAAGCAGCGTTGTCATGCGGTAAAGGATCAGAAAAAACAAACAAACAGAAAAAAAAACAAGCTAACAACAGTTGTAGCTCCAACCCACGCGCGCTAATAAGCAGCGCGCGGACGGAGGTTCGGGGCGATCTCGGCAATCAACTCAAATTGGATTAGAAGAAGCCTTAATGATCCCCCCGGGGGGTTTCCGACTTCACATAGGCTTCAGCCGAGCCACCTGTATAACAGAGCTAATGACCACGCCATTATGCAAGGCGTCAATTATTAATGCCCTGCGCCTTCTTTGATATGAACTTCCAACAACACTTCATCGCCATTAACCGGAGGTGGCGAGTAAGACGGGGCCCCCTTATTTTCTTTAGAAGGCAAATCTTGTGCCATTAACCTTCGAAAATGGGGAGGGGGGGGTTATATAGTGTTTCTCCTACATGTTTTATGAGTGGGTTTGCTTGTCTCTAGAGATGTCTTGTGAAGGGTCCTTGTGGCCGAAACGTCGAATCTTTACGAAATCAATGCAAGGTTGAAGTGTGTGCAGGAATTTATTATTATTATTATATTTTTTTCGTGTGGAATTGGTTTGCTTATCTGCCAGCAAGGCTGGGCAGATGGTCACGATTCCTGTACATGTTGTTGATATTGATTTTGCATGCAAACACACGCACATACACGCGCATTTGATGTTGGGAATTTGAAGAATGTGACAAGAGGAGCCCAGTTTCTCATACTGCGACCTTCAGCACATTCAGGCCAGGGCATACAGCACACTGTGGAGGGAGATTTCAACTCTGCAGTAGCACATTTCCATAAGGCGAGGTAAAGAAGGTTGACTATATTGAAGACTAGAAGAACCCCGCTACAATGTAGCAGTTCGGTTCTCCACCCGTCTAAATCTCCCTCCTCTTCATCCTGCCAGCTAACCGCCTTCCCCCTGCCCCTAAACCCCTCCCCCCACTCCAAATCCCTCCCCCCAAATGCTCAGAATCATCTGAAATGCTGAGAAAAGTGGTTTTTAGCCATTTTTAGAAAATGCATATTTTGCATAATTATGCATAATTACTATAATGATTTTAATTTTCTGCTATTTTTCTGGTCCTCTCTGGAACAATACCTACCACCTCCAAAAAAAAAAAAATGAGGATCATAAGCGCATTTTTGCAAAAATGCATTTATTTTGCATAATGCCAAAACATTTCTAAGTCCCAGAAATTTTTATTTATATAGGTGAAAAAAATCAAAGATGCTCAGAATCATCTGAAATGCCGAGAAAAGTGTTTTTTTAGCCATTTTTAGAAATATGCATAATTTTGCATATTTATGCATATTTATGCATAATTTTAATTTAATTTTCTGCTATTTTTTTATAGGTGCCCCTGATCATCCCCAATAACCTCCAAAAAGAGTCAAGGCCCCAAGTGCTTTAGTTTGGCCGTTTATAGACTCTCACACCAGACACTCACCACACACCAGACACACGTTGTGACAATACAGGAGTAGACTGTACTGCTGTGTCGTGCGATTCGAGATTACTGACGAGAACGCGGCGTTTTCAGGCGCGCAACTGTGACGGCTGGCCAGTAGGGGGCGCTGGGGCGCCTTCCCCTTCTAATAAATATCAAGAGATGAAAATCTATTTAA
Organism: Lampris incognitus; assembly: GCF_029633865.1. Classification (NCBI taxonomy): domain Eukaryota; kingdom Metazoa; phylum Chordata; class Actinopteri; order Lampriformes; family Lampridae; genus Lampris; species Lampris incognitus. The sequence continues at coordinate 21,440,571 of NC_079231.1, read as the reverse complement.
ACGTGTTAAATATACTTTAGTTGTATAATGCAAATAATGATGAAATAAAAGTGTGTTCAGTCTGTGAGCGCATTAAATATGGGTTCAAATGGTGTTTGGTTGGTTCCTGTCTGAATACATATACTTCCTGGGTGAGGGGCGCCGGCCAAACCACACCTTATATAAGCCCTCAAACTTGTGGCGAGCAGGTGACCTGAGGCTGCTGTCTGATTGGTTTCTTCAGATTTTCCAGGGGGCGCAGTTCTGTGCTTTCCCCAGACACGCCCACTTGTATCGGCAGCGAATTGGTATTGATTTAATGTTTTTTTGATCTAATGTGATTGGACGATTCTCGTAGCTGTCAATCATGTTCACACCAACCACGCCTCGTCTCGACTGTCAATCATCCACCGTGTACGAACCCTGATAAAATCTATAGGCTGCATTGTCCTTCTTAATAACTCTGTGACTGTGTGGACATTAAAGCAGCTGTCAGGTGTGCTGCGCCAAGGTTTTTGCGGCCCCCCCCCCAAAAAAAAATAGCACCAGCCGCCACTGGTGCGCAAAATGATTTGGCACAGGAGTTCCCGTCACAAGTTAGAGATGCTGAGAACAGAATCCAAACAGCATGGCTCTATCTGTGTGCGCGTGCGTGTGCGTGCGTGCGTGAATGAAATGTCTGTAAATGAGATTTTACGTTCTTGCAAATCCACTTTGACGGTGTTGTCCCCAGTAACCGCAGCAGGAAAGATTCACTGCCCTGCTAAGATTGCTCCTACTGCTGTAAACCCCCTATGATAGCAACGCTGACGAGATGGAGAGGCTGCCATAAAGGACACAGCGAAGAACACGTGCTTCCAGCGCTCGAACCAGCGTCGCCACCCCCATTTTTTTTCCCCCCAACCGCGTTAACGTTGGGATTGTTTTGTGACAAAGCAGCCTAAAGGGGTAAGAGAGGACTTTTTTTTTTGACTGAGAGGGTCTCGGTGTGGATACCTGGAGTGGCCGGTGTTACGCCAAGTTCTGCCTGCCTTCTGAAAAGTGCATGCGCCCCACGGGAGCGCGCAAAGCTACAGGGCGAATCACCAGAACCAGATTGTGATGATTTTGAAGGAAAACCGTTGTTTGAAAACGCTATAATCTTCTTTGTCAGGATGATCAATGATCAGGAATCAGTTATTTGTCATTTCATTCCATGCACTTGTGCACATACCTGATGTGTACCTGCAGCCAACTTTTATGGTAATTAGTTTGAAAATAAATAATTCAAGTTTGTGTATTAGAGTAGCGGAGCGTGCGTTGCAGACCGAGGCCTTCGGTGAGACGTCACTTCCTCATAACCACCCAAAGACAGCCGTCACATCGCCGTACTACAATGTTTTAGTCGCGAAAGTGGTTATCGTCACAATCATCAAGTTATTTGGCGCTGTTCACTTTCACAACAGCGACATCGTGCGGCGACATGGTGTAGCGCACAGCCTTACCGGAAGTAATCCCGCTGGGCATAGAAATATGCTATCAAGAAGCTCAACAAACACGTCCCAGCCGGGCCGCTGGGCATAAAAACAATCAAACAATAAGCAAATCGACTAATTGTGCAAAAAAAGTACATTTGGCTCACCAGTGTTGTCTATTTGAAGACACAATCCATTCTGCTTTCTTTCTGGATGCAACGGTCGATCACACGGTCATAGAGCACTCCTTTGGCTTTTAAATCCACCAGAATGTCCTCTTCAATGGCAGTGGAGGTCAAGGCTGTGAGTCGTGTCTGGCCCGTTGTATTCCTGGAATACCTTTTTATTCTTTTAAGTGCTGAACATGTCCTTTCAACAGATGCTGTGGAAACCGGGACTGGCACAGCTAAACAAGGCAGCGCATGGAGTTGGTGCCTTGTGTCGGTTGGAGGAACATGAGCAGGTCCGCAGGTCTCATTCCTCGAAAATCGGCCATAGGATACATGACTGTGAGTTCTGTCTTCGGACGGGGCAGGACGAACAGGGTTCCGTGACTCCCTGTCAGTCTGGAGAAGAGAGCATTGGGAACTGCGACTTTGAATATGGGGTACTGCTGTGGATCGAGAAGGGAAAGGGGCAGCGAGTTTCTCGTGGTCTTTAAATCTGTTTGTGATCCGGGTCTGAATGTTGTCGAGGATGTCACTGCGCAGTTTTCGGTATTTTAAACGAACGTCCCCGTGCCCCTGGCCTCTCCGTCCTCCCGGCTCACCTACGTCACACTCAGTTCCGTCATAAATCGCATCGAAACGGTCTCTCTGCTTTTCGATATGTTCGCAGAACTCCTCCCACTCTGGCCAGGCAGAACTGCATACCTAATGCATTGGACTGAAGAATCCCAAACAGTGCATCTGCACAAGCAAACAATCTCACAACAAAGTTTACAGCACTAAGTTAAAGTCGAAGCTGTTCAGATGTTCGATATATCCATCTAACACTGCGTACAGCATCATCATCATATTCTTCATGGTGCTCAATGATGTACTCAGAAAGCTCCCCCAGTGCATCTTTAATCTCGACCACAGTGCTGACCAACCTGGAAGTGAAGTTCCACCTTGTCGGTGCCACTTGCGGGAGTCGCCGTGCACACAGTGGCGCCCCCAAGGGGTGGCCACGGCCACCCTGATACTATCCCTGCCCCCCCCCCCGCTGGCCCCCCCAGCCACGAGTCGCATATGCAGAATATGCTTCTGATTATGCATAATATGCTTCTATCTGATATTTTGCATTAGGTGCTGTTCATTTAAATCAATAATGTATATTTTTCTTAACTCTCACATTGACAGTTTTCCACTAGGCTATACAGTACACCACAACAGCATCATAGAATTCCCGAAATTCAGTCATGACTTTTGGTTTTGGTGTGCCACCCCAAGATTTTCAGTGGCCACATTTGGCCCCCCCTATGAACAATTTCTGGGGGCGCCACTGCGTGCACATATTTGATCCAGCAGTTTCGTGCGTTTCGGAGACCTGGAGAAGAATGCTGCCGGTCCAGAGAGATGTGAGGAAAATATCGTGCATTCTCTCATCTTCGCTGCACCTTGTGTCAGGACTACATCAAGGGTGTGCGCATAACAGTGGATAAATAGACCCAGAGGGATCTGTTCTTTCACTTCAGCCTGGCCCCCATTTAGACGGGATGCCATGACGGCTGCACCGTCATAACACTAGGCCACCACTTTATGTACGCACTCACGCTCCTCCAGAACTTAGAGGATGACAGCTGCGATGTTCTCTGCTCGCTTGCCCTCTGTCACGTCTTCAAACTTTAAAAAAACTCTCCTCGACACCGCCATCAGTCACATAGCGCAGCACAGGAGAAAGCTGTGATGCATTGCTGACGTCCGTAGGTAGAGTCATCGACCATAACCGCAACAAATGATGCTTTGCTTATCTCCTCTTTAATTGCTTCCCCCCAGTACATCACCAACAGCACTAATCAAATCGTCCTGTGTTTTTCCTGAGGTGCCAGTGAACACCCTGTTGGTAGACAGGTGGTGATGCAAGTCCTTGTCATGCTCGGCCAAAAAGGAAAGAAGCTCCAGATAATTAATTTTATTAGCTGAGCCCTTGCCCTCCTCATGACCACAAAATGCTAACTCCCCAGGAAAATGACACAATGAATCAGCTTCTTCCATATCTCCCTGTTTTGTCTCACTTTTTCATTGTGCTTTTCTGTTTCCCTTCTTCGCTGCTCATTCAGATGCAGGTCCACTCTTGTGTCCCCAAATGTTTTGAGTTTGACTGTTGCCCGGAGGTGTCATGTGCTGTCATGGTGTCTTAATGCTGACTTGGTAAGACGAGCCAGGTTTTGGAAGCCTGTGTAGTTCCATGACCCCCTTCTCTGACGAGAAAAGCAAGCACGCATGCCCAGCAGTAAAGTTTTCCGCTTTGCTCGGATCCAATGAGCCTCGGGTACCTTTTGTAGGTGCTTGTCTGGAAATGCCGCACATACGTCTTCCCCGGTTGGGTCAGATGCAGCTAACTGTGGGGTCGGTCTGCCCATCTCCACAATCATTTGCTTTCCCCCAAACGGTCGTATTGAAAATGGTGTGACTAATAAATCTGCCACCACATCATTCACGAGTTCTCCTTGAGACATTATTCTCCTTCATGGCTAGCTAGCTTAGCTAACTAAATCGAACACACTACCACTAGCTAACATTAGCCACCAACTACCGCGATGCGCTGCGGAATGCAACCACAACGGTTTCAACCACAGACCTAGGCACTGCTGCTGATTGGCTGAACAATCGGTCACATAGGCTGTATGCAGCGAAGTCCCTGTGAAGCTCTGCAAATATAAAAGAGCACGCCCATCCGCTACACATCAAAATCTGATTGGCTGAGTCATCTATCAATGCGGTATTAACGCCTAACTCATTTAGATAGCGGAGACCTTCACTCGAGATACCGAAGGCGCTGGCAGGAGGAGTCTACTCACACGGTTACAACAGAGGGAAAAAGCTGATTGGATGATTTTTTTTTTTGGCCGAGAGCCTGCCAGCGAATGTGTAGTCAAAATCGAGATGTAATGCCATATTAACAGATTGATTAGACGATTGTTTTATATTTATGGAAGTGTTTTCCTTTTTCTGTGGCGTTTTAGGCCTAGAAGGCCCTGACGGTTGGCCGCCAGTGTATAATAATAATAATCTCTTAAGATATAAGTTTTCTAAAACAATGTTACAAAGTGCTTCACAAATAAATAAAACCAGACAGGGCAAAAATAAGAGTAAGGCCAAATATGTTATAGTAAAAATAAAAACAAAATAAATAAATAAATAAAAACTAATATCAAACATTTGTGAAAGTTTTCATGAAAGTAAAAGTTTTAGGACGTGGTTTAAAAGAAGCCGGAGACTTAGTTTGTCTTAGTCCGACAGGAAGAGAGTTCCATAATGAGGGGGCTCTAACAGCAAAAGCCCGATCACCCTTTATAACAAACCGAGACCTGGGAATAACCAGCAGGGCTCCATCTGCGGAGCTCAATGGTCGAGGAGGCATATAACAGGTCAGTAAATCAGAAATGTATGTAGGAGCAACGCCATTTAAAGCCTTAAAAGTGAGCAATAAAATGTTAGAATCAATTCGAAATATAACTGGGAGCCAGTGTAGGGAGGCAAGCACAGGAGTGGTATGGTCATGCCTCTTTGTCCCGTTTATGAGCCAAGCAGCGGCATTTTGTACCAACTGTAGACGGTGGAGGGAACCATTGCTGATACCAGAATAAAGTGCATTACAAGCCGAGAATAGATAAATAAAAGCGTGCTCAACTTTTTGCAGATCGGCAATTGATAAAATTGACCTAATTTTGGAGATTAGCTTGAACCGCAGAAAGCATGACTGAACAACATGTTGAATTTTATTATCAAAACCGAAGTTAGCACCGAATATTATCCCAAGAGTCCTAGCAAGTTGCTTGAGACTACCTGACAGACCATCAATATTGGTAACAAAGGGGCTGATATAATTTTCGGGACCAGACAGAGTGACCTCAGACTTATCATAATTACATGTGGAAAAAAAAAGAAAAAAGTCAGACATCCAGGATTTAATATCAGAGCAGCAAGTTGTGAGATTTGCTAGGGCGCTAGGATCTGTGGATTTTAGTGGCATGTTTAACTGAGTGTCCTAAGCATAAAAATGGTAGAGCACATTGTGATTGTGAATGACCTGGCCAAGGGGCACCATGTATATAGAAAAGAGAAGGGGGCTAAGAACTGAGCCTTGAGGGACACCACAACTCAACTGAGCCATTGAGGACGCAGAGTTACCCAAAACAACAGAAAAAAAAGTTACGTTGGTGAAGTAAGAGTGTAATAAGCTAAGAGCCGAGCCCTTGATGCCAACCCAAGACTCTAAGTGATGTACCTGTAAGAGGATGTTATGGTCGACTGTGTCAAAGGCAGCACTCAAGTCTAAAATAACGAAAATTGAGCAGTCACCTGTCTACAATCAGCAGTAGGTCATTATATCTGCAGCTAATCTTGCAAACTACTGGCTCTATTAGCCTTTTTTGTGCACAGTTGTGACTGTATAATCAAGAACCTGTCGTGATTGCAGTGATTAAAAAAAACCTTTGGAAAACGTTTGTACTCGCCATCTCCGCTCCCTCTCTTCATTCACTCTCTACCTCGCTCGACCAATGGTGTTCTCTGTCGCTGCATGCATGTGTACAATTGATTTAGCTCGGGCAGCGACGGTGCCCATTATGTATTCGGGTATGAGTGTTGAAAGTAAATGAGACGTCAATTGTATTTTGCAAATCAGCAAATGATTCCCTGCTGATATCAGCACATGGAAACTGGATGGACCAAAAATGATTCGCGTTATTCACCTCTCCGCCATGTTTGTCTAACTGGCATTATGGGGGGGATTAGACGCGGAAGTGCCGTAGACTCCAGTGTAGGAACTCCGCTATAAAAATAGAATTTCAAGCCTAGGATTAATCACAGTCACAGCTGGAAAACAGCTCAGTAGCCACAATAATAAAAAAAAAACATCCCATGGCTGAGCTATGTTTTTTTTCTTCCAGTTTGTTACTAGTACTTTACAATGAATGAAAGGCATTTGACTACATGAACATTATGTCATGAAAATTGCGACGGTTAAACACATCTGAAGTCGTTTAATAAGGGCCCCTTCCCCTGCAAGGTGAAAGAAGGGGGGGGGGGGCTTATCGCCAAGTCTGAGCACCCGAGAAAGGGAGATACGTACGTCTGGCGGAGATACCGAGTGCACTACTCTAGTTGTTTTTTTTGTTTTTGTGCCATGTGGCGTGTATGTGTAATCTGGTTGCAGAGTGACATGAAGGAAGAGCTGACGGTGATGCTGCAATAGCTGCTACATCTGGATATATGTGTTCTTGTAGTGTGGTTGTTGAAGATAAGCTGCTTTGTTCGTGTTGATCCAGTAGTGCATTAAAGTGCATGATAGTGTATTTTGTATGTGTCTGTGTTTGGAGTACCAGCACTCATATGAAAAATGTGTGTGTGTGGGTGGGGGGGGGGGCAGTTCATTACTGAAGGCCCTGACTGGAACCCCACGGTACGCTACTGCTTATTTATTTTTCAAACATCATTGCCTCCCCGTCAGTTATGTTAATTAGGGCTACACAATGGTGTTCTCAGGGTGTGACACCATTTTCTACTGTAGAGATCGTACTGGTGGGTCAGCATTACCGAAATGTTTATTTTGCGTCAAGCCGCACAGCTTGTCGTTAATTCTGGTTAAGATATGCTGCTGACGTGGATTTGTAGTCTTATTTCTCATGTATACGCAGACGTTTCAGAGAATCTGTGGTCATGACAGTTTGCTTCGAATGCATGGAAAAGCCATGGAAATGTACTGGTCAACATGTGTATGAACGTTGTTTATATGTCAGGCTGGAAAACGTGTCATCGTCCCAGCTGGTGAACATTTGGAGGTGGATATGTGTGTTACCAAGGCCGGAGTAGACAAAAACTCTCAGTATCCCGTATTTTAAGACAAGGACATAATTTACACACAGTAATCTGCATCTTCCTCTGTCACGCCAGCCACCTGCATGTCCTCCTTCACCACATCCATAAACCTCCTCTTTGGCCTTCATCTGTTCCTCTTCCCTGGCAGCTCCATATTCAGCATCCTTCTCCCAATATACCCAGCATCTCTCCTCCACACATGTCCAAACCATCTCAATCTTACCCCTCTTGATTTGTGTCCAAACCGTCCAACCTGAGCGGTCCCTCTAATATACTCGTTCCTAATCCTGTCCTTCTTCATCACTCCCATTGAAAATCTTATCATCTTCACCTCTGCCACCTCCAGCTCCTCCTCCTGTCTTTTCATCAGTGCCACTGTGTCCAAACCATACAACATAGCTGGTCTCACAACCATCTTGTAAACCATCCCCTTAACCCTTGCTGGTCCCCTTCTGTCACAAATCACTCCTGACACTCTTCTCCACCCACTCCACCCTGCCTGCACTCTCTTCTTCACCTCTCTTCCGCACTCCCTGTTACTTTGGACAGTTGACCCCAAGTGTTTAAACTCATCCACCTTCATCACCTCTACTCTTTGCATCCTCACTATTCCACTGTCCTCCCTCTTGTTCGCGCATATGTATTGCTCCTACTCACTTTCCATCCTCTTCTCTCCAGTGCATACCTCCACCTCTCCAGGCTCTCCTCCACCTGCACCCTACTCTCACTACAGATCACAATGTCATCTGCGAACATCATCGTCCATGGAGACTCCTGCCTGATCTCGTCCGTCAACCTGTCCATCACCATTGCAAACAAGAAAGGGCTCAGAGCCGATCCTTGATGTAATCCCACCTCCACCTTGAACCCATCTGTCATTCCTACCACACACCTCACCACTGTCACACTGCCCTCATACATGTCCTGCACCACTCCTACATACTTCTCTGCAACTCCTGACTTCCTCATACAATACCACACCTCCTCTCTCGGCACCCTGTCGTATGCTTTCTCTAAATCCACAAAGACACAATGTAGCTCCTTCTGACCTTCTCTATACTTCTCCATCAACACTCTCAAAGCAAACATCACATCTGTGGTGCTCTTTCATGGCATGAAACCATCCTGCTGCTCGCTGATCACCACCTCTCCTCCTCTTAACCTAGCTTCTATTACTCTTTCCCAAATCTTCAGGCTGTGGCTGATCAACTTTACACCTCTGTAGTTGCTACAGCTCTGCACACCACCCTTCTTCTTGAAAATCGGTACCGGTATGCTTCTTCTCCACCCCTCAGGCATCCTCTCACTTTCCAAGATTGTGCTATACCATCTAGTTAACTCCACTGCAACTTCTCCTCAACACCCCCAATGCCTCCACAGGTGTGTCAACTGGCACGACCGCCTTTCCACTCTTCATCCTCTTCACAGCTTCCCTCGCTTGCTCCTTGCTAATCCACCGCACTTCCTGATTCACTATCCCCACATCATCCAGCCTTCTCTCCCTCTCATTTTCGTCATTCGTCAGCCCCTCAAAGTACTCCTTCCACCTCCTCACCACACTCAGCACATTCCCATCGCTACCCTTCACCGTACTGACTTGCTGCACATCCTCCCCAGCTCGGTCCCTCTGTCTAAGCCAATCGGTACAAGTCTTTTTTCTCCTTCCTTAGTGTTCAACCTCTCATACAACCTGCCAAGCACCTTTTCCTTTACCTTCACCACCTCTCTGTCTTCGCTTTACACCGCATCTCCTTGTACTCCTGTCTACTCTTGACATTTCTCTGACTAGCCCACTTCTTCGTTGCCAACCACTTCCTCTGTGTACGTTCCTGTACTTCCTCATTCCCACCCAAGTCTCCTCGTCTTCCTTCCTCTGTCCAGATGACGCACTAAGTACCTTCTTATCTGTCTCACTCACCATTTCTGCAGTAGTTAAGGGCCATGTCTGCAGTGGTTTCCCAGCCATTCGGCAGCTCATCGCTACCACCCAGTACCTGTCTGAACGACTCCTTGAACTCCACACAACAGTCTTCCTTCCTCAATTCCACACATTTTCTTCTGTTCTGGCCCAACAGTGTGGATTTTATATATGTAACTCTCACCTGGTCTGAGAAAGGAGGGGATGCGGTCCTCAGCAGGTAAGAAGATACAGCTCTACCAAATAATGCATCCACGCTGTAATTTCATTTCTGGAGATCTATGAATCAACGGCACATATTTTGGGCCGTTCTGGGTCGACAGTGTGAACTTCATATGTTAAGTGTTGACCTAAACGGAAATAATAGGGGAGGCGTTACTCGGCAGCAGCAATCAGTTCTCCCGCATGACGCATGCACCCCTTAACGCTCGAATGAATATCAAGAAAATAGTTGGTGCTTAAGACTCGACAGGGAGATGTTTTAATTCAGGGGCTTCGGCCCGAGCAGCAGCATAACCCACCCAGGGGTCCACACACTGGTGGCTGACAACGGCTTCTGAGACGATAGATATTTCAGTTCTTCTTGCCATGCCTGGGTCAGGGGTGTTGACCCTAATATGCATGCCTTTGATGGTGGGAGGAAACCGTAGCACCCGGAGGAAACCCACGCAGACACAGGGAGAACATGCAAGCTCCACACAGAAAGGACCTGGGATGGCCTGGGGTTCAAATCCAGGACCTCCCTGCTGTGAGGCACCAGTGCTAGCCACTGGGCCACCGTGCTGCACCATATGGCTAATGATGCTAATGAGAGGGGGAAAAAGATCTGTGGAGACTAGGCGGTGATGTGGAGGTGAGGGGGGGGTGGAAGTGTAACAGCAGTACAAATGCCTAGAAGCAGAGGGAGAAATATATGTTAAAAAAAGAAAGAAGACAGCAGCGGGACGATAGGCTAACCATGCAGGTGTGTCGCTGTGCTATTGAAAATGAAAGCCACTTCATTTTGTTATCGTGCGGTTACAACGACATTTGTTCTCTGCATTCAAGCCATCCAATTGTGTAGCAGCAAAGCAGCGGGCAGCTGCAGCACCCGGGGACCGAGTCCAATTATTTCCCCTATTACCCTCGGCCAGGGACACAGACGGGAGTGTTAACCCTGACACGCATGTCTTTTTTAGACGGTGGGAGGAAACCGGCGCATCCGGAGGAAACCCGTGCAGACGTGGGGAGAAAATGCACAGTGCCCACATAAAGGGCCTGGGATTCGAACCCAGGACCTTCTCGCAGATAAAGTAAGACTCGTAGCTACGGGCCTATGCATGCACAATGTAGTCTTCCTGACTGGACGTCCTCTAAAGCTGCATATTTTATTAGCCACTGATTTTTTATGAGTTATTAGTGACTGCGGATTTTTTTTTTATAACGTCTGTCTAAGCTATGCATTTAGCACTTCCACCCCAACTGCTTATTATTACAGCCCCACCTGTTTACTGTCCCTATCCCGCGCACCCCCACCCACTGCAGAGGACGTGTGTAAGTGCATTTATATCTGGGAAGCCAAAGACGAGTGTCCACGTCACTGGACAATAAATATGGCTGTTCTATTATCTATTCTAGTAATCACATAATTTTATATTAATTGCTTTCACACGGCAATAAGAATAGTAGCCAATTCAAATAACGATTAAAAAAATTTTAAAAAACAACAACTGTAACGATAATAATGCTTAGTGTGCAGTATGCACAGCATAACCGAGCTTTTTTTCTATTTTTTTATTTTTGGTTACGTCAGAACGCTGCGTGCTCGGACGCCCTTTCACCCTCTGGCTCTGGTGACGTCAGAGCACGCGCGTTGTGAACTAGTTACCAACAAAAAAACTCCCGGCGTGCGGGTAGCTTAGCGGTGTATTCCGTTGCCTAGCAACACGAGATCGCCGGGTCGAATCCCCGCGTTACCTCCGGCTTGGTCAGGCGTCCCTATACAGTTGGCCGTGTCTGCGGGTGGGGAGTCCCCGCGCTTAAGCGTATCAGCTCCTTCACGCCTCAGGGCGCATGCGCTTCCGGTGGCCTTGCGGTCGCTCCATCCCACTTCTGACACCAATGTAGCGAATTCGGGGGGACAACGCAACCACAGGAACTGCCGCGGCCGGGACGCGAACCCGTACCGCCCGCACCGCAGGTGACATCGCTAACCGCTCGACTAAAGGGTCAGACCTGCGAGCCAGCGGGTCTACTAATCCATCCACGTTACACTACAAACGCAAGCCAGTATGCATGAAGGGTTTGAATTACCAAGGACACTTCCGTGTTTTGTGTTGACAAACGTTGAGAATGTCATTAAAAGTAAACCTTAAAAATGGGAACTGACGGTGAGGAATGTGTGTTATAGCGCCGCGGTTGGGTTAAAACCGGACTGCGTGGATGGCCGGGGCAGCGGCTCCGAGCGTCCGGTGTGGCCGCTGAAGTTAGCAGGAAGCCCGGTGCGTCTCCAACGGGTGCCTTGTGCGTCGGGAGCAGACGCCGGGGGGCGTGGCAAAGCGTCGGTATTTGACGCCCTGATTGAGAACGGGTTGAAATGTCGGAAATGCTGCTACTACTGAGTCTGATGAACCGCTGGAGGGGGGGGGGGGTGGCTGCAAGGCTGAGCGGCGGCGCCGTATCCAGTTCTACTACAATACATCCATAGTCCATTGTTCTCACATTGTTTTTTAAACACCCACAATGCACAGAGGCGAAAGGTATCTGTGGCATATCTCTTGCCGCCGGTAGGGGCGCTAATTTAGGGAAACGCTCTTGTGGGTCGTATTAGAGCAGTGGTTCTCAACCTTTTTGGGGTCCTGGACCCCCTGCGTATTTTTGATCTACCCTGAGGACCCCTCCACCTGATCTTGGGGGAGGGGGGTTGCAATTTGGTAGAAACGGTAGAAACTGCATTTTAAATTGCATTATAGCATTTATTCACTCTTTGGGGCAAAAATAAGAGCTTTCAGTTGTAACTTAGAGATAGTTAACAAGACAGAATTCTTATGCAGTAACTTTCAGATATATGTAACAAAACAGAATATGTATTCAGTAACTTTCAGATATATGTAACAAAACAGAATATGTATTCAGTAACTTTCAGATATATGTAGCTAAACAGAATATGTATTCAGTAACTTTCAGATATATGTAACAAAACAGAATATGTATTCAGTAACTTTCAGATATATGTAAGAAAACAGAATATGTATTCAGTAAGTTTCAGATATAGGTAACAAAACAATATGTATTCAGTAACTTTCAGATATATGTAACAAAACAGAATATGTATTCAGTAACTTTCAGATATATGTAACAAAACAGAATATGTATTCAGTAACTTTCAGATATATGTAACGAAACAGAATATGTATTCAGTAACTTTCAGATATATGTAACAAAACAGAATATGTATTCAGTAACTTTCAGATATATGTAACAAAACAGAATATGTATTCAGTAACGTTCAGATATATGTAACAACACAGAATATGTATTCAGTAACTTTCAGATATATGTAACAAAACAGAATATGTATTCAGTAATTTTCAGATATATGTAACAAAACAGAATATGTATTCAGTAACTTTCAGATATATGTAACAAAACAGAATATGTATTCAGTAACTTTCAGATATATGTAACAAAACAGAATTCTTATGCAGTAACTTTTAACAATGCAAACGGGAGCGAGATCTCTTATTAAAATACAATAAATTACACTTGTGAAACAGAGGTAATTAGAGAAAAAAGTCCTGTTACCCTTTATAGTTTAGGTAGATAAAGGTCTCAGTCACATTTGAGTAAAATAATCCTATTTCTATAAATGTCATAGGATCTTTTTTTTTAAAGATATTTTATTTTCACGGACCCCTTGCAATCACACCACGGACCACTAGGGGTCCGCGGACCCCCGGTTGAGAAACACTGTATTAGAGGACCTGTGTGATCGTACGGGTTGGAGGACTTGTTGCCTTGACTGAAGCGTCCATACGCGCACAGTTCACCGCCACAGAGGAGTGCTGTGTGATGTTGTGTGAGGAGGTTGTGTGAGGAGGTTGTGTGGTGAGGTTGTGTAGACGCCATTCGGCGGCTGTGAATCACTGCACCCGGGTGCCTTCTGAGCGCCGCGCCAGATAAGGGCTGACATATTTGCGCACACGAGAGTTTCTGGCAGCTTTCTAAGCACAGTGGTTTTGTGTGCGCTCTGCTGTTGGGAGCGACAAACCAACGTGTGAGTCTTTT
>NC_079231.1:21352406-21426728 GCF_029633865.1 Lampris incognitus | reverse complement strand
AGCACAACAGAGTGGCTCAAGAGTAACAGTGTGGAGCAGGAATAACAGCGGAACAGGAATAACAGTGGAGCAGGAATAACAGCGGAACAGGAATAATACAGCGGAACAGGAATAACACAGTGGTGCAGGAATAACAGTGTGGAGCAGGGATAACAGTGGAACAGCAATAACACAGTCGCGCAGGAATAACAGAGTGGAGCAGGTATAACAGAGTGGAGCAGGGATAACAGAGAGGAGCAAGCATAACAGAGTGGCTCAGGAGTAACAGTGTGGAGCAGGAATAACAGAGTGGAGCAGGAATAACAGTGAAACAGGAATAACAGTGGAACAGGAATAACACAGTGGCGCAGGAATAACAGTGTGGAGCAGGAATAAACAGAGTCGAGTAGGAATAACAGAGTGAACAGGAATAACACAGTGGCGCAGGAATAACAGTGGAACAGGAATAACACAGTGGCGCAGTAATAACAGTGTAGGGCAGGAATAACAGAGTTGAGCAGGAATAACACAGTGGCGCAGGAATAACAGTGCGGGGGCAGGAATAACAGAGTGGAGCAGGAATAACACAGTGGCGCAGGAATAACAGTGTGGAGCAGGAATAACAGAGTCGAGCAGGAATAACACAGTGGCGCAGGAATAACAGTGTGGAGCAGGGATAACAGTGGAACAGGAATAACCACAGTGGCGCAGGAATAACAGTGTGGAGCAGGAATAAAAGAGTGTGACAGGAATAACAGAGTGGAACAGGAATAACACAGTGGCGCAGGAATAACAGAGTGGAGCAGGTATAACAGAGTGGAGCAGAGATAACAGAGAGGAGTAAGCACAACAGAGTGGCTCAAGAGTAACAGTGTGGAGCAGGAATAACAGCGGAACAGGAATAACAGTGGAGCAGGAATAACAGCGGAACAGGAATAATACAGCGGAACAGGAATAACACAGTGGTGCAGGAATAACAGTGTGGAGCAGGGATAACAGTGGAACAGCAATAACACAGTCGCGCAGGAATAACAGAGTGGAGCAGGTATAACAGAGTGGAGCAGGGATAACAGAGAGGAGCAAGCATAACAGAGTGGCTCAGGAGTAACAGTGTGGAGCAGGAATAACAGAGTGGAGCAGGAATAACAGTGAAACAGGAATAACAGTGGAACAGGAATAACACAGTGGCGCAGGAATAACAGTGTGGAGCAGGAATAACAGAGTCGAGTAGGAATAACAGAGTGGAACAGGAATAACCAGGAATAACAGTGGAACAGGAATAACACAGTGGCGCAGTAATACAGTGTAGGGCAGGAATAACAGAGTTGAGCAGGAATAACACAGTGGCGCAGGAATAACAGTGCGGGGCAGGAATAACAGAGTGGAGCAGGAATAACACAGTGGCGCAGGAATAACAGTGTGGAGCAGGAATAACAGAGTCGAGCAGGAATAACACAGTGGCGCAGGAATAACAGTGTGGAGCAGGGATAACAGTGGAACAGGAATAACACAGTGGCGCAGAAATAACATTGTAGGGCAGGAATAACAGAGTGGAGCAGGAATAACACAGTGGCGCAGGAATAACAGTGCGGGGCAGGAATAACAGAGTGGAGCAGGAATAACAGTGGAACAGGAATAACACAGTGGCGCAGGAATAACAGCGTGGAGCAGGAATAACAGTGGAACAGCAATAACACAGTGGCGCAGGAATAACATTGTGGAGCAGGGATAACAGTGGAACAGGAATAACACAGTGGCGCAGAAATAACAGTGTAGGGCAGGAATAACAGAGTGGAGCAGGAATAACACAGTGGCGCAGGAATAACAGTGCGGGGCAGGAATAACAGAGTGGAGCAGGAATAACAGTGGAACAGGAATAACACCGTGGCGCAGGAATAACAGTGGAACAGAATAAACACAGTGGCGCAGGAATAACAGTGTGGAGCATGAATAACACAGTGGCGCAGGAATAACAGTGTGGGGCAGGAATAATAGGGTGGATCAGGAATAACAGTGGAACAGGAATAACACAGTGGCGCAGGAATAACAGTGTGGAGCAGGAATAACAGTGGAACAGCAATAACACAGTGGCGCAGGAATCACAGTGTGGAGCAGGAATAACAGTGGAACGGGAATAACACAGTGGCGCAGGAATAACAGTGTGGAGCAGGAATAACAGTGGAACGGGAATAACACAGTGGCGCAGGAATAACAGTGTGGAACGGGAATAACAGAGTGGAGCAGGAATAACAGCGGAACAGGAATGATACAGTGGAACAGGAATAACAGTGCGGGGCAGGAATAACAGAGGTTCGGGCACCCGCGCCGACGTTCTCTTCAATGTATCAACGTTCTGTCAAACACACTCCTGCAACACGGCACTCCCACAGTCTCTGCTCCTCTTCCTCTCCCAGTCCCTCTAATTTGCCCCCCAGAGCCACCCCTCCTCTGCCTAACTGGCCGTGTTCCTGTTGCCCCCCCCCCCCTCTCTCTCTCGGATTAAAGCGAGGGAGCAACAGAGGAGTGTCTGGAAGCCTCCGATCACGACAGCGTTAACCACAATTGGGGGTGACGTGTGGCGGGATCAGACCCGTGTACCCGAAAACCTCGACTGGCCTGCCTCGCATTCCGCCTGCCGGTTGCCTCGCCTTGCCTCATCTGCCTTTAGAGCTCGTGTGCGTGTGTTTGTGTGTTTGTGTGTGTGTGCGTGTGTGTGTGTGTGTGTGTGCATGCGCACATGTGTGTGTGCGTGTGCGTGCACGCATGCATGTGTGCACGTGTGCGCATGTGTGCATAGCCAGACGTCCTAATGGGGATGGAAATGTTACCCAGCCCGGTGGGCCGTGAAGGGCTGAACTCACCTTGAGCACTGGAGAAAAAGAGACAGACAGGTAGACAGACACACACACACACACAGAGAGAGAGAGAGAGAGAGAGAGGGAGAGAGAGAGAGAGAGAGAGAGAGAGAGAGAGAGAGAGAGAGAGAGAGAGAGAGAGAGAGAGAGAGAGAGAGAGAGAGAGGGAGAGAGAGAGGGTGTTTCTGTTCATACCGTGGATAATTAAATAGGAGGGACAAAGGATGCCCCAAGGAGAGTTGGATCATTTGGAGGATAGATTCAATGAGAGAGACAATAATGTTTCCGGCAAAAAAAGAAAAAAAGAAAAAAGTAACTGAGAGCACGTCCGGGTGGCGTAGCGGTCTATTCCGTTGCCTACCAACACGGGGATGGCTGGTTCGAATCCCCGTGTTACCTCCGGCTTGGTCGAGCGACCCTACAGACACAATTGGCGTGTCTATGGGCGGGAGGCCGGATGAGGGTGTGTGTACTGGTTGCTGCACTAGCGCCTCCTCTGGTCGGTCGGCCGCTTGTTCGTTGGGTAGGGGGAACTGGGGGAATGGCGTGATCCTCCCACGCGCTGCGTCCCCCTGGCGAAACTCCTCACTACAGGTGAAGACTCCACATGTTATGGGAGGAGGCATGTGGTAGTCTGCAGCCCTCCCCGGATCGGTAGAGGGGTTGGGGCAGAGACCGGGACGGCTCGGGAGAGTGGGGACTAAAAGGGAGGGTGAAAAAAATAACGTAACTAAGGTAATCCTTCGCGAATACCCTCATCGCACACGCACGCGCACACTGCACAAACACACAGACACGCACACACTCACTGACCAGTGAAGTACATCATCCCCTTTTCGAAAGGCACCAAATTCACTTTACGCCTTGATCTCAATTAAAAACATTTTTTTTTAACTTGGGTTCATTCTAGGTGACAACAGGCCTCTACAAGCCCTCCAGCCCATGCGACCACATAGGTCGTATACCCTCTAATACGACCCACAGGAGCGTTTCCCTAAATTAGCGCCCCCTACCGGCGGCGGGAGATAAGCACAGATACGTTTCGCCTCTGTGCATTGTGGGTTTTTATCTGCTTGCTGACATCCTCTTTACAGCGCCTCATAGACAGGCTAATAAAGGTTAGTAGTCATTAAATAGTGATGAGAACGATATAATATTCAGTCAGTGCGTTTTTGATTGCTATTGGCAGCACGACCGCTAGAGGTCGCTCAACTTTAAAACGTAACTTTATGTCGCAATACGCTGCTTCTACAAACGACCTTTGGGTCGTTTTTTTTTGTTTTTGTTTTTTTGGGTGGAGGACAGTCTCCAACAGGTCATTGACTCCCCAGGCTCGTGCTTTGTTTTTTTTGCGTCACCTCAGAGGCGCGTGAGCACACCAGAAAACGCCGCCGCTCCGCTGAAAATGTGACCGCAAACTCCTTCAGAGTGAGAGGCGTGAAAATGCCCAAATTGATTCGTTCGTATAGGATCAATAGAAACCCAGGAGCGATGGTTTGACCCGCGCACGTGCAGGAAAATAACGAGTCTTAAGGAGAGCTGTCGAGCGGTCCGCGCGAGGCGGACGCCACTCGAGGCGGCGTCCAGCTAATCGTTACTTGAAGCCAGACGTCATTTCCAGTGAGCCTCTGGAGAAACCCGTCAACTTTTAAATGTCTGTGCGAACTTCCAGCTGAAGTCTACTCCTGTGTTGGACACGTGATTACAGTAGAGCCCGAATCCCTGCAAGGCATTCCTCACCGGAAGTAGAGAGACACCTCTTGATTAACAATTAAAGCAAATTTGTTGTATCATTTATGCGGGCAGAGCTCATGTACTTATTCACTCATGGTTTTCCATTATTATTATTATCATTTTTTGGGGGGGGGGGTGGGGGGTTCTCCCTCTTTTTCTCCCCAATAGCACTTGGCCAGTTAATTACCCTGCTCCTTTGAGCCCGGTCGCTGCTCCACCCCCCTCTGCCTATCCAGGGAGAGCTACAGACTACCACGTGCCTCCTCCGACACGTGGAGTCACCAGCCGCTTCTTTTCACTTGACAGTGAGGAGTTTCACCAGGGGGACGTAGTGCGTGGGAGGATCACGCTATCCCCCCCCCCCCCCGAAAAGGTACCCCCGATTGACCAGACCTCGGAGGCACAAGTGCAGTGGACCAGGAAACACACCCTCGTCCGGCTTCCCACCCGCAGACACGGCCAGTTGTGTCTGTAGGACACGCCCGACCAAGCCGGAAGTAACACGGGATTCGAACCGGCGATCCACGTGCTTGTAGGCAACGGAATAGACTGCTACGCTACCCCGGCGCGCTCGTTTTACGTTATCTTTAACGTCATTTTCATGACCAAAAGATAATATTTGTAGAGTTTCCACTGAAAATGTGTTTTAAGACAGTATTTGACGTTAAAGTGAGGTAAAGTGTTTACTCTGTGTAATACTCTGATACTGTAAAAGCTGTACACGAGCCACACTACTTTCAGCAACGTCTGCAAGCCGTGAGTTGTACTTATCCATTTAAAGCCACTAATTGGTGAAACTGCTCCTGCACAACAGACAATTTAAAACCCCACTGCAAGTTTCTATTAATTTTTTTTTATCGATTAGCAAAAGCATTGATTATATGCACTTGGCGTATTTACTTTGTGTCCTATATTTTGTACATACAAGTGTACTTTTTAGGTGTGCTACGCACCGTGTCAAAGAAGAATCGCCATTAACCATGAGTGTAGAATGAAATGAATAAAAATATTGATAAACAAATAAAATAATTAAATAATGACTAAATAAATAAAATTAAGAACATAAATAATAATAATAATAATAATAATATAATGCGGATCATCATCATCGTAATAATGCGGATAATAATGTTTGAATCTTTGCTGCTTTAGACCGATTTTACATGACTTGTCCAACACCTTTAGCATGCTGTAATTTCGCTCCCATTTCCAGATGTTGGATTTTTGCAAATTTGCTGACTTTCCCAGGTTTTTCATGACCAGGGGGACCCTGCTCAGGTGACTTCCTGTGTTGTGTATTGGCTTTAAAAAATAAACACAGCACAGATTTGTGCGTATATGCACTGGAGGAAGTTGTTAGTAAATACAGAAGACGCAACACTACAGTCTTTATGTGCTTCCTGGATGCACCAAAAGCTCTTGACCGAGCTAATCGTGGTAATCTGTTTGTTAAACTACAAGAGCGAGGGGTCCCCTCTTATTTGATAAGGATCTTGCATTTTTTTGGTATTCATATCAAACCATGCAAGTCAGATGGGGTAAGAGTATATCTGCACCCTTCCCAGTGACCAATGGGTGGAATACAGTCGCCTGTTCTCTTCAGTGTGTATATGGATGGTCTATAAGACTGGCAGTATGGCGGGGGATAGTCATATTAACCATCTGATGAACGCTGATGACTTAGCCATACTGCCCTCTTACAGTGCTGGCCTACAGCAGCTGCTCAGAGTCTGCTCAAGGTATGGTGTGCAGCATGACATTAAATTAAACTCTAAAAAGAGTGTTGTCACGATTGCTAAAACCAAGGAGGATCAGAGGCAACATTTGCCCTCATTCCTCTTGGCAGACCAAGCACTAAATGTGGTGGACAAAGTGAGATATCTGGGTCACCTCATCAGGAATGATCTATGTGACGACGATGATGTGCAGCGCCAGTGCTGCAAACTGTACACACAAGCCAGTACGCCGACACGCAAATGTCTCATGTGTACAGATGAGGTTAAAACTGCTCTTTTTAGGGCCTACTGTACTCCACTCTATACTGCCCACTTGTGGTGCGATTATAGCAAAGCAACAGTGAAAAAGCTGCAGGTAGCATATAATGGTGCATTCGGAGTCTTGCTCAAGCTTCCAGGATGGACAAGTGCAAGTCATGTGTTTGTGACTAGTAATGTTCCCACTTTCCATGCTGTGTTGAGGCCTTTTATGTACAAATGTATGTGTCGATTAATTGGTTGTAAGAGTGTAATTATAATGCTGTTAGCACAACGTGACACCAGGTACTCCTATTGTTTCTGGAAACATTGGAACAAATGGCTGTATAGCTTTTAATCACTGTGGCCTTGTGAGCTGCTGTTTTTAGCTATATTTTTGTGTTGTCCTTTGTTGCATTTCTTCGTTGTTGTTTTCTAATATGGGCCTGCCTTTGTGTCTGACTAAAGTAAGATTTGTTCAGGTTACAGAAGGCCTTGGCCGACAGAATAGATGCTATGCAAGTAATGTTCTTTGCTTTTCATTGCGTATAATGAGTACACTGTATCAAATGAAATGGGTTTTGCAGGGCTGCCCCCTGACGGGGGAGTATTTATTGAAGCTCAAACTTCCTTAGACACTGAAGGACGGCACCAAGTAGCGCACTTCGCCTGTGAGCATCCGCTAATGGAAATAATAACCCCTCGGTGCAGCGCAGTGCCGGCTGGGGAAAAATATTGATGTCGTGTCACAGACTTCATTCTCTTCTTTGTGTCTGAAGATTTAATTTGCCGCTGTTTTCCACAGAACCATATTAATCTGTCACCCAGTCAGGGGCTGACAATTTTAGAAGGTATAATGACAACCATTCTTTCCCCCACCCTTCTGCCATTTCGAGGGGCTTTGGGCTGGGAAAAATTGAACAAGACTCTAGAGCGGCTTAATTACACGTTCTCTCAGAAGTCATCTGTAGTGCAAGTAACGTTTAAACGAGAAATGGTGTTATTGATCACAAAAGGGGACACGTGCCGAGAAGCTTACCAAGCGTGGTAACGGACACGTACCAGACTGGCCAGATGCAGTGCAACCTGGAGACTCCCGATGTTCACTGTTTGGAAAATGAAACTGACGCTGAGCCTTGAGCAAAGCTAAATGGATAGAATGTTTTTAAAAACATTTTATGAACTTAAGCTCTCGTGTAAGCAAAGGAACAGAAGCAATATGCTGGCAGTTACACAATGTGTTGATTGTGAAATTATTGCGTAAAAAATAATCATACTAGGGCATCCGAGATGCGTAGCCGTCTATATCGTTGCCTACCAACACGGGGATCACCGGTTCGAATCCCCGTGTTACCTCCGGCTTGGTCGGGCGTCCCTACAGACACAATTGGCCGTGTCTGCGGGTGGGAAGCCGGACGTGGGTATGTGTCCTGGTCGCTGCACTAGCGCCTCCTCTGGTCGGTCGGGCCGCCTGTTCGGGGGGACTGGGGGGAATAGCGTGATCCTCCCACGCGCTACGTCCCCCTGGTGAAACTCCTCACTGTCTGGTGAAAAGAAGCGGCTGGCGACTCCACATGTATCGGAGGAGGCATGTGGTAGTCTGCAGCCCTCCCCGGACCAGCAGAGGGGGTGGAGCAGCGACTGGGGTGGCTTAGAAAATAGGGTAATTGGCTAAGTACAACTGGGGAGAAAGGGGGGGGGGACAATTCCACCCCCCCCCAAAAAAAAATCAAAAGAAAAAAAATCATCACACTGATCAGCCCCCTCGTCGAAACTGCCTCACAGTTGAGCGTCGTGTGGCTGGACATCCTGACAGTCACCCCACGCTTCAGAGCAGGTGTCCTTGTGGTTGTTGTCAACGACGCTGAACTGTCAAGTCTCTCAGAAAACAGGCGCTTTTTGGGGCCTCTTTCACGATAAGAAGGCGCCATTATGTACCTGTCAGGGGATACAACCTGTCGCTCGAGATAAACTCCTTTAGTCCTTCCAACAGCAGAACTGTATCTGCGGGCAGTCTGTCTTGCGTCTGAGCACCGCTGAACATGGTAAGAAGGGGTCCTGACTTTGCAGTTGTTTATTAAATATGGCAACGTCGGGCCATGATACGCCCGACACCCGGCGGCGGTAAGACATCTCGGAGTTTTAAAGATGTGTCTTTCCTGCGTTGGAGGCTGCGATGGGTACCCTCCTGCGTGGTGCCGAGGATGGGCATGTAAAAAAAACCCTTCTTCTGTCTGAAAAGGTAGCTGGCACGCGCTTGTCTGAGGAGCGGATTAACGGGGAAGTAAGCAGCACTGCTCCGAACAAGTTGCGTAGAAAGATGTCAAAACATGGGGGCCGCATTGCACACAAGAGGGCCGTTGAAGTGGCAATTACTAAGCAAGAGAAGATGCTGCCAAATAAAGCCATTGAGGTGCATTCCGAGTTAATGGAGGAGGCTGCAGCATCATTCAGGTCCGCCTGTATGGTGGCTCAGGAAAGGGCGTCTTACAGAAAGCCCGCCCCTTTCATGAAGCTTCAGGAGCTCAGTGGCGCAAAAGTGGGAAGTGCGCGTAAACCAGATCACTCCCGCGCTGAGATTTCAGGTCACGCTGCACAGCAAATGCGGAAGAAGTTTGTTTCGAATATTCGAGAGCTTAATTCAAAAAATCAGCCTCGCCATGGATGAAAGCACAGTACGCGGTGGTGCCTGCCTCGTCGTATACGTGAGATGTGATGTGAGGGGCAAAGGAGATTTGGAAAATGTTTGATTTTTAGACATTTTAGAGCTGACACGGGGCGCAGAGAAGGACTCCATTTGCAACAGTTCGAGACTGCTTTCGCACAGCGGGATTAGATGACGAGCTTTTGAGGCACGCGCAAGCGCCCCGCCCCCCGTCGGTGAAAAAAAAAATACAAAAAGTGGGCCCCCCCCCCCCCGAAAGCCACGGTATAGTTCGAACACTGAGAGAGAGAGAGAGAGAGAGAGAGAGAGAGAGAGAGAGAGAGAGAGAGAGAGAGAGAGAGAGAGATCAGTTTGACAACACCTCTTAACTGAACTTGTATCTTTGTCATATCTGGCTCCGCCCCCCACTCTTCTCGTACGAATGGTGGGAAAAGGCACCGCCCACTAGTCAGATTTCTGCGGGGATTGTCTAGTTCAGTGTTTCTCAACCCCGTCCTCAAGGACCCCCTATCCTGCATATTTTCTTTGCGACCCTGAATAGGTACCTGTTTGTAGTTATTCAACCAATCAGCAATGAATTTTGTCAGATATTGCACACCTTGCATAATTAAGTGCTGCGAGATGATTGGTCGAGTAAGTACAAGCAGAGCTACCTATGCAGTGTTACAATGAAAATCTGCCGGATAGGGGGGTCCTTGAGGACTGGGTTGAGAAACACTGGTCTAGTTATTACTATCATTGTAATGATTAATAATCATACTGTTGATAAGAGCACCAGGTGTTGGGGGTGAGGTGGGGGTGGATGTCCCCAGTTGTTGGGGTGTCTGGGGGTAGGAAGCAGTGGCGGCTGTCCAGTACAGGGCGCTGGGGTGCCGCCCCCATCAACTATCAAGATATGGAAATCTACTTATTATAGCAATACCAATTCGCTGCCAATAAAAGTGGGCGTGTCTGGGGCGCACAAAACTGCGCCCCGTGGGAAATCTGAAGAAGCCAATCAAGACAGCAGCCTCAGGTCACGTGCTCGCCACACGTTTGAGGGCTTACATAAGGTATGGTTTGGCCGGCGCCCCTCAAACCAGGAAGTATATGTATTCAGACAGAAATCAACCAAACCCCATTTGAACCCATATTTAATGGCTGCTGACAGACTGAAACACACTTTTATTTTCGTCATTATTTGCATTATACAGCTAAATTATTTTTAACATTTATGTTTTCTGATATAATGTGACTGGACAATTCTCGTGGCTGTCAATCATGTTCACACCCACCACGCCGCCTCGTCTCGACTTGTCAATCATCCACCGTCTACCGACCCTGATAAACTCTACAGGCGACACCGTCCTTCTTAATAACTCTGTGACTGCGTGGACATTAAAGCAGCTGTCAGGTGTGCTGCGCCAAGGTAAACTGCGCCCCCCCCCCCACATTTTTTAGCACCAGCCGCCACTGGTAGAAAGAACAGTTTCAGTAATATGAGGTTAAAAGAGAAATTAGAATGTGGCAGAATAGGCCGTCTGCTTGGGTCGGCATTAGCCCTATCGTTTTGACACAAAACGCATCGGTGATCACATCACCGATGGCTGGTGAATATTTTCATGCGATCATTAAAAGTTGCAAGAGGCTGAGAAGAAGTTTGCTTCAAATAGACTTGAATACTGCAATGAATGCCAATGAGTACTGCATCCGTTCCTGTACTTTCCCATCAAAGTAGCGCGCGCTCTTATATCATGCACGGGCGAAAAATGTATGGACGTTTTTCACAATGAAGTGATTTAGGGAAACATAAATGCGGTTATGTATTTTTTTTTATACTTTGTACTGTGTGAGAATATTCATCAGCCGAAAGTAGTAGTAGTAGTAGTAGTAGTAGTAGTTACTGCAATGTCTTCTGCCACTGCCATACTGAACATTTTGGTGATAGCAATGACCTGATAATTGTCAGTGCAGAAGCTTTACAGCATATATATATATATATATATATATATATATATATATATATATATATATATATATATATATATATATATGTGTGTGTGTATATTATATATATATTATATGTATATATGTATATGCATATGTATATATGTATATATGTATATGCATATACATACATACATACATATACATACATATATATATATACATACACACACACACACACACACACACACACATATATATATATATATATATATATATATATATATATATATATATATATATATATATATATACATACATACATACATACTCTACAGTTCACCATTGAACGCCACTATAGCAGTTCGGGAATGGAGGGATATGGAGACACGTCAGGCTCCCTGCCTCTTTCACATCCACTCCAGATTTAAACAGGTGACTTTTTAACGACAGGTCTAGTGTGTGAGACCTGCCATAATGCCTTAAACGTGGACTGGCTGCTGGCAGTGGATGAGGCCGAGTGAACCAGTCGTGTTTCCATGTTGCAGGAGCACAGATCATCGGGCCTCCGGATCTGCAACAATGAGGACGGCTCCACGGGTGATAATAGCAGCCATTGTCATTCTAATTCCACCCGTCCCCAGTTGCCATGGTGAAAGTCTGAGATGCGGAGCCCACACATATGGACCTGTCAGTAGTCATGAATATTTTTCATTGAACTAGCCTTGTGAAGGAAAATATGATAAGCCGGGTGAATAGATCTGGTAAGAAGAAGAAGAAGAAAAAAAAGAAGAAGACTCTTAAGAGCATCATTTGTCCCGCGGCCCTTTCATCGACACCTGCACCTTAAATGTGAAGTATCGGTGCTCCGCATGCCGTGCTGTTTTCACACGGCTATGAGGACATGTCTTCTTTTTTTGATTTGCTCTTTAGGTTTGGTTTGAATGGATGCATATCATGGGATTGACAAAAGGAAGAAGAAGAAGAAGAGAAGGTCTTTAGTATGGCTTGTGGCTCTGAGCAGAGAAACAAAAGTGAAGGAAAAAAGGTGGTGTAAATAAAACCCCAAACCGAGGCCGAGATACAGTGGGTCTGGTACACCTGACCCATCATGTGGTCATTCAGACGTTATGAAGCTCTGCTAGTCCTTCAGGTCCTCTCAGGTCTTCCCCGTGCACCGTTCACTCTCGATAAATGGAAATCTAGGCAGCTCAGATTATATTCAGTTCAATCAGTTACGGGGCGTGCGGGTAGTGTAGCGCTCGACTCCGTTGCCTCCCAACACGGGGATCGCCGGTTCGAATCCCCCTGTTACCTCCCGCTTGATAGGGCGCCTCTACAGACACAATTGGCCGTGTCTGCAGGTGGGAAGCCGGATGTAGGTATGTGTCCTGGTCGCTGCACTAGCGCCTCCTCTGGTCGGTCAGGGTGCCTGATAGTGTGATCCTCTCGCGCGCTACGTCCCCCTGGTGAAACTCTTTACCGTCAGGTGAAAAGAAGCAGCTGGTGACTCCACATGTATCGGAGGTGGCATGTGTTAGACTGCAGCCCTCCCCGGGTCGGCAGAAAGGGAGGAGCAGCGACCGGGAAGTCTCGGAAGAGTGGGGTAATTGGCCCAGTACAATTGGGAGAAATAAAGTGGGGGAAAAAAACAAAATAAAACACGGGAATCGCCGGTTCGAATCCCCGTGTTACCTCCGGCTTGGTCGGGGCGTCCCTACAGACACAACTGGCCGTGTCTGCGGGTGGGAAGCCGGATGTGGGCCTGTGTCCTAGTCTCTGCACTAGCGCCTTCTCTGGTCGGTCGGGAC
The DNA here is from genome assembly GCF_029633865.1 of Lampris incognitus. Classification (NCBI taxonomy): domain Eukaryota; kingdom Metazoa; phylum Chordata; class Actinopteri; order Lampriformes; family Lampridae; genus Lampris; species Lampris incognitus. The sequence continues at coordinate 21,413,785 of NC_079231.1, read as the reverse complement.
GCCCGTAGAGGGGTGAGGCTAGGGGGAATAGCGTGATCCTCCCACGCGCTACGTCCCCCTGGTGAAACTCCTCACTGTCAGGTGAAAAGAAGCGGCTGGCGACTCCACATGTGTCGGAGGAGACATGCGGTAGTCTGCAGCCCTCCCCGGATCAGCAGCAACCGGGACAGCTCGGAAGAGTGGGCTAATTGACTGGATATAATTGGGGAGAAGGTGGGGGGGGTGCGATCAGTTACATCATGGAATCTACAACTTTCTATTCACGTTTCCTGGGTAATTTCACCAAACGTCATGATAAACACAACTTTGTAAGCTTCGTGTGTTGGCCTGCATCCCGTATTTCAGAGTCAGCACTTTCTTTGCATCACGTCTGTTGCGTAGCACGGATGTGACGAGTCGAGGGACGGGAGCGAAGTCCCAACAGAAGATGGAGATAAGGGTGCGGATGAAAGCAGACAAACCCTCGCCGATGCCCATCTCATCTCTAGCGTCGGGGTGCATGGTTTGCCCCCAAGACACAGCTCCCCCTTTGTCACCCAGCGGCTAAGTGGGCATCGCCGGGGTTGAAAGGAGAACTTGGGATCATGTCGGTGAACATCACAGAGACTGACAATACGTGTGTGTTATCCTTGCGTTCTTCATCCCGGGGGGGGGGGGGGCTGTAGATGCTCGGACCCCCCGAGGGTGAAAAGACGGAGCATCTTGTATATGTTCAAATGTGAGCCCTGGCTTTGGTTTTGCATGTTTTGTGCAGAGTGTTAAATCCCTGCATGTAGTGGTCTTGTGTTTTTTTTTCCAGCTTGCAGGTAAGCGCCCTCCCCCCGTTGCTGCTTGCTTTGTATACCACGAGATCTCCAGAGCAACAAAGGGGGTGGCGATCCATCTTGTCGACTGTAAGAGGAGGGGTCCCGGAACGAATCGTTGCCTTTGGTGCAGCGAATACATTAGAGGCCCCATGCGGTGTTGCAGTGAGATGATAGAAGCACATCTTTAACATTAGAGAACGTCTGCTATAGCACGAACCCACTGAAATTGCATTCCTGTTAGGGTAAAGCTCTGCCACAACCTTCATATATAACCGACTCTCAACTACAGACCAATACTACTGCTACTAATGATAATAATAATAATAATAATAATAATAATCATCATCATCATCTTCATCATCACCATCATCATCATCGTTACGTTTATATATAGCGCTTTTCTAGACACCCAAAGCGCTCCACATTGAAGGCGGTAACTCACTTAACCACCACCAATGGTGCAGCACCACCTGGGTGAGGCACGGCACCCATTTTGCACCAGAACGCTCACCACACATCAGCTTGAGGCGCAGAGGCAGGGGTCCTTAAGCCAATTACACGGGGGGGGGGGTGATTAGTTGGGCAGATGGAGAAAGCCACCTTAGGAATTTTGCCAGGACACCGGGGGACCCCCTACTCTTTGTGATAAGTGCCATGGGATCTTTAAAGACCACAGTGAGTCAGGGCCTCGGTTTACCGTCTCATCCGAAGGATGGCATCTGCTAGAGCACAGCGCCCCCCTCCCTGCACTGGGATTTTTGTTGTATATTCGGACCAGAGGGAATAATGCCCCCTACTGGCCCACCATCACCACTCCCAGCAGCAACTCGTTTTCCCATAAGGTCTCCCATCCAAGTACTAGCCAGACCCAGACCTGCTTAGCTTCCATCATTTGGTAGGGCCAGGGTACATATTGGTGTGGTTGCCGGCTAATGCCCGGATGCTTGACGTTGCCTACAATCACAACGTGACAACAGTCATCCAATAGAACAGAGGAGACTACCAACTCATTTACAAGTAAACCCGGACGCATTTAGACACAAATCGAGAAAGAACAACTTTTAGCCATCACAGCGCCGGTGTTGAACTGCAGCTGACAAACATTCCCTTTGACAGGAGCGGTTAGTTCGTAGACGCGTGTCACGTGGCCGGCCATCCATAAGTACATCACGTGGTTCCTAATTGAGAAATAAGCCAGTCAAATCAAATCAAATGTCTTTATTTTGAATATGCAAATAATGACAAAGCATTAATAAAAAAATATAAAAATAAATGAATTACTGCTCAGTTAATAAACCTACATAATAAACTTAGTTTTTCACACAATAGTGTATGTCGTTTTCAATATCGATCTGGGAATCAGTCAATAAAAAATAAATACAAAAATAAAACAAATAAAAATTAAGTTTTGAATGAATCAAGTGTTTTGGAGGGAGTAGAAGAGAAAAAAAAACCCTCATCCATTAGTTTTTTTTCTTCTGGCAGATAACGTAGCATACAAAAAGTGAACGTTTCTCACCGGAAGAGGGGCGGGAATCCCCGCAAGGTCGGCGCCGGAAATAAGAGGGGGGGGGGGGGGCGAGAGGTGCCGGCTCCTGTTCCGGTAGGTGGGATTTGGGGCATATCATCCCGGAAGCTGTCAGTCACATTTATCCTCCTCTGGTCCGTCTTTAGTCCTCCATAGATTGGACTGTCACAGTGCGAGGGCAATTTAAGGGGCAGATCATTTGCCCCATCTATTAAGTAGCTGCGCGAGACATCGCCGCGTGCAGCCAGGGTGCACAGGAGGAAATGCGTCTGATTATTTGTCCTTATTGCCAGTTTCTTAACAGACATGCTATTACATGCGATGCATTCCCAGCTCAGCTGGGTATTTATCTCGACAGAATACAGAGTTTAAAAACCGGCGGTCAGTTTGACCGCCCGTGGTCGTTTTAGGTAGGAGTGAAATCCCGGTCGTTCTAGTGTGTAAGACGACACGCCGACTACTGGCAACAGTAGTGTAAGCTTCAATTCAGAGGTGAGAATTACAAGCAGCCCAAAACAATAAGGAGGGCTGGGGCATCAACGGTCTATTCCGTTGCCTACCAACACGGGTATCGGCGGTTCGAATCCCCGTGTTACCTCCGGCTTGGTCGGGCGTCCCTACAGACACAATTTGTCGTGTCTGCGCGTGGGAGGCCGGATGTGGGTATGTGTCCTGGTCGCTGCACTAGCGCCTCCTCTGGTCTGTCGGGACGCCTATTCGGGGGTGAGGGGAGTAGCGTGATCCTGTCACGCGCTACGTCCCCCTGGTGAAACTCCTCACTGTCAGGTGAAAAGAAGCGGCTGGCGACTCCACGTGTATCGGAGGAGGCACGTGGTGGTCTGCAGCCCTCGCCGGATCGGCAGAGGGGTAGCTGGAAAGAGTGGGGTAATTGGCTGCGTATAATTGGGGAGAAAAATCCCCCCCCCCCCAAAAAAAACAACAAAAAACCCAGGGCCAGGCAGGAAGCTTAGGGCCCCTGGTGAGGGATCAGTTTCCGTCAGGCCACAACGTGATCACGTTGAAGCGAGACACCGAAACCAGAACCAGAAGAAGGGCCATGAAGAACCGAGCAGGGTCGGAAGGTGTGTTTTGTTTATGGGAACATCAGGGCGAGCAGAAAGAGGATATCCGGCGGGGAGGGCTTTCAGCCCCCAGACGAAACAGTAGGAGAGACGCTGTGATTCTGACAAGAGGAGCAAGGTCATTCCGACCATACAGAGGGAGCCGAGGCGAAATGCACATCCCCATTTACCCCCCGCGTCTAAAACCACATGCCTACTTAGCGCTTTCCTTTTATGCTGCAGTCATCACCAAACCGATGACGAGGCTCGAGTCTGCAGAACCACATCACCGCGCACTGAGTGCTGATATCTGGGTGGACTTGTCATGGACGCAGGCAGGCAGGCAGGCTGATCAGCATCCTCTGGCCTGGGGAGTCTGGGAAAACTGACAACATGAAAACAGTTGTTTCTTGCAGATGCTTCATGCGCAGCGTTTCTGCGGAGCCCCAGCGATGTAAACGGAGCCTCGGACAGACAAGTCAGTGCCTGCTGGAATTCGGCGAAACAAGTGTAATGGGAAGACAGCCCCGGGGACAAAGCAGGGACTACTACCTCATCCAGCTTTGTCTCCGTCACACTGGCCTGAGGACAGTAGCTGTGTGCAAGCGTGTGTACATAGGAGTATGCATGCATGCATATATATATGCATGCATGCATATATATATGCATGCACACACACACACACACACACAAACACACACACACACACACATATATATATATATATATATATTTACACACACATATATATATATACGTATACACACGCGCGCGCGCACACACACACACACATACGTACGTACATACGTACGTACGTACGTACATATATATATATATACATACATACATACATGCATGCATGCATACATACATACATACATACATACACACACACATTATATATACTATATAATGTATGTGTGTGTGTGTGTGTGTGTGTGTGTGTGTGTGTGTGTGTGTCTGCAGGAAGGCAATACAAGCATGGCTGAGTAAGTGCGACGCCTGAGCGTGTCTTACATACATGCGTCCGTGCGTGTGACAGGGCAGCGTAATTACACACATTCATTCAGCCGACTTGCAACCGGACCGGGATTGTTGGAGGCAAAGACGGGCTTAAGGATTCCAATATGTTAATTTCCGCGCTACTTAATTCCCTTCCCGCCAAATAGGCTGAGGGAGGTAATGGAAAGCATAGCCGCCCATACTAATGCACACAGGCCCGCATGTTAAATGGCCATTTACATTATGGAAACGGCGTCGGAGGTGTTCGGGGTGGCGGCACCTATTTCTCCTGGGCACCCTCACTCACCTGAGCCTATATGTGGTCTTCTCCAGTCATTAATCTCAAATTAGAGAGCGAGGCTAGGCCCGCTACTCCCCCTGCAGCAGTAGGCCTTTCTAACAAGCCCCCAGACGCCCACAGATCCTGACACTGCCGCCCACCCAACCGCTCCCCCCCCCCCCGCTGCTGCGCTCTCTCTATATGGACACCCTGCAAATACCTCTGATTCTGTAAACAACTTCTTAAAATTCTTGTTTGTGCAAGTACAGCTCCTGCAGCCTCAGTGCCGGGCATCAGGGGTCGCCACGGCCTCTCCGAGCCGGCGTTGGTGTCACCCCCCTGCACCTTACTTTCACTTTTATCCTCTCGCAGCAACGCACCGAGACTCGTTCCTCGCAGGTTCTTGCGCTCGGCAGTAAATCTGAGTCGGACTCGGGACTGTCATGTTATATTTGATCATAGCAGCACATTTACCGCAGCGTTACGTGTCGAATTAAATCCCTCGAGTTGTGTAATCATGGTTGTTGAGCTCTGTTTACGCAAGGGTCACATCCCCCGAAAGAAATCATTTAATGAGCGTCGCACCCCTGAGTAATTTACAGAGGGCACACACGTGCCTGCTGCTGTGGTGTTTCAGTTCTAGAGCCAGCCAGACAGGAAGTTGTTTGCCCCGCCAGGCCCGGTGTTACTGGTGTGGGGGGGGGGTAAAAGAGAGGGGGAGCGGCGCAGGAGGTGCCAGCGGAAGATGCATCTGAGGATGTAAACAAAGCTCGCGCTGGCAGCAGAGCCGGGGCCGGCGCAGTTCGGTCCGGACCGCTGGACCCACGGATCGCGGCCCCTTCTGTCTCCCAGCCGGCAACCCACCAGACAGTTGCGGTCGTGGGGTTGAGAACATGACGTTTGCCTGTGAACTTGTCGTGGGGTCGACGTCCAGCTGCTCTGACCCGGCACGCTATTGGTTTATTTATTTATTTATTTATTTATTTATTACTCCGGCTCGTAGGAAGTAAAGAATTTTGCTTGATTTTGTTAACTCGACACCCCTCACGGGAGGGCCTCCAGGAGAGGTGCGCCTCCCATCCCAGGTATGGAGATCAACTGACCCAAGTGAGTTCTGGTGTTGTTGAACTACATATTTTGATATAATATCATATCTTCATTGACTAGTACAACAAAATAATAATCAGAAGTGAACCTGTGGGAACGATCCTGAGTGACAGCCACTGCAGATGCTTTCACAGTGTGGGGAGTTTAGCCCAGTGGGCTAAAGCTAGCCCAGGGCTAGTTTAGCCCACTGGGCCAATTTATCAGAACTACGTGACCTCCATGCAGTTTAAGCTGCAGGTGTTTAATCCGCGTGTCGGCAGGCAACAAAATAGACCGTCCCGCTACCCGGACATCCTGAAAAAAAATAGCATATTAGAATTCAGTGACTTCATGAGGTATTACTGGCCTCACGTCTCGCAAGAAGCCATGTGGGCAGCCACTAGGGGTGCCACTGAGTCAGAGAAGGAGCAAAAATATGATTTATTTATTTACTTATGTAACCTGACTTGTAACACAATAACAAGCCTGCCACGGCCGGAAGTCCCTGTCGTGTTCTCACCCCTCACCGTGCAGGAACAGCACGCTCTCCACCTGTCAGCAACGTCTCGAGGAGCAGGAGTGTTTTCAAACTGCTGACGTGTCTGGATGGATGCGTGGAAAGCTTATGAGTTTCCTGCTTGAGCTTTATAAATGACAACGAAAAGATATTGGCATTGCGTTGTTATGTTAATCAGTTATGCTAATTAGCTGCTATGTTAGCTGTTGTTAAAACAGCTAGCTTATCATCCTGTTCCATCTAGCGTGATCACGGACATTTTGCTGTTGGCATAAGGCATTGTATATTGTTTCCCTCAGAACAGATAGATTAACCCCTTTCAGGTTTAAACATATCCTGTTCCGGGGGCGTCCGGGTAGTGTAGCAGTCTATTGCCTACCAACAGGAGGATCGCCGGTTCGAATCCCTGTGTTACCTCCGGATTGGTCGGGGCGTCCCTACAGATACAATTGGCCGTGTCTGCGGGTGGGAAGCCGGATGTGGGTGTGTGTCCTGGTCGCTGCACTAGCGCCTCCTCTGGTCAGTCGGTGTGCCTGTTCTGGGGGGGGGGGGCTGGGGGAATAGCGTGATCCTCCCACGCGCTACGTTCCCCTGGCGAAACTCCTCACTGTCAGGTGAAAAGAAGTGGCTGGCGACTCCACTTGTACACACATATATATATATATATATATATATATATATATATATATATATATATATATATATATATATATATATATGTTCCAGTGTACCACAGTCATATGGGACACTGACAAACCCCCCCCCCAAAAAAAAAAACAAAAAAAAAAAAAAACGTAAGGTAGTGAGGAGCTTGAGTGATTGACAGGGTAGTCATCCAATCATGGCAGTGCCATTCCCAGCGTGCGCTCGGGTAACATTACACGGACACTTATATCATCGTTTATCTCTCAAGTCATCATGTGTCAAGTCAAATCCCGAGTCTTTCACTCCCAAGTCCAAGCCGAGTCTCAAGTCTTTTATTTTTTGTCAAGTCATCAAAACAGTTACTCGAGTCCAAGTCGTAATGACTCGAGTCCGCGTCTCTGCCCAGAGACCTGCACACTACTTGTTGCAGAGGGTGTAGGTTGCATCATCAGCAATAACAAATGACAATAGCGACTTCATTTTTATGGGAATTCCCGCCTCAACATAAACATTCCATGGGAGTCTTCCTGGGTGTTTGTCTGACACGTGGTATGTAGGTAGACCAGCAAGCACGTGAAACAAACCCAGCAGTTGAGTTGCCCCCCCAAATACACCGGAAGCTGAGAAAACAGAATGACGCTGCCGACACTGGTATTCCACACCGAAACCTTCCTGCCCTGGTTAGATTATTCGGACTGAATCTTTAACGATTTATTGCAATATTTAATTTGGTGATTGACTCACAACCAGTCCCCTCCATATGAATACGAGTTTACACTGTCTGCATTTAGAGTTGTGACCCCCAGGGGAATGCCCCCAGGCCTGACCAACGGGCATCCGAAGTGAGAGCAAACATTTCTTCTTTTAGGCGTCCTTAACGCACCACCCCCCACCCCCCCACATCCACTAACGGGTGTGAAGTTCTCAGGACTTCCACACTGTTGTTCCCGAGCTCTTTAAAACCCCTCAGCAGGGGTACCCATCTGCGATCCTTACAGGGGGGGGGGGGGACAGCTTGGAGAAGCTCAAAGTATCCACACAAATACCCACAATGCACACGGCACGGTGCTACAACTGTACACGGGGATCCGGCAGGACTTTCTCAGCAGCAAAACTCGTGTCGGACGAGGCGTTGTTCTTCTCCCCTGGTACACGAACCTGTACCGGAAATCCGGAAATCCGCCAAGATTTCAAGCTCGCCAGAAAAGAAGAAAAAAAAAGGGGAAATGATAGCCAATGCAAGTGAGCCCCAAAGTGATTCTCATCGAGATAGAAAGTAATTAGCTGACCCGACCTCCAAGTGCTTGGGGACATCTGGGTCAGCGCAGAAGCTTCCCGGGGACGCTCGTGGCCGGGGCCCTTTTAAACAGGGTCGTTAAATCATTAAGAGTAGTCGCCGTTTCAGTACCTCACGTGGTGTGAGTTTCATTTGATGGGCGGCTTGTTTTTCTTCAGGGAGGAGAGTAAGAGAGTCTCGTCTCTTGTTTAGCCAGCAGGGAAGCAGAGAGGGTCGGCTACGAAAAGGGGTCAAAGTAAAGGACTTGCTGAGGACCAGGATCTGAACACCCGGCTGCCACCGGGGATCAGAGCTGGGCGATGTATCGATATGGTGACAATATCGCGATATGAGACTAGATATCGTCTGGGATGTTGGTTATCGTGATACGATTTAAAGTCCCATGTGTGATCCTTAATGCTTAATTGTTATTAATCTTAAAATTGGCACGTTTGAGATGCAACAACTCTTTCAGCTGAGCTTGAGGCACACCACCATCACTTATCTATTTTATTTATTTATTTATTTTGGCTCCCCCCCCCCCTCTTTTTCTCCCCAATTGTACTTGGCCAATAACCCCACTCTTCCAAGCCCTCCCGGTCTCTGCCCCACCCACGCCCTCTGCCGATCCGGGGAGGGCTGCAGACTACCACACGCCTCCTCCGATACATGTGGAGGAGGCGTGTGGTAGTCTGCAGCCCTCCCTGGATCGGCGGGGGGGGGGGGCAGCATCGGAGGAGGCATGTGGTAGTCTGCAGCCCTCCATGGATCGGCAGAGGGGGTGGGGCAGCGACCGGGATGGATGGCTTGGAAGAGTGGAGTTATTGGCTAGGTACAATTGGGGAGGAAAAAGGGGAATATGTATATATAAAGAGAGAGAGAGAGAGAGAGAGAGAGAGAGAGAGAGAGAGAGAGAGAGAGAGAGAGAGAGAGAGAGAGAGAGAGAGAGAGAGAGAGAGAGAGAGAGAGAGAGAGAGAGAGAGAGAGAGAGAGAGAGAGAGAGAGAGAGAGAGAGAGAGAGAGAGACTATGGTAGTAAGCTTGACTATGCTGAAGTCTTTCAAAGTTTAGAAGATAAAGTTTGTGCCTCCAACAAACCGGTTCGTACCACAACCCGACATGGTTGTTGTTGCTTATCAACAACGTGACGCAAATGATCATGTCCAAGAAAGGTCCCAATCCCACCGAGTGGGAGCGTCGTCAGGCTCGGCTGTTTATGTGGCTAGTTAAGGGATCGTCCCACCGAGCAGAAAACTCAGTTGGATAGAGCTCCTTCGGATAACCCTTCTTCCCGTGCAGGTGTTTAAATGAGGGTCAGTCCCTCTGATGGAGCCATCAGTCAGATCGCTATTGGATTCTTTCACCGCGTGTGTGTCTGGTTTCTCCTCGTGTGTCCTCTGTAGCGAGAGGAGTTGGAGCAAGTTGTTCTTTTTCTCCCTGTCTTTGTACGCCGAAGGAAATACTCTAAGGCATTTACATCCTTCCATAAGACACTTCATGGGCTTTCCTCCCAGGTCTGAAGAAATCTCTCTGAACCCCCTGCAGCTCGGCAGTCTTACACCGCCGAGTGGAATAACAAGGCTCGGTGAATGCTTGGCTGACTTGGCAGGAGCGAGAGGAAGGGGGAGTCAAGGGAGCCCCTGCGGTACTGAGGAGAAAGAGATGAGCGACTACGTTTTCTGTTAAAAAAAAACAAACAAAAAAACCCCAAAACAATTAGCAAATGACTGCTCGCACCCTGCAGTTGGAAGCTGAAACGAGAAGGGGGGGTGGAAGGGGGGATGAGAAAGGGTAACAACTGCACCCACTGCGCATGCGTAGGTGGGGTGGTTGGGTGTTTGGGAGAATGGCGACGGGCAGGTTTTGAGTGTGCGGCTCACGCTGGTTGGCTTATGGACGCGTATTTGGTGTACATGCGCGTGCATTTGGTGTACATGCGCATGCGTTCGGTGCGCATGCATTTCCTCGTGCTGCTGAACTTGCCTGCAGAGCATGCGGGCCTGTGACATTTCATGATAAAACAACACACATTTAGAAACCCTAACCCTTACAATAAACGTATGCGCATCAGGAAAAGGCAAACAATTGCGTAAAACCAAAATGGAGCCGTGACACTGCCCCTCCTCCTTACCGGTTTCGTGCAGCATTACTCAACAAGAAGCTCTTCCATCTTTATCTAATTGTACAGCCGCTGGAGGCGGCGGGGGAGGGGGGGGGGCGCATACGCGAGAAGCTTAAAACGCGACGTCCGGAAAGAGAAGGACCGGGTAAGACAAGGTCGACCCCGCTCCGCTGTCCGCCGGCACGCAACGTTTGTCAGCCCCCACTGTTTCCAGACGGAAGACACACGCGGTTTGGGGCGCGACGTCGTGCAAGCACGAGCGCAGCCGCGCGGGCAGCGTCGCTCGTGACACGTCTTGTGAGACTTCCCCTTAAGACCCGTCAGCCGCTGTGACGGTCCCAAGCCCTCGACTTGTCACGATCAGGTCTTCACTGTCTGCACGAGCATAGGCGATCCTGCGCGACTCAGCCTGAGTCTGTGTCCAGGACGGTCCATGTGTGTGTGTGTGGGGTGTGGGGTGGTGGGGGTGGGGGGTGGGGGGGATGATGGCAATTAAAACTGAATAGGAAAAGGGCGAAAACAATGGCTGTGTCCAGTTGTGTTTACGCACCGCCATTACACCTGGGTATGTGATGGCAGGGCCAAAGCTTCAGCCCGTTTCACTCGTCCATTTAGTTTGTATTTTACTCCTGATTGTACTTGGCCAATTACACCACTCCCCCAATTACAGCACTCTCAGTGGTCCCGGTCGCTCCTCTACCCCCCTCTCTGCTGATCCGGGGAGGGCTGCAGACTACCACGTGCCTTCTCCGATACACGTGGAGTCGCCAGCCGCTTCTTTTCACCTGACAGTGAGGAGTTTCACCAGGGGGACGTAGCGCGTGGGAGGATCACGCTATCCCCCTCCCCCAGCCCCCCCCCCCCTCCGGACAGGCGCCCCGACCGACCAGAGGAGGCGCTAGTGCAGCGACTACACATACCCACATCCGGCTTTACACCCGCACACACACGGCCAATTGTGTCTGTAGGGACGCCCGACCGAGCCGGAGGTAACACGAGAATTCGAATCAGCGAGACCGCCACGCTACCCGGACGTCCTTGAGCTGTTAATCTAAGTTGGTATGTGAAAAGTATGGCGAGGACTATAAGACCTGGACGAAACTAACACTCATGAAACCGGGACCAACATCCATTTGAGCCTATTCTCGCCCCACATCACTTCTACCCAACCTTAACTCTAAACGTAACCACGTTCAAGTCTTAATCCTAAACTTGACCGTGGCCTAACCCCTAACCCTCAACTTAACAACCTTCACATTAAACCTCAAATTCAACCACTGCTTAACCTGCATGTCCTTAACACTCATAAATCAGGGCTGACACTTATCAGTAGATTGTATGGAACAACTGACCCGTCTCATACAGACGCCAGAGGGCACCTTGCGCGTCAAATATATGACGAGGGTCTGTGTTGCACGTATTGGAAACAACTTCATGCCGGCGCTTGTCTGCGCCATCCACTTTATGTCCGTTGCTGCACCACAATGCACGTATTTTTATGTTGCGGCGTTTATGTCCAAGACTAATCTCCCTAGGGACAGAAAAAGTAATCTTGAAACATGAATACGTCTCTTCTGGATGTGCAGCTGCCCTCTTGCCCCCTCGTTGAATCGAATCTGAAGCGAGCCGTGGAATATGACAGCTGAGTATCTTATTTTACATACGATGCGGGTAGAGAAGGGATGCACGTGACCCTTATCACGAGGGTACAGACTTCCGTCCCTGTCCATTCAAACTTGAGCTTGTTGGAAACAGCGGCATGGCAGAGCTGGTATTGATTTCTTCATGATGGTGAATCTTATATAACACTCGAACAGGTTGCTATTACTTCCCCTTCTTCGGCCCTGGGAGTTCTGCTGGAACCTCATTTATGATGCAGCGTCCAGGCTCAGAGCCTAGAACTTCCTTTGGGCGAGCTATAACACATTTAAAATGGCTTTATGGGCAGTGCCTGCACACACACACACACACACACACACACACACACACACACACACACACACACACACACAGCAACGATAACTAAAATATAAGTGTGAAACTAAATTAGATGGCTGTAAAACATAGCGCACAGATGTTGCCTGGTGTTTAAGTGACCTACAGCCTCTTCGTTATGTTAGGGTGTGTTTAGTGGCAGACCAAACTTTCTCATTGGACAGACCAGTTGTGAAAAGTGGCCATTTAAGTAACGCAAAATGGCCTAGTGCCTACGTTTTGACCCGGTCCAAGGGCCCAGCACGAACTGGGCGAGAGGGTTTCAGGCCTCAGCCACCAACATAAAACGGGCTATCTCCTTGTCTGTTGTTTTATTTATTTATTTTTACCCCCCCCGCCTCCTTTTCTCCCAGTTTGTATCCGACTAATTACCCCACTCTTCCGAGTTGTCCCGATCACTGCTCCACCCCCTCTGCCGATCCGGGGAGGGCTGCAGACTACCACATGCCGCCTCCGAAATATGTGGCGCCGCCAGCCGCTTCTTTTCACTTGCCAGTGAGGAGTTTCGCCAGGGGGACGTAGAGCGTGGGAGGGTCACGCTATTCCCCCTCCCCCCAACTGAGGCCCCGACTGACCACATGAGGCGCTAGTGTAGCAACTACAACACATACCCACATCCGGTTTCCCAACCGCAGACACGGCCAATTGTGACTGTAGGGACTCCCAACCAAGCCGGAGGCAACACGGGGATTCGAACCGGTATCCCGGTATTGGTAGGCAACGGAATCGACGCTACCCGGACACCCCACTTGCGTTGTTTTTAAGGAGTAGGATGATGTTCAAAGCCTACTCCCCTGTGAGTAAAACTCCAACATCCAGCATCAAATGAAAATAAGTAATTTCGAGCTTGAAAATTTGCCCCAAATGGTCACATCTCCTTCCTCTCAAGATTCAGGGTCGAGGAGCTAGTTTAGAGAGATGTCTTTCTCTTTACTTCCTCCGTGGATGAGTACAGATAACTAGACTTAAATATAGGAAACCAGCAGTTTAAAGACATGAAAACCCACCTTGCACCCCAGCGCAGGCCTACTTACAGGAGGGGTGTTTAATTCCTGTTGATGTCTTTACACAACGTCTCTGCAATGACACACAGATGAGCCAAAACATTATGACCGGTCACAGCATTGATCTCCAAACAAGGACACAAGTCAAGGTCTGGGTAGATTAGATTGTAAGCGAACAGTCAGGTCTTTTAGTCAAGGTGTTGGGTGCAGGAGCAATGGGCAGGAGTAACGACCTGAGTGACTTTGACAAGGACCAAATTGTTTTGGCCACATGACAGAGCATCTCTGAAGCGGCAAGGCCTGTGGGGTACTCCCGGTCAGCAGTGGTGAGTACCTACCGAGAGACACACTACAAACCGGTGACAAGGTGTTGGGTACCCAAGGCTCATCGATGGGGGAGGGCAGCGAAGGCTACCCTGTCTTGTCCGAACCTACAGAAGGACTACTGTGGCACAAGTCACAGAAAATTGTAATGATGGTTGCGGGAGGAATGTGTCACAACACACAATGTATCGCACCCTGCTGTGTACGAGGCTGCATAGCCTCAGACCGGTCAGAGTGCCGATGATGACCCTGTCCACCATCGAAAGCACCTACAATGGGCACACGAGCGTCGGAACTGGACTTTGGAGCAGTGGAAGAAGGTGGCCTGGTCCGATGAGTCCCGTTTTCTTTTAGATCACGTAGATGGCTATGCACACTACCTTGGGGGGGGGGGGGTGATGGCATTAGGATGCACTGTGGGAAGACGACAAGCCGGTGGAGGGAGTGTGATGCTCTCTGCAACCCTGGATCCGGCCATTCACGTGGATGTCAGTTTGACACGTACCACCTACCTGAACATCGTTGTAGACCAGGTACACCCCTTCACAGCAGTGGTATTCCTCCCTGATGGTAGTGGTATCGTTCAGCAGGATAGTGCACCCTGCTACACTGCACACATTCTGCGGGAATAGTTTCAAGAACATGATGAGGTGTTCAAGGTGTTGCCCTGCCCTTCAAATTCTCCAGCTCTCGCTCCGATTGAGCGCCTGTGGGATGTGCTGGATCGACAAGTCCAATCCCCAGCGGCTCCACCTTGCAACTTCCAGGACTTGAAGGCTCTTCTGCTAATGTTTTGATGCCAGATACCACAGGACACCCCCAGAGGTCTTGTAGAGTTCATGCCTCGGCAGGTCAGCGTTGTTTTGGAGGACCAACAGCACATTTGGCAGGGAGTCATAATGTTTTGGCTCAACAGCGTATTTATTCCAGGAGACACTGATGATTCACACGCTAATTCACCGGTTTCGTGTGTTTTTTTGTGGAAAGTACAGACGGAGAGAAGAGCAAGAAATGGAGGAAAGGAGTAGCAGGCAGAGTAAAAGTGTGGGGGGGGGAGCATACAGATGGAGATGTGAGGAGTCAGGGAGAGAGAGAGACGAGCGAGAGATATTGTGAACTAGAAAGAGGGTGGGGGTGTGGTGGGGTGGGGGAGATGGGGCTGCAAGCCAAGGAAGGAGACTTATGCTATTTTTAGTCTCCAGCTGCGTGAGTCATTCTGATCTGTGTGCAGGGGACCCAAATGCTAGACTTGCGGATCGAGGGGGGAAGCTGCAACACATGGTCTGTGACACACATCCTGCTTTGAAGATCATCTCTCCTATAGACGAGCGATGTGTTAAATATGTACACCAGTCAAGTAAGACCGCGTTGCTCGATTAAATGTAAATCTCCATGGAAAATTCTCCCTAATTGCGCGAGCCTTGATCTCATGCGGGAGAACCGCGTTGAGTGGGACACAGTTTCCGAGATGCGACTCCTTCTCTTCCCCTGTGTTCGTTTGGTAAATGCATTTAACTCGGAACAAATATTGGATGCAAGTAAGGGGCGCGGAGCAGAAATAGCCCCGTCCGAGTTCACATCTCCTGTCTAATCCACTGACTCATTCTTTCTCAGATGTGAACACTGGTTTTGTTGGTTAAGTGTGTCATCTGTGGCCACCACGTGGCAAATTAAAATCAATAGATTGCCTACAAAAATATGCCTTATTATTATTTTTTTAAATGCCACATTTAAATAGATACTAGCTCACAACTTCAAATGAGCACGTATCCGGATCAAAGCTGGAATAAATGAGCCGGGCTGAGCGGACTGGACCAGAAGCAGTCTACTGAGGTACACATCGCTCGAGCTGTAACGAACTATTCCCCAACACTTACGACGTGTTTGAAGGTGTCTTGATAGATGCCTGGCAAGAAAAGTTAAGTCTGCAAAGTTGGGGAGATGGGAATAGGGTGGTATTGTCAAGAGAGCCGAAAACTTCGAATGCAGCGCAGGAGGGAGTGTTACAAGATAAAGGCTGAAGTCACAAAATTCCCTTTTCTTTGTCTTCCTGGCCTATGCTAGGTCTACAAAGTCTCTGTTCCAAATTGTTTTGGACGGATTTGTGAACGGATGTCACCAGAACTCCGGAGTTCTGCAGAGTTTAATGCTGAATAATAGAATCCTTAAGATTTATTTCTTCTTTAACGTGTTCTCAGCCAGTGTTATTGAATTATACACTGTGATGAATTGTACTTATATAATGAGGTTCGCTGGTAATTCGTCATGGGGCGGCACGGTGGCGCAATTAGCGCGGTCACGCCACAGTAAGAAGTCCTGGGTTCGAACCCCGGGGTTGTCCAACCGTGGGGGGTCGTCCCACGTCGTCCTCTGTGTGGAGTTTGCATGTTCTCCCCGTGTCTGCGTGGGTTTCCTCTGGGGACTCCGGTTTCCTCCCACAGTCCAAAGACATGTAGGTCAGGTGAATCGGCCGTACTACATTGTCCGTAGGTGGGAATGTGTGGGCCCTATGATGGACTGGAGGCCTGTCCAGGGTGGCTCCCTGCTTGCCACCCAATGACTGCTGGGATAGGCTCCAGCATCCCGCGACCCTACTTCGGATAAGAATAATGGCTGGATGGATGAATGGCAAATCATCATGCATCAATAATTCTATTCTTTATCAACATAATGTCACATAAGACAGATGTGTGAGCAGGTGGAGTAAATCCAGTGGGATTTTTTATTTTTTCACTTGATGGATGAGCAAATACTGTCTCAAATGCTGTTTCAGCTGGTATCAGATGACCTTGGATAGACTTGCCGTCTGTTCTACCAATTTATTTGAAAAACAAGGTTTTATTATTGTGTCACTGCAATGCAGCCTCCCAGTAACCGAGTGAAACTTTGTATTAAAAAACTTTTTTCATTTTTGACACCAATTAATTGGGATTTTCACAAGACAATTAGTTGTATACTATTTAAATATGCAAACAAGACATTGCCTGAGATGCTTTATGCTCAACTGAAATGTGGCTATTATTTTATTCTCGGAATGATTGAATGTTGCATTTGTGAAGGGATGTATCTTTCTTAGAGGCACACTTCCCCACCACAACCAGGATAACAAACGTACTGGAGAAGAGATGAGGATGAGGATGTGCACTTATGTGGCTATAGGATCACGTCTCTCCCAGATTTTGGGCCAGGCATCCACCTGTTACCTGTAGAGAGACTGGGGTTTCAGGATAACGTTCGTGTTGTTTCCGGGACTGCCCATTGTTCCGACGGCCCACTTTTCAGACACCCCAATAGTTCGAAAAATGTCCCACTGGACTGAAAGCCCATTGGTTCGACAGCCCGTTATCCTGAAAATAAAAGCCCACTACTCCAAAAGGCCTGTGTGACCAAGTGGGTGAGAACACACCATTCGTCCCATCATCCATCTCAATTGTTAGCAGGTGTTGGCTTTCCCTGCCACAGTGGTGCAGCCTGAACTCAGGTGCTGCTGATCAACTCCAAGGGAGGATTTAAGCAGTACCCTCGGAGTCGTTAGGACGTCAGGGTGTAGATGTGTGCATGTGCTGTTAATTTAAGTTCTATCATTATGCGTTGAGTTTTGTTCAGTTAAGTCGAGTTAACTGTTGGTTTGATTTATTTGCTTTGTACATGTTTTCGTTGTTTCACATGCAGCTACACCCTGTAAATAAATCACCCTGGTTGAATGGAAACAGTTATGAGTCTGCCTCCTACATATTAGCCGCTCAGGCTAGGCTTCCCCACAGTTGGTGGCAGTGGTGGGATTTGTAGGGGGCAGTGAATAAAATGACAACCAGACAGAAGAAACTTCAAGCAACTGAGTTTCTACCTGAGGTGTTACAAGATGTCTGTGACCAGCCAGGGGCAGCAGGCAGTCACCCCCCAGGAGCAAGAAAGTTTGGCTGAGCTGTGGAGTCGTCTACGATGCCTGATGCAACAGCAGGCTGATCGCGATGCCAAGGCAGAGCAGGAGCATAAGCAACAGGTGGAGGCAAATCCAGCACCAGTTTGTCCAGCTCTACCACGAGGTCCAACAGGACTGCCAGGATCGCCAACAAGAGAGGGAAGGTTCATCAGCCACATCTGCCCCAGAGCCTACAGCCGAGCCACCTAACTTTCCACCAGCCCAAGACGTGTCCGAGGCCAGTCTGGTGAGGTTTCCCGACTGTTAAGGCCCCATAATGCAGCCCTACAATGAAGGTGAGGATATTGAACATTAATTGATCACCTTTGAAATAATTGCTCGTGCCTGTCAATGGCCTCCGGATGAGTGGGCTCTTCACCTGGCTCCATTGTTAACTGGTCAAGCCCGTTCAGCATTTGTAGCTATGGACATTGATGACACCATGAACTGTGAGAAAGTAAAGTGTGCCGTGTTGCAGAAGTTTGAAATCAATGCAGAAACCTGTCGAGTGAGGTTCCATTCCAGTGTGCCGGGAGATACCTAAAGAGCTGCGGGTCCGCCTCAAAGACTTAAACGGCAAGTGGATGGTACCTGAAGCCAAAACAAAGGAGCAAAGATGTCATGCCACCATCAAGGGGCAGTTCCTTAAATTACTGGATCCTGACCTTTGCACCTGGATTAAAGAGCAGAACCCGAAGACCTCCAAAGAAGCAGCAGAGTTGGCTGAAACCATCCATCAAAAGAGTACCTGCCAAGCCCCGCCTACCTACGGCATCGGGTAAGCCTGTTTGGGGGGGGGGGGGTGAGTTTAGAGTGAGGAACATGAGACAGAGTCTCTCCCCCTCAAATTCAGCTAAACTTGAACCTAGAAACAAAGCCCTCTCAGCTTGTCATTTATGTGGTCAGACGGGTCATTTTAAGGCAGTGTCCTAATGTACATGTTAGTAAAAACTTCGTGTTTTGCTCTCCAGTTACCCGTCAGTGAGCTAGAGAGAGATGATGTCTCATAATGCCAACAGGGGGAGCTTACAAGACTTGTGGTAATTGATTACAAAAGCTGTGTTATTCTCATGGATTCAGGTAGCAAGCACACCCTGATCAGACAGCTGGTCTCTCTAGGGATGTCATTTTGTGGAGGGACATTTGATGTTCTCTGTATTCACGGTGACATGTTGGATACCCCATAGCTGAGGTGGCAATCCAGGTTGAAGGTCGGTACTACCTGCTTTCAGTAGGGGTATTTAGAGACCTGACCTATCAGCTTGTGTTAGGCTGTGATCTCCCTATCCTGGCTGAGTTGATAAACAAGCAGTCCCGTAAGCTAGCTGCACCAGTGCAAGTTTGCTAGCTGTCACAAAGGTCGAGAAGTAAACGGGAACATGCTAGTTCAGTAGCGGCTAGGGAGGAGTTACCTTTTGCTAATGAGGATGAGCCTAGTGTTGAGCACACCAGACGGCCTAAGCCAATTAAATGCAAGAGGCAGAGGAGACGGGACGGAGCAAGGGGAGCGAAAGTGGTTGAGCATGTTACCAACCCTTTAGATCCTGACCTTTTAGCCCTCTCTAGTGATGTTGCTAAGCTTCAGAGACAGAGCCCACACTTACACCTTTGTTTTCCAAAATGTGTGCCCGAGTCAAGTTGTATCGCCGTAGGGACGCCCGACCAAGCTGGATGTAACACATGGATTCGAACCTGCGATCCCCGTGTTGGTAGGCAACGAAATAGACCGTAACGCTACCCGGACACCCATCGTAGACAGAAACTTGACTGTCACATGACGTGGACGCAGGCTCCACCAACATTGGCTATGAGTCGATATGTTGATTGTTTTTAAAATGTAATGTAACGTGCATGGATAAGTAGACACGTTAGCCATTGGCTAACGGGTCGGACACTTCAGTCGACTGGTTAACGTTGTCGCCCGCGGTGCGGGAGATGCGGGTTCGTGTCCCGGCTGTGGTGACGCTCCCCGTGCCGCCTCCCAATTTGCTACAGTATTTATTTTTGGTTCAGAAACGTCGAGGTTTTAACGTATCTGTGGTTTGCAGACATGTAAACTGCCAACATTTTATTCTGGCGACTTGGCTGTAAACAGTCCAGAAACGGGGAGAGAAACGAGTGGTAAGGATGAACGGGGAGATGAGGCATGAGGGGAGTTTAGCTACAGTCGAGAGTAGCAAGAAGCCCTTAAGTTGATCGATGAACTACAAGGGAACATAATAAACATCATATATATACATATATATATATATATATATATATATATATATATATATATATATATATATATATATATATATATATATATATATATATATATATATAGGACTGGAACACTACGCTGATGCTAAAGGGGCACCTAGAGCGTCAGAGTTTGAAGCTGCCGTATTTGACAAGTTGGCAATGAATGAGAACGTATTGGGTCGGCAGGGGCATGCACCCCCCCAGCCCCTTTCGCCTTTAAATCTCAAGTGCCTTTTTGGTTACCTTTTTAAAGGGGATAAATCAAAGTATATTAATCAGAAATCATTGAAATATGGAATTAGAGGTTATAATATGACTAGAAAAAAATGTACAGAAACTGTCAAGTTAACTTGGGTAAAGAATTTAAACATTTTTATCTCCTATATTCAGTCTTTTCCTCTTGAAAGAACGAACTCGGGGCCTTGCTTATACTGACAACATACAGGGCTTTTCAATGGCTTCACTTCAAGACATTGCATCTTCTG
Organism: Lampris incognitus; assembly: GCF_029633865.1. Classification (NCBI taxonomy): domain Eukaryota; kingdom Metazoa; phylum Chordata; class Actinopteri; order Lampriformes; family Lampridae; genus Lampris; species Lampris incognitus. The sequence continues at coordinate 21,393,489 of NC_079231.1, read as the reverse complement.
AATACTTCGCCCTCTGGATGGGAGTCATGGCCACTCAGGTAGACGCGTTCCCTGGAGCACGAAGAGCTTACAGAGCCCACGCAAACAAGCGGCGACTTCTGCTCGTTTTCCCTCAGCAGCCTGAAAGAAGACATTTTATTTCTCCCCTCTCCCCAAATTTATCTGGCCAATTGCCCCCCTCTTCCGAGCCGTCCTGGTCGCTTCTCCACCCCCCTCTGCCCATCCGGGGAGGGCTGCAGACTACCACATGCCTCCTCACCATGCACGTGGAGTCGCCAGCCGCTTCTTTTCACCTGACAGTGAGGCGTTTCACCAGGGGGCGGGGGGACGTAGCGCGTGGGAGGATCACGCATTACGCACCCCCCCTCCCCACGTCATGCCTGAAATGGGTTTCTCTCTCCCCTTGATAATTCCCCCTGTTATCTCAAGTACACGGCACCTTCTCTCCGAATTTTACTCCTTTCACTCCTCCGTCTTTCTCAGTATCTTCAGTTCACTATTTACCCATAATGCACTCGTATGTTGCTCCCTTCGCAAATGGGTTTGTGTTGGATGTTTGGACAAGTCCTCCCTGGCGTCTTTACGCTCGCTTGCTTGTGCGAAATGGGTTCTGTGATGAGATTTCTGACTCATTAGACACCTTTTTCCGGCCACCAACGATGCAGACGGTATCTTCTATTGTGGGAGACTCTCTCAAAGCAGTCCTTTGTGGCAAACACATTTTTTTTCACATTCTAATGAAACATGCCAGACATAGCTGGGCTAATTTATTTATTTATTTATTACTCTGTTAACGAGCTGGACCGGCATTTGGCTACTGACCCATCTCCAGGACTACCTGAAAAGGGATGTTTACGGTACAAAGTGAGTTTACTCTCCATACAAATTTAGAAAGGTTGCTGGGAAAATATATATATATATATATATATATATATATATATATATATATATATATAGCTGTGTCTTCATTAATTGCCAAGTAAGTTTTGAGTGGACTTTTGAAATTTCATAAAGGGGGGGGAAGGAAAATGTGGATTAGGCGGTTTCCACCAACTGGTTCGGAGCGAATGAACTAGGCTACGCAAAGCGTAGTCGTGCCAGCAGGTGGCGGTAGAGGCTGCATTACGCGTGGCTGTAGTAAACGGAGTAAAAATAAATAAATAAGTAGGGGTGGCGAACCCAAAATAAACCCCGGTCACAGAGGTGTTCAGGAACTCGTTTCAAACCGCTTGTCCTGCTTTCAGGGTGGTGGGGATGCGGGAGCCTATCCCAGAATTCATTGGGGGGGGGACGATGAGCATGTTAGAACCCGCGACCCAGTGTGGATAAGCGGTTTGGATGATGGATGGATGGATGTTAGAACCATATAGGCCTAGGCTTCGTACTGGACCAGCAGCCTATCATTTGTGTGTCCTTGTGGTTGTGATGTGCCTATGTGAAGTGCAAGTGCTCTCCTCCGGTCCCGTCCACAACAGCTGCTTCTGCTGGACGGATGTATTCACAAGGCGAAATGCTGCATGGAAAATATGCAAAGTTCCCTCACAATTATTCTACTGTACAAAGATTCATTATTATTCATGATATTATTGAGCTTACGTGGCACGTGTTCAGCGTGCTGTGTAAACCCAGCCTAAGACTCCTCATTCTGGGAGATTCACCTTTCGGAACCGAGCAGCATTTCCCTTTTCTCGTTTATACGCTATTACTGCGCTGCAGATATCCAGAATCGCGTTTCTGGTTTAAATCCCCTCGAACCCACTGGCGTCTGTCAGAGTCCTAATGGTGTCGCTCATCCTGCTTACTGGCACCGGTTCCTCTCTCCTCTTTCTGCCTCCTCCTTGCAAGTTCTTCAACCTCTGCAGTTCTGTCTAAATTAAAAAGAGAAAAAAAAAATACCGGTCCAATTCTGTCACCGCTTTATATTCTATCCCACATCCATCACGTGATGTGTCCTATCAGTCCTCTGTGGACTCTCTCTGGATTCCACGTGTGCCTTGTGGAATAGGATGGAGATGTGCAAGCGCGAGATTCTCAGTGATGGTGACTTTTTTCTGTGCTCAAAATGTCAACTAAATCGCTCCAACCGATTTCGCTGCCCCCCAACTCCACCACTGGGCTGAGTTGGACTTTATTTCCCCAAAACTCCTCCTGGAAAACTCTGGTAAAAGCTAGTCATGCTAGCTCCATCCCAGAAGGCAGTAAAATGAGATATTTACGCACACATCTTGCCCTTGCCTGACCGTAATGACTCCAGAGGTCAAATCACAAGTGGCCAATGGATTTTGGACTACCAGGGCCACCTTAATTCAACTTAAAAGTGGCTCATGAGTCCAAGCTAGCTGGCATCTTCCCAGACTCTGACACGATTTGTGCTGTTTCCGGTGTTGCACCGGCAGACTTTTGCACGTGTTGTGGTTTTTGCGAACCCGGTCTCACTGATAACACGGTATTACACTTGGCGTGCTATGCACACGCCAAAATCCAATTTCGCGTGCAGATGGTGGGCCAATCGTTCCCGTTAACTTCTGCGGAGAGCGTCCACATACCACACATCACCTTGAACGGTCGTGACGTCACCAGCGAGGCTCAGTTCGCCCAGTTCACCTGATGCGCGGACATGCACCAGCAGGGAAGAAGGGAAACTATCTTTCTTTAAAAAAATTAAATCGTGGTATTAACGGTAGTATTAGAGTTATGTTGTTAACCCTGACCCTGGCCGCCCGCGCTTCTGGTGAACTGGGCGAACTGAGCCTCGCTGGTGACGTCACGGCCGTCCAAGGTGACCCGTGGTATTCGGAGGCATCGGCTCTCCACAGAAGTTAGCGGAAAGGATTGGCCTATCATTTGGATTTCGGCGTATGCATTGCACGCCAAGTGCAATATCGGGTAATTTGTGAGCAGGCTGGTCGGACCGGGTTGTTTTTGCACAAAGTTAATTTGTTCTGGGAAATCCAAATCAACAGAACAGCCAAGGTGTTGGAGTTGAAGCTCAGTCTAAACCCACCTGAGGCTACATTTTGGATTTTCTAAAGATTACCTAGCGCGCAGATCAAATGAGGAAGATGTGATTGCATTCACAGTGTTTCCGGCCAGGCAAATAATTAGCTCTTCGTATTCTGTCTAGTTGGAAGACACGTCTTTTTTTTGTTGGAGAGACTCTAGAGAGAGACCTTATTCATCTGCCAGCTAGACGCACACGCATGCAGGGAGTGGTGGCGGGAGAAGAAACGTTGCTTCTGCAGTTTTCCCATCCTGCTGTCCTTCCTCCAGGGTGCAGCCGGGACGATTGGGCAGCCATTTTCCCCCGGCGCTCAGGGACCGACTTCAGGTGGACATCCATGCTGTGGTCAGGGACAGGACAGTGTTCGGCTCATTTTAATTGGGGTTCTTTTTGATGTTGGATAAAACCCACGTGAGCATGGGGGAGAACATGCAGAGGACAGACAGAAAGCCCTCCAGTCGAGAGATGGACCACCTGAACACATGGAGAACATGCAGGACACACAGAAAGGCCCCCAGTCGAGAGACGGACCACCTGGGCACGTGGAGAACATGCAGAGGACACACAGAAAGGCCCCTAGTCGAGAGATGGACCACCTGGGCACGTGGAGAACATGCAGAGGACACACAGAAAGGCCCCTAGTCGAGAGATGGACCACCTGGGCACGTGGAGAACATGCAGAGGACACACAGAAAGGCCCCTAGTCGAGAGATGGACCACCTGAACACATGGAGAACATGCAGAGGACACACAGAAAGGCCCCCAGTCGAGAGACGGACCACCTGGGCACGTGGAGAACATGCAGAGGACACACAGAAAGGTCCCCTAGTCGAGAGATGGACCACCTGGGCACGTGGAGAACATGCAGAGGACACACAGAAAGGCCACCACACACCAGCAGGCCTGGGGGGAACATGCGACTCCCCGGTGCTGAATCAAACCCAGGACCGTCTTACTGTGAGGCAGCATTGCAAACACTGCGCTGCCGAGTTGTTGTAGTTTTTTTCTGTGCAAGATGAGTCAGTATCTTTTAAAGTACTTTCATGGATTACCTGTATTCCCATTCTCATCTAAATAGATAGATAGATAAGTAGATATTTCTCCATGCTTAATCACATCTGTCTTTTTTTGGGGGGGGGGGGGCTTCCACCCTTTCTCCCCAGTTGTATCCGGCCAATTACCCCACTCTTCCAAGCTGTCCCGGTCGCTGCTCCACCTCCTCTGCCGATCCGGGGAGGAGGGCTGCAGACTACCACATGCTTCCTCCCATACATGTGGAGTCGCCAGCCGCTTCTTTTCACCTGACAGTGAGGAGTTTCACCAGGGGGACGCAGCGCGTGGGAGAATCACGCGCTAATCCCCCCCCTCCCTCCCCAACAGGCGCCCGGACCGACCGACTGGAGGAGGCGCAAGTGCAGCGACCAGGACAGATACCCCCCACATCCGGCTTCCCACCCGCAGACACGGCCAATTGTGTCCATAGGGACGCCCGACCGAGCCGGAGGCGACACGGGGATTCGATCCAGCGAGCACATTTGTCATATTTAATGATCACATTTTTTTGCTTTACCCTGGGGTTTGTTGCTTTTTTTCCCCCTCTTTTTCTTGCTAATCCAAACTTTGCTGGAAATAAAGCAAGTCTTTTATATGCAGGACGCACTCCGTCCTGCTGCAGCAGTCTTCTTCTTCTTTTTTTTTTTTTTTTTTTTTGGCAAAGCGCGAGCGGCTATGCGCAGTGGGAATGATTAAGGCACTGCTTGAGAGCCCAGCCCATTTGAACTCTGTTCCCTATCCTTCCCTTTCTGAATCATCATCTCCCGAGCACAGCTAACCTCCCTTATCTCCCCTACACCTGCCCTCCCCTCCGCCAGCCAGGTTTTCCGCTCCTCCGCCATCCATCCTTTCTCCTTCTCTGCTCTTTCTCTTTCTCTTCTCAATTTCTGCACGGCGGCAGATGATATTTCAAGATGAGATGTGGTAATTGTGTTTCTGACCCTGCTGGATTTTTGGAGCTGCACGAGAGGAGACGGTCCCGGTTGCATGTCTCCAATAAATCTGTGAATTATTGAAAAGGTTTTTTTTTTTTCAAAAAATGTACTCAGGCATCCAAAGAAAATATCCCAATTTGTCAGTTGTGAGTGGTGACTGTACAGGAATCTGTTCTGAAGACTGTCGGAGTTGTTGCAGAGTGTGCTGACACGCCGACGTGTTGTGCAAAGAAACTCGAACTTGTGCACAAAACAAGCCTTTATTTTTGGTAAGCTTCTCGGGCCAATTTGGCAGCTTTGGTGCTTGTATTGAGCAAATTTTGTCACCCACCTAGCTACTTGGTTTCCACAACGCAACTAGTGACACGTCTAGCAGCAGGGAAATGTCTGTTGGTGATGTGTGAATTTTTCTTTTTTGGACTACTTCATTAATCCCTGTGGAGAAATTCTCTCTCTGCATTTAACCCATCCTAGCTGTGTAGCTAGCAGCAGTGGGAAGCTGCAGCGCCCGGGGACCAACTCCAGTTCGTCTTGCCATGCCTCGGTCAGGGACAGGGGTATTAACCCTAAGGGACATGGACAGAGGGTATTAACCCTAAAACGCATGTATTTTTGATGGCGGGGGAAACCGGAGCACCCGGGAAACCCCGCCGCAGGCACGGAGACAACATGCAAACGCCACACAGAGGATGACCCCCCCAAGGTTGGACAACCCCTGGGCTCGAACCCGGGATCTTCTTGCTGGGAGGCGACATCGCTAACCGGCCCACCACGTGCATTTAGCAGGACATGGATGTGTCCTGTGGATTGCAGTGGTGTCGGATTTGTCGGTTAGTGTACGTTCTACAGAGTACGTAATTTAGACCACTTGCATCCAAACTTAACTGACCCGTCGTAACACCAGAGGATTTTGGTCAATTTCAAATTAGGAGTATTTTGTAACAAGGCCTCCGGATAGCGTCGCGGTCTATTCCATTGCATCGCCGGTTCGAATCCCCATGTTACATCCGGCTTGGTCGGGCGTCCCTACAGACACAATTGGCCGTGTCTGCGGGTGGGAAGCCGGATGTGGGTATGTGTCATGGTCGCTGCGATAGCGCCTCCTCTGGTCGCTTGGGGCGTCTGTTTGGGGGGGAGGGGGAACTGGGGGGAGTAGCGTGATCCTCCCACGTGCTACGTCCCCCTGGTGAAACTCCTCACGGTCAGGTGAATAGAAATGGCTGGTGATTCCACATGTATGGGAGGAGGCATGTGGTAGTCTGCAGCCCTCCCCGGATCGGCAGAGGGGGGTGGAGCGGCGACTGGGTATTTGGGTGCAAAGAGTTCTGGGTGATTTTGATTGTTTAGTGACCATAGACTCCATACTTGATATCTTTGTATTTATTGTAAGCATACTCCTATCTTTCGCATACTAAATTTGCAAGCTAACATTGCACACTCAATAATTTGCATACTTAGCTTGAACAATTCGAACACAGCTAAAGTACCCAGTTCCTTTCTTACCACCAGTGGTGTACCAGATATACACAGGCCGGTGGTACTCAGCCACTTGCGATGGGGGCCAGAGGGTATGCAGGTTTCCATTCCAGCCTGACTCCACAACACCTGATTTCCCTATTTGTCCCCTTTGGGTGAAGGCAGGATAATCGGTGAAATCAGCTGATGTGGAGTCGGGTTCCTGTGTAATCTGGTCTCGATGGCACATGGCTGAGTACCACTGATAGCCAGTGCTGCTGCACGGGCGCTTGTGATCTGAGAGGGCCCTCGCCTCGTTGCAGACCCTCGGGCCTCAGGCTCTCAAGTTTTGAGAGGAAATATCGGAAGAATCAGAAAAGGTCACAACTGTTATGGTGCTCAGTGCCAGCCTGGTTTATGTACGCCTTGATAAGCAAACTCATCTCCATCATGGTTGTGTTTTTCAAACAATATCCAAATCATTTCAGATGTAGCCTGTATGCCAACTATTCAGTTAAATAATGTGTCATGCCATCAGCATTGGGTTTATTTTCTAAGATACGCTGGAATTATGCCTGTGTGTAAGTCATATTCCAGTGGCAGGTGCCCATTTGATCGTGGGATGCTAGCTTATTTTGCACAAAATTGTAACCTCATTTTGTAAGCTGCTGAGAAAATAGCAAGCAGGGAAACTTTTCAGGCACAAATGTAGGTCTCAAAAGAGAAAAGGAGCGAGAAGGTCGTTAAACTACTAGATAAATAACATTTTTTTCAAAAGAAGGCACCTACCCGAGGACGAACCCCCTGTTCCCAGCAGTATCAGCGACAACGCGGCTAATGCTAAAGCTAGCTATGGCAGCTGCCCATCACTGCACCCATTGATGTCAAAACCTTGTAGGCCATTCATGACCTATGCTTCATCAAAGAATATCATCATTACAGTTCCATAACCTATGGAGGTCGTAGGAGCACAGCTGGTGCCTCAACAGGTTGAGTCAATCTTGTGTGTCAGTAGGGGGGAGTACCTGGTGGTCCCTATCTCCTCTTCAGGTCTGGATGGCCGTTGGTTCACAGAGGAACTCATCTGCACTTGACACGTTTTGTTTTTAGTTCTGTTGGGTGTCCACACACCCTCCTCACAACAACCCAAGGGTCGCCGACGACCCGACGGTTGCAGTTTAACGTCGTACCCAGGACGAATAGGAATATAATAAGGTAATAAGATTTCCAACTAGTTCCACTGTCTGGGATGGTCTAAGCCGGTCTAACGAGAGAAAGAGAGAGAATGGGTCGGCTTGCAGTCAGCATCTCCACCCAAAGCAGGTCCACATAAGTGGGGAAGTACCAGAGATCGTGAGAGGGAATAGGTCACCATATCAGAGCAGGAGCAGGAGGACGAGCCACCATGGTCTTACTTGATGAAAATTTGATGGATGCTAGTATATAATATTACTCCATATCCACTTTATAGTTCTTTGTAAAAAGTTCTCGTTCTATCCCAAGAGAAAAAAAAAATCGTCGTTAGCGTTGATTCTTTGGAGGGTTTTACAATAAGACGCCACAAGTCGGTATATAACCTGCCACACAGCTGGCTTAGCAACTCTCCAAAGTTATGGATTGTGTGTAGTGCAAGCCATGCTGGCTGTTTGGAGAGCACGGTTCAGCATTTTGTAATTAAACTAAGACATTTTTTAGCCATTCTTGTAGTTAATGATTTGTTGTTTTTGTTTTGCAACTTTATTTATTTATTTATTTTATTGTGGGAAGAAAGATGGCCAGATGGCCCAGAGGTTAGTGCTGTCGCCTTACAGTAAGAAGGTCCTGGGTTCGAACCCTGGGGTTGTCCAACGTTGGGGGAGGGGGCATCCCAGGGGTCATCCCAGGTTGTGCTATGGGTGGAGTTTGTGCACCACCATGCCGCCCCTGGATGATTTAGCTTCTGGGTTCAGAGATTGGCAGTTTGACAGTGCAGAAGTGGAAACGCAGAACATGGGGACGGGAAGAGTACGCAATAACGGGAGTTTAACTCCAGCTGAGCGTCAACAAGCTCTTAGGTTGGTCTGTGAACTGGAAGGAAAATGAATAAAGGGGATTTTTTTTCCCACTGGAAAACTACACCACTGATATCTACTAGACAGCCCTGCATGTGTGGAACTGACCCTAGAGGGGTACCTAGAGCGTCATCGTGTGGAGCATAAGGACACTGACCAAGCTGCCGTATCTGGCTAGATGGGGATGAGAACACGTTGGCCATCCAATAGTTGGGAGGCCCAAAGGCGCAGTGGTTATCGCTGTTGCCTCACAGAAAGAAGGTCATGGGTTCAAGCCCCGGGCTTTTCCAACATTGGGGGTCACCCTAGGTCGTCGTCTGCGTGGAGTTTGCATGTTCCCCCCCGTGTCTGCGGTGGGTTTCTCCGGGTCTTCTGGTTTCCCAAACCATCAGAAAGACATGCATGTTAGGGTTAACACTCCTGTCTGTGACCGAGGCATGGCAAGATGGCGGGACGAACTGGAGTTGGTCCCGGGGTGCTGCACGGTGGCTGCCCAGTGCTGCTAGCTACACAGCTAGGATGGGTTAAATGCAGAAGAATAATTTCCCCACGGGGATCAATAAAGTAGTAAACCAGAGAAAAATTATCCAAAAGTTTGTTTGTATGTTCTGTTGGGTTTAGTTCTTCCGTGTTCTGATAGCTTAGGGACAAGCTTTGGGTTCAACGGCCCTTGGTCCAGATGTCCTCCATTCCTTTTGAGTCCTTTTGGCTGGTCCTTCCTCACCTCTTGTTTGGTTTAAGACATTGTGTAGGTGGGGTATTGTGTTTAAAATACACGTTCTTTAGTCTTTTGACCCTCCCAAACCTGGGTTAAGTTGCCGACCTTGTTTACCGGGTAGTTTTACGTGCGAGGTCGTAACGCGCAACAAGTCTGCAGCAAGTCACATGAAGTTCGTGCTCAAATGATGGCGTGCTCGCAAAGTGTGCTATTGTATTGATGCACGCGTATGACGTGTACATCAGTATTAGCCTACGTGCTAATGAACAGAGTACTAGCACGTGTCTTAGAAGGCAATTTGGAATTTACCGAACCAAACTACACAGGAAATGGAAACCGAGACGAGGAAAATACGCGAAAGAAGAAACCAGGGAGCCAAAACTGACTGTACATGATGTCATTTGATTGACAGCCAGACGCTGGTGTTGCTGGGAGCTGCTGTGTCCACTTCCCTGGTCATACAGCTATAACGATGTTACGAGGCAATAGATATTACACTCCTTATTATCCAATAATCGTTGTCTTACATTCAACATGGTGGACTGTCTGTCCAATTAGGCTTACACCATTCAGCATCTGGAAGAAGGGGTCAGGAGATTTGCTGACAAGTGTGTATGCTGCTCAGGCTGTGATGGCACCCAAAACTTTTTCAGCTTTAGTCAGTGTAACTTTTTTATGGGGATGTTAATTAGTAACACACACACACACACACACACACACATATATATATATATATATATATATATATATATATATATATATATATATATATATATATATATATATATATATATATATATCAACACAGATGCAGGAAGTAAAAGTTTTAATGCATAGCAGTACAAGCTTGTTTTGTGCATCGCGCACCCATCATTAGCGGCTGATGAGTGCGCGATGCACGAAACAAGCTTGTACTGCTATAACTTTTATTTCCTGCATCTGTGTTGATATTCCGCTCCTCATTAGTTGAGCACTTATAACACCATTGACAGTTTCGGGAAAAAAAACCGCTATATATATATATATATATATATAATAAATATCAGAGCTGTAAAAACCAGGTCCAGAAAGTCAATGTCCAAACCGTGTATTTGCTCCAACCATACTAAACCAGCTGATTTCATTAGCTAGTTTTCCCAACCTAGTTGAGGAGTGGTGTTGACTAGAATCTGCTGATGTTAGTGCATGAGTGGAGCAAATACATGGTTGGACTTTCTGGACCTGGTTTTTGGGTGCAGCTAGCTTGAGCTAGCTAGTGTTAGCAACAATTTGTGGCTAGTCACGTGCAAAAGCCATTAATCACCTTTTTTTGCCCCACTAAACAGCTCTATATAATTCGCGTCCATGGTTTTTGATCAGGACCTTGAGATGGGCCAGGGTTAATGTTAGAGGATTGTTGGTGTCGCTCCAGGTGACGAAGTCAGCTGAGAACAGAAGACAGTTTGTTTCACACCCCAGTTGATCAAACACATTTTGAAGCAAAGCAGAGGCTGCAAACCAGCACTGTACCTTCTGACCTGACAAGCTTCCTGAAGAACCTCACCCATTCACCTTATGTAGGCTACCCAACCTGCTGTGATGGACTGATCCGGTGTGTGTGTGTGTGGTGGGGGGGGGCAAACTGTCCTCGAAATCAAATGTGGACCTCAGGCGTTCAGGTAGCGTAGCGGTCTACGTGGATCGGCGGTTCGAATCCTCGTGTTAGCTCTGGTTTGGTCGGGCTTCCCTATAGACACAATTGGCCGTGTCTGTGGGTGGGAAGCCGGATGTGGCTATGTGTCCTGGTCGCTGCGCTAGCGCCTCCTCTCGTCAGTCGGGGCGCCTGCTTGGGGGGAGGGGGAACAGGGGGGAATAGAGTGATCCTCCCACGCACTACGTCACCCTGGCGAAACTCCTCACTGTCAGGTAAAAGGAAGCGGCTGGCGACTCCATTTGTATGGGAAGAGGCATTTGGTAGTCTGCAGCCCCGCCCCCCCGGATCGGCAGAGGGGGCGGAGCAGCGACCTGGGTGGCTCGGAAGAGTGGGGTAATTGGCCAAGTACAACTGGGCAGAGAAAGGGGGAAAAATGTGGCCCTTGGCTACGGTCTATCCATGTAGATGGCAAACAAGTAAATCCACGTCTACCAGTGGAGAGTGAGAGAGGTTTTGAACGCGTGAGAACGAAACTCCTAATGCAAGTTTCTTCTTCTTGGGTCATGACTTTTTTCTCTCTCTAAAGAGGACACGCAGATCCATGTTGTTATGAAACATATGCATTTTAATTTCAGTTTCCAACTCGTACTCGATGATCTACCAGAATTAATCATTAATCAGCCCGCGTCCCAGCTGTGGCGACGGTACCCGGGCTGCCCCCTGACTTCGCTGCATTGGTGTCATGTAGCGAATTCGGGGGCGGGTGGGGCAGTCTGGGAGACCGTCGCCACAGCCGGGACGCGAACCCGTGTCTCCCATGGTGTCAGAAGTGGGCTGGTGGTGAGACCGTAAGGCCATCGGAAGCGTTCGCGTCCAGAAGCTTGAAGGAGCTGATTGCTCAAGTGCGGGGACGCGCTTCCCGAAGGAAGGGGGGGTAGTGTAACGTACGTGGACACGTTGGCCCTTGGCTAACGGGTCGGACCCTTTAGTCGACTGGTTAACGTTGTCGCTTGCGGAGTGGGAGATACGGGTTCGCGTCCCGGCTGTGGCGGTTCCCGGACTGCCCCCCCGAATTTGCTACAATGCATTTATGTTATCCACTGAAATAAAGCAAAACCCCACTAGTGCACTAAGCCCACTTACGTTCAGCAGTTGGGCTCATCTTGCTCCCTCCACACCAGCAACTGAAATTAAAGGAACTGAAACGAGCGGCCGAGAACAACTCCACAGGCTGTGGGCCGTAAGTCTATTGAAGGAGACATGTTTGTTTGAGTCCCTGTTGAGTTTGTACAATATGAAATCCAGCAGTGTAATAAGAGGTAGGCCATACAGTGTGAACCTATGAAGACAAAATACAAACACTTAAAATTACAGTCTTCACCTTGAGGAAAAGTAAAGCGATCTTAAGATGACACCAGGTCCTTGAGGCATTGTCAAATCATTGTTTTACTTGTTATACCTGGAAAAACTATCATCGACCTCTATCTGCATTGCATTCCCAAACCTGGAAACAAGCAAACAAACGAAAGGTGGAGGTAAATGTTCCATGTTTTATATTAGGTGGTGGGGATTTTATATCCGTGCAGCCATGGCAGTTTCCTTGATAAGAAATACTCCCAAAGCATCTGTCGGCCAGATTACTCATACACCCCCATTTCACTTCAGATAGAACATGAATAATTCACAAGTTCATTTAAACTCAGAAGCCCTCTCCTCGAGCAAATGCACAAAATAAAAAAAATAAAAATGGAGCTCTGAATGGAATATGTTGAACTTCATTCCAGTGTTTCCTCTGGGGTGACAACTCCCTGCTGTGATGGTGGTTACCTGTTATGGAGGTATGTAACTAACCTTAAGTTGTGTGTATGCATATATATATATATATATATATACAGACCTCCATGGCGGGTATGTAGTGAGTATCCAACCTCAGCTGAGCTGAACATCCTGTAGACCCCAGTACTGTTTAGTGCTTGGGGGTTGTGATAAGGTGGTACCCTACCTTACCTTGGGTCAAAAACTCATCTTTGACTTCTCTGTTTTGGAGTGTTTGGTCTGTTGAGCCCACCAGAACTGTATTGCATGTACTCATATAAGCCAGCAAAGACCCACAATAAATTATAAGGTTTTCCTTTCCAGGAACCCCAATATGACAATACTTTGTTTGGCTGATGTAGAATTACATTTGTGCAAATTTCTACAATAAAATTGGTAGGGACTGGTGGCCGCAGTACAACCTGCAATAGGAAGAGTCATTCTTATACCCCCCCCCTTTTTTCTCCCCAGTTATACTTGGCCAATTACCCCACTCTTCCATTCGTCCCGGTTGCTGCTCCACCCCCTCTGCCGATCGGGGGAGGGCTGTAGACTACCACATGCCTCTTCCCATACATGTGGAGTCGCCAGCCGCTTCGTTTCAGCTGACATTGAGGCGTTTCGACAGGGGGACGTAGCGCGTGGCAGGATCACGCTGTTCCCCCCCTCCCCCGAACAGGCGCCCCGGCTGACCAGAGGAGGCGCCAGTGCAGCGAGCAGGACACATACCCGCATCCGGCTTCCTACCCGCATACACGACCAATTGTGTCCGTAGGGACGCCCGACCACGCCGGAGGTAATACGGGGATTCGAACCGGCTATCCCCATTGTAACCAGGCAACGGAATAGACCTCCACACTACCCGGATGCCCCTTCTTATGAATTATACATAAATGGAGCAATTTGTAGTTGATTATAGAACCACTGAACTGAGTCTCATTGTCCTCGGGACCTCCAGGAACCCCTGACCGTCCCTGGACTTCCCTTTGTAAACCGCGGCTGCAGCAGATCCCCATATAAAGCTGAACTACCATGTAACCTTGACCAATTAATAGTCCACACACGGCCGTCCAAAGCAAACTGGAACCCCTGTATTCATGAATATTTGACACGTGTAAAATATGACATCGCTTGAGATGCATGGCACCACTCTTGCATGGAGGTAAAGGCAATTGAAAATGACATAAAAAAACGGTGATATATCGGTTAAAATAAAAGCTGTCAAAAATGAGATCAAAACATCCCAAGATGAGATTTCATGTAAGTTTACAAACTAATAATTTGGACGTGGATTTTTTTAATCATTTTGATATTTTTTTTGTGTGCTCCTGCTGTCTTTAAGTGAATTCTGGAAAACGCAAGAATGTTGATAAATGTTCCTGAATGTTCTCCTGACAGATGTGACGTGCAATCAATCAGGGCGTGTCTGAAATGGATAGGAATTAAGATGGTAGGGCTGAAATTATCACTTTGGCCAACATTGACATATGTTTAATAGGCCGACTCAAGATTATATCTCCAAGGACACCCTGGTGATTGAGTGGACGAGTATATTTTCATGAAAAGCCGTCCATATTAAACTGCCCCTGGCTCTAGGAGCGGTGCTAACAGCCCACACAATGCAGAGCATTGACATTTAAGACGTTCGGACAAATTTCTATTTACACCCATTTGTCCTTCAGTCTGCTTTTATTTGTTTATTAGGGACTTACCTTTTATTTATGCGACCCATCACGAACACTATTTATTTTCAGCAACACATTATTTTGACCATGTTTTCTTAGATATTGGAGGAACTAGTAGGAAACTCTGTAAAGGTAGTAAACTCATAGGATTCTTAGGAAGACGGGACCAATCTACATGCGAACTTGGGCTGCGCAATAATTCAATATTATTTTTAACTGTCTTTGAATTGTGTTGCTGTGGAATGAAGTTCAGGCATTATTACGTCATAGCAGGTGGATTGGTGCAGCATCAACAGTAATGCGGACGTTGTTCCGGACCGTTGTGGTGAAGAAGGAGCTGAGCCGGAAGGCAAAGCGCTCAGTTTACCAGTCCATCTTCGTTCTAACCCTCCCCTATGGTCATGAGCTTTGGGTAGTGACCGAAAGGGGGCGATCGCGGCTACAAGCGGCTGAAATTAGTTTCCTCCGCAGGGTGTCTGGGCTCATCCTTAGAGATAGGCTGAGGAGCTCGGAGTAGAGCCGCTGCTCCTTCGCGTCGAAAAGGAGGCCAGTCGAGGTGGTTCGGGCATCTGATTAAGATTCCTCCTGTGCGCCTTCTTTTGGAGGTTCTCCGGTTAGGTCCAGCTGGGAGGAGACCCCGGGGTAGACCCAGAACTTTCAGGAGGAGCTGGAGGACGTTGCTGGGGCGACGGACGCCTAGAGTGCCCTACTTAGCTTGCCGCCAACGTGACCCGACCGCGGAGAATCGGCTGATGATGAAATGAGCTCATTTACCCAGTCATATTATGCATCTATTCAAATTTTTATGCCAAGAATAAAAAAAAATGTCTGTTTCAAAATTTAATCGCGTTAGTTTTCTCTTAAACGGACAACGTTTAAGTTTTTGTGACTGCATCAGCAAGTCAGAGTGGGCGGGCTCGCAACATTCCAACCAATCATATCATCAAATGCTCTTCTCTATCCAATCAAATTACACCCCTCCCAACGCTTTGTCCCGCCCTCAATATCCTCTTTTACTTGGAAATACGTCACACGACGGAAGCAAAATGCCGTTTCACGTTGTCTTTAATGACAGAATCACGTACATTTCTCACAAAATCAGGTCTGAAATATCGGAGGCAGTATTACCTGTAAAATAAAACTAGTTTTTAATATAATCTACAAGACGGCTCAATTTGATGAACTTGATTTGAATTCTTAAAGATGGCATTTTTTTGCACATTTAAGTAGATAGTGTGATATAGTGTATTGATTATTGTGATATTTCCCATACCGCCTAGGACTAATGTGGAACATAATATCACCAGAGTCGCACAAAACCAGATGTGAAGTGAACAAAGGGGAATCAAAATATATATTTTTTATTATCATTATTGGCAAGAAACTAAAAGCCACTGTTGCCAAGTGAAACAACAAGGCAAATGAAAACATATCTGTTCTGTTCGTGTTACCAATTTGTTCCGAAACAAAGGTCACGGATCTGTGAAACGCCGAGACAATGTTGTGTAACAAGGCAGGGGAGGTGGAGAACAGTACAGCTCCAGAAGCCACAGCCTCGACGCCGGTACGAGTGATGGCGGACGCCGGCCATGAGGCGCTGCAGCCGTTCACGTCCAGTCAAACGATGCTTCGTCAATCTGGTTCAAAACCGAGTCGATAGAAGAGGGGCGTCCGGGTAGCGTAGCGGTCTATTCCGTTGCCAACCCACACGGGGATCGCCGGTTCGAATCCCCCGTGTTCCCTCCGGCTTGGTCGGACGTCCCTACAGACACAATTGGCCGTGTCTGCGATTGGGAAGCCGGATGTATGTGTCCTGGTCGCTGCACTAGCGTCTCCTCTGGTCGGTCGGGGCGTCTGTTCAGGGGGGAGGGGGAACTGGGGGTAGCGTGATCCTCCCACGCGCGACTCCCCCCTGGTGAAACTCCTCACTGTCAGGTGAAAAGAGGCGGCTGACGACTCCACATGTATCGGGGGAGGCATGTGGTCGTGTGCAGCCCTCCCCGGGGTAATTGGGCGTATACAACTGGGGAGAAAAAGTGGGGAATCCTCCCCCCCCCAAAGAGAGAGAGAGAGAGAGAGAGAGAGAGAGAGGGAGAGAGAGAGAGAGATACAAGAGTGTCCCAGAGTCACTTTGAAGAAAGACAAAGAACAGAATATTCTGTTCTGATTTACCGCATTTTCTTTTCTTTCCCTGACTGGCATCCCTCTCTTCCCGTTGTCATGGTTTTGCAAGCATCGCCTCGGTTGCTCGCGCTCGACTAAGGCAATGAAAACAAACAAGGGCAGCGGTGGAAATGTGCGCGATGCATCGCTGCTAGGAAACAGTGGAGAATGTGAAGCTCCAGAAAAGAGAAAATAACACACACACACAAAGAAGTGTTTGACCTTAAACTGCAGCGAGCGGCGGAGTAAATATCAGTCAGTGCAGATGAGACAACAAAAACCCAGCTGACATGCAGGCAGGAAACACGGAGCTGCAGCAAGATATGTCAGAAAATGTGCGGTGCAGAATATAAATGGAAAAAATCCTGGAGGTATAAATTAGCAAGTGACAGGCAAAGAGAAAAAAAACAAAACAGAATAGAAATGTATTACAGCTTACCTCCTCCTATTCTCTTCATGGCTAAACCTTTTATTATTTCCTTTGTGTCAGTGTCAAACTGGCAAACTGTTTTCTGCAGATGATGAAATGGAAAGACAGGGCCGATAACCAGTAGTTCAGGGTAGATGACCAGTAGTTCAGGGTAGATGACCAGTAGTTCAGGGTAGGTGACCAGTAGTTCAGGGTAGATGACCAGTAGTTCAGGATAGATGGCCAGTAGTCCAGGGTAGATAACCAGTAGTTCAGGGTAGATGACCAGTAGTTCAGGATAGATGACAAGTAGTTCAGGGTCGATAGTAGTTCAAGGTAGATCACCAATAGTTCAGGGTAGATGACCAGTAGTTCAGGGTAGATGACCAGTAGTTCAGGGTTGATAGTAGTTCAGGGTAGATGGCCAGTAGTTCAGGGTAGATGACCAGTAGTTCAGGGTCGATAGTAGTTCAGGGTAGATCACCAGTAGTTCCGGGTAGGTGACCAGTAGTTCAGGGTAGGTGACCAGTAGTTCAGGGTAGAGGACCAGTAATTCAGGGTAGATAACCAGTAGTTCAGGGTAGGTGACCAGCAGTTCAGGGTAGATGACCAGTAGTTCAGGGTAGATAACCAGCAGTTCAGGGTAGATGACCAGTAGTTCAGGGTGGACGACCAGTAGTTCAAGGTAGATAACCAGTAATTCAGGGTAGATAACCAGTAGTTCAGGGTAGATGACCAGTAGTTCAGGGTTGATAGTAGTTCAAGGTAGATAACCAGTAGTTCAGGGTAGATGACCAGTAGTTCAAGGTAGATGATCAGTAGTTCAGGGTAGATGACCAGTAGTTCAGGGTAGGTGACCAGTAGTTCATGATAGATGACCAGTAGTTCAGGATAGATGGCCAGTAGTTCAGGGTAGATGACCAGTAGTTCAGGGTCGATAGTAGTTCAAGGTAGAACACCAATAGTTCAGGGTAGAAGACCAGTAGTTCAGGGTGGATGACCAGTAGTTCAGGGTTGATAGTAGTTCAGGGTAGATGACCAGTAGTTCAGGGTCGATAGTAGTTCAGGGTAGATCACCAGTAGTTCAGGGTAGGTGACCAGTAGTTCAGGGTAGAGGACCAGTAATTCAGGGTAGATAACCACTAGTTCAGGGTAGATGACCAGTAGTTCAGGGTAGATAACCAGCAGTTCAGGGTAGATGACCGGTAGTTCAGGGTAGATAACCAGCAGTTCAGGGTAGATGACCGGTAGTTCAGGGTAGATGACCGGTAGTTCAGGGTAGATGACCGGCAGTTCAGGGTAGATGACCGGCAGTTCAGGGTAGATGACCAGTAGTTCAGGGTTGATCACCAGTAGTTCAGGGTAGATCACCAGTAGTTCAAGGTAGATCACCAGTAGTTCAGGGTAGATGACCAGTAGTTCAGGGTCGATAGTAGTTCAAGGTAGATGACCAGTATTTCAGGGTAGGTGACCAGTAATTCAGAGTAGATAACCAGTAATTCAGGGTCGGTGACCAGTAGTTCAGGGTAGGTGACCAGTAATTCAGGGTAGATGACCAGTAGTTCAGGGTAGATGACCAGTAATTCAGGGTCGATGACCAGTAGTTCAGGGTAGGTGACCAGTAATTCAGGGTAGATGTTGATTTAAAAGCACCTGACACTGCGGCTTACTGACGTGCCTCGGCGATGCTGCGCATTGTTGTTGGTGCCTTGGGTGGAGGCTCCGGTAACGTCTCAATTCGTGCCACCTGGAGGATGTCGGGACCGTTCCTCCCCCGATGATAAAACTGTAGAAGTGACAGGCCCAGCCGGCCCCGTCTATAACCTGAGTTATATCTCGTTCTCTCGCGCTTTCTCCCTTCTTCTCCTCTTCCGCCTCCTCACTTTTCTTCCCGTGTTCTCTAAACACGTGTGCGTGGCATTGAGGTGGATGACGGTGATGAGTTATGGTGGAATTATGATGGCGTAATGATGGAGTTGCATGTTTGTCTTCCGTCGGCACTTGAGGGCCTGTGGTTGATTATTGATTGCAGTGGGAGGCATAAGACTTCAATGTCTCTGCTGCACACAAAAAATGCTCCATCACGGATATTAAAGATCTACTACTACTGTTACTACTTAGTACTACCACTACTACCACCACTACTGCGACTACCACTACTATTATTACTACTACTACTACACACTACTAGTACTACTTCTACTATTACTACTACTACTACTACTACACACTACTAGTACTACTTCTACTATTACTACGTACTACTACTACGACTACTACTATTTAAACTACTACTGCCACTATCACTGCAATTACTACTACTACTATTACTACTTCTACTATTACTACGTACTACTACCACTACTACTACTACTATTTAAACTACCACTACCTCCAGTACTGCTACTACTACTGCGACTACCACTACTATTACTACGTACTACTACTACTACCACTACCTCCACTACTGCTACTACCACTACTACTGCTACTACCACTACTAGTACTGCTTCTACTATTACTACGTACTACTACCACCACTACTACTACTACTGCTATTTCAACTACTACTGCTGCTACCACTACTGCGACTACCACTGCAATTACTACTACTACTGCTACTACCACCACTACTGCGACTACTACTTCTACTATTACTACTTTTACTATTACTACGTACTACTACCACTACTACTGCTGCTACTACTACCACTACCACCACTACTGCTACTGCTACTACCACTACTACTACTACTTAGTATGACTACTACTACCACTGCTACTGCTACTACTACTACTTGTCTTGTTTAAACATGGATATCTATCCATCTGTCTGTCTGTCTGTCTGTCTGTCTGTCTGTCTGTCTGTCTGTCTGTCTGTCAACAGCAGCTCAACCCTGCCGTTACCAGGCGGTCTGCTCTTCATCCGAGCTGCTGGTGATGGAACAGAGAACGGACGACTGCAGTGGCGGTGGTAGATGCAGCAATCCCAGCTGACAGCAGCATCAAGAAGACGGAACATGAGAAGCTGGAGAAGTATCAAGGGCCGGAAGAGGAGCTACAGAGGATGTGGGAAGTGAAGGCAAAAGTGGTCCCAGTGGGGACGGAAACACCGCTGGGACTCACACGTGTGCCTCATCTGAAGCCGTCTCAGCGTCAATCTTGCCCAGACCCGCTCTCACGCGAGCCTAATGGAAGACGAGGACATGCAGATTATCTATCGAAGGTATCAATTAACATGAATAATTGTCTCGGGTTTATTCGAGGCTGCTCCTTTAACAGCACAGACAAAGTGTCATCTTATCAGCATCCCATTAACTTCGCTAAATGTGTCTGTTATCTGCAACCTATTAATGTGCTAAATAAGTCCGCGTGCCGTGACAGAGATGCGGAGCCCCGTGGGCTACGGAACAAGTGCAAGGCGCATCCAGGAGTTAGCCAAATAACGTTTGCTCATCAGCGTGGCCTGCGGGGCATGTCACTGTCAAGAAGGTCTTAGTTCCGCAGTGGAGGAAACCGTTTTGTGTAATGATGACGTTTGTTGGCTCTTCTTCCTTCAGTGGCCAAGGTAAAAGGAGATTACACCCGGAGCGCCTTCTCTTTTCATGCCATCTTCAACGATCAACTGTCACGCTGCAGGAATGCCGACGCGCACATGTGGATGCATGCACTTCTGCAAACATGCATGCATAAGCACAAAGTCATGAAGTCATGAGTCCACATGCACATAAAGATTCAGTGTCCCCCACCCGTCCATTCCACCCTGTTAATATGTGTGGCACAGAAGGCCTCTTAGTCACTTCCAATGAATCATCGAACCCCTGTGACAAGTAGCTTACGACTAGCTCTGCTGCTCGGAGGTGTTATCACTGGGCTTTAAAGGGAAGTTTTGGCTGTAATAGTGTGCACGTACAGTAAGCGTTGGACACAATTCACTTGGACAGAGAAATCGATGTTCTCCTGCCGAGGGCTGCTCCTCATTGCCTACATGTACCAGTATGCACTGTGCGAATTTCTGAGCTGTAGAGATTCCAAAATGAAATCCTCAGCCAATCAGCCCGGTTGTTTTT
Organism: Lampris incognitus; assembly: GCF_029633865.1. Taxonomy (NCBI): domain Eukaryota; kingdom Metazoa; phylum Chordata; class Actinopteri; order Lampriformes; family Lampridae; genus Lampris; species Lampris incognitus. The sequence continues at coordinate 21,372,501 of NC_079231.1, read as the reverse complement.
CTGTCATCTGCTGACGTCATTGGATGACACAAGTATGCTAGTTCCCTATAGCAGACTACGGCAGTTCAGACAACAATGGCAAGGATTGGGCACGTTATCGGGATGCCGCTGTTATACCCTGATAAGGGAGATAATACAAACGAGGTGTTCCCTCTCTGGCATTTTTATGGAGAACCAATCAGCCGCGGCGGGAGCTCCCTGTTCTGGACTTGTACAGACATAAATAATCAATCACCGGCGACAGCTTGTACAGACATAACCAATCAATCACAGACAAATCTACAGCTTTTCATTTGCTTATATTAATTTTTATACGTGAGTATTTTCCCTTATTCCTCTTCTGGCCAAACTCCCGTTGGTTTAATTCTACTATTGAGACCCACACCCCGAGTTTTGGTAACGTCTCTGTGTTTGTTTCTAAGGATATTAAAACTGCATCTATTTATTCCAAAAAATAACAACACTTTTGAACTCTGCTTTACTGAACTGGCATGCGAATGAGCTTCAATCTACCACACAGCCATTACGAATATCAAACATAAATTAAGTTAAAAACCAGTCAAATTTCCCTAAAGGAACCAGCTGGGAATGCAGGTTCTAGGTTAGTTCTCACTGGGACACATTACACCTGTTCTTATATCGCTGCATTGGCTCCCTGTCAAAACTAGAATTGATTTAAAACACTATTAATTGTATAAAAAGCTCTAAATGGCCCTGCGCCTCAGTATATACCAGACAAGCTGATAAAATACAAATCAGCAAGAACTCTCGGGGCCAAAGGCAGGGGTCCTTTAACCATCCCTCGTACCAGCTCTAGAGCAGGGGAAGCTGCCTTTTGTATTTACGCCCCCAAGTAGATGGAACACCCTGTCTGAGGACCTGAGAGAGGCCCCCACAATGAACACCTCGACCAAGGCCGTCATTTTGACGGTTACGGATTTTCAAAGTTTAATAACTAGGTGCAGGAGCTTTTATCGATTCTGCGCAAGTCGTTGATATTTATCCATGGTGAATCTTGCAGGCGTCGCGAAAATATGCCATTGCCAACGGCACAAGCCAACAAACAGGAACCTGGTATCGCCGCTGCAGTAGAAACCGGAAGTCAGTGGACTACAGTTATGCACAGAGTGGATTGCCCAATTAAACGATGCATTTTCATGAGATCCAAATTTTCGATTCCCACTGCTAATCACGAGGAGTGGAAGGACAACTGGGTCTCGAGGTGACGTCATTTCTCCAGTTCTTGGTTTAATGGATATTACTACGGTGGCCCGGTGGTTAGCGCTGCAGCCTCACCGCAAGAAGGTCCTGGGTCATTCCAGATCGTCTTCTGGGTGGAGTATGCATGCTCTCCCCGTGTGCGGTGGGGTTTCTCCGGGTGCTCCGGTTTCCCCCACCATCAAATAGGCACATGCATGTTAGGGTTCAAACTCCCGTCTGTGCCCCTGACTGAGGCATGGCAAGCAGAACTGGAGTTGGCCCCGGCTGCGGCCCACTGCTGCACAGCTAGGGTGGGTCAAACGCAGAGAAAGAATTGCCCCACGGGGGGTAGATAAAAGTAGTAAAAACAAAAAAAGTAAAACAAACAAAAAACAAAACGGGAGCTTTTGTGTCACCCACCACAAATCATTTGATGAAAGCGAACTCAAAGTAATGCAGATGATTCCCCCTTTGTCTTTGCCCTCTCACGATTTAAAGTGGAAAATAGAATAACTTGCACACATTCGGAATCATGATCTATTTTTACTCAATGCTATGCTGAAGTTTCATAAATAAAAAATGCAATTATAAAAGGTTCAGCCAAGCACAGGCACACGTGGGGTGCAGCTGAGCGTGGCAGCTTGCACTGGTGAGGCCGGGGCAGAGTGGCTTTCTTAAAGTCCTGCCGACTCGTTATCGCTAAACGAAGCTTTTGACTAACACAAAAACAATTAGGCACATAGAAGTGCACGTGTGAAGACGAAAACTATCTCTTAAGGCAGAAAACGATCACTGGCAAGGCCATCCCCCCCCCCCATGTCATTACATACTGATAAAATGACAATATGTCTGCAATGTAAGAGCGTCACTTCTTTCACATTTTGAGCAACTCGTGGCCCGAATTTGATTTATTTTACGACATTTAACACAGATCTGATTCGGTGGAAGGAAAACCCAAAGTGTGTACACACAAAACAAAATAATCAGCAATCAGGAACATTTATTTGTCAAACGAAATAAACGAAAATTTCCTGCAGCCCACAGCAATGCAAGACAGAGAGAAAAACACATTCCCAAACTATAAGAACACAAATAAACAAACAAACTACAAAAAAGCTACAAAAACATGTACTCAACATTATCTATCTATCTATCTATCTATCTATCTATCTATCTATCTATCTATCTATCTATCTATCTATCTATCTATCTATCTATCTATCTATCTATCTATCTATCTATCTATCTAATAAGTCACTGTGCAAGAGAGTGAACGCCCAGCCAGGATGACTGTCGGAACTGCCGGTCTGCATGGGCTAGCTGTTAGCTTAGCATGCCCCGCTTCCGCGTCCTGTCAGACCGCCCTCGGTGCTTCCTCTTCGGTGCACAGCTCCAGCCAGGGCCGTGGTCCCTGGGCCCACAGGACTTAACAAGACCGAGCCTTCCCAGCCGATCCAGCGCCAGCTCTCTCAACCATCAAACGAGGACAACTTCGCAGAAGTGGACAAAGACACTGCATGGACGGAACTGGGTGAGGCCGCTGCAAACGTGGCACGTACAACTGGGGAGTAAAAGGGGGGGGGGCAAGACCTAGCTAGCATATGTGTGAACACACTTTGATTTAAAAGCTTCCTAGATGCCACCCTCACCCCATGGCTCCCACCACCGAGACACACTTCCAGTTTATTCAAGTTAAATGGTGCAGCAGGAGATCACTCGTCTCCCAAAAGGCATTTAAGAAACATTTGCACCAAAAACTGCACACGTCTGAGGCCAGAGAGGTGAGAAGGAAACTCCCCGTCCTTTAAATGGGGGTGGCTTTTGCGACACGGATTTCTGCAGGCTTGTGTTCGAAGGAACCGAACCGCTTCAGACTCCAGACAGTCCCCAGAGCAGGACATACACTCTTCTCACTTCTCTCTCTCTCTCTCTCTCTCTCTCTCTCTCTCTCTCTCTCTCTCTCTCTCTCTCTCTCTCTCTCTCTCTCTCTCTCTCTCTCTCTCTCTCTTTCTGCTTCTCTAGTTGGTGCTGCGATGTTTCATGTGGGCACAACTTCAAAAATTAGATCCAAAAAAAGATGCTGCTGAGAATTTACGCGTGGAGTTCACCTTTGGTCGTTTGAATCCCCCGTTTTATTCCTCTTTGTGTTGTTGTGGGGAAGTTGCAGACATTTTTTGTTGTTGTTGCAGAGACCACAACATGAAGTAATTCTGTGAGGTGGCTTCAGCTGATTTAGTCTTGGTTTGGTTTGCTTTGTACTGGCCTTATCTGATCTGGTCTTTTAAATCTCTGTGGTTTGGTATATCTACCCATCAATGCCTGATCCAAACCGCTTATCTTTACTCAGGGCCGTGGGATGCTGCAGCCTATCCCAGCAGTTATTGGACGGCAGGCGGGGAGACACCCTGGACAGGCCGCCAGGCCATCACAGGGCCAACACACATGCACACATGCGCACCTAGGGACAGTTTAGTACGGCCGAGTCACCTGACCTACATGTCTTTGGACTGTGGGAGGAAACCGGAGCACCCGGAGGAAACCCACGCAGACACGGGGAGAACATGCAAACTCCACACAGAGGACGACCCGGGACGATCTCCGAGGTCGGACTACCCCGGGACTCGAACTCAGGTCCTTGCTGTGAGGCGACCGTGGCAGCCCAGCTTTCCATTTTGCTGCGTTCGAACCCGCGTTCCTCCCTATCAAGTGTGTGCGCATCCTCATCCTTGGAAAAGTGGCCCCTGGCCTGTAGGTGGGCCGCGTACTCCAAGTCTGACACATCGGGTTGTGATTTTTTTATGTCTTAATAATGTAGCCACGGGGGTCTGGGTAGCGCACCGGTCTAATCCGTTGCCTACCAACACGGGGATCGTTGATTCGAATCCCCGTGTTACCTCCGGCTTGGTCGGGCGTCCCTACAGACACAATTGTCCGTGTCTGCGGGTGGGAAGCCGGATGTTGGTATGCGTCCTGGTCGTTACACTAGCACCTCCTCTTGTTGGTCGGGGCGCCTGTTCGCGTGGGGGGGTAACTGGGGGGAATAGCGTGATCCTCTCACGCGCTACGCCCCCCTGGTGAAACTCCTCACTGTCAGGTGAAAAGAAGCGGCTGGTGACTCCACATGTACCGGAGGAGGCACGTGGTAGTCTGCAGCCCTCCCCGGATCAGCGGAGGAGGTGGAGCAGCGACCGGGACGGTTAAGAGATTGGGGGGTCATTAGCCGGATACAACTGGGGAGAAAATCGAGGGGGGGGAAATAAATAAATAATGTAGTTACGATTTCCTAGTAGTTATAAGTCATCTCACACCCTACAGGGCTGACTGCCGCCCTGATGCATGCTCAATAATTCAGGTGTAAGTATTCCCAGAGGAGTTGAGTCCGTTCACCCGGACACCGATTTTGGCGGGAAAAACGTTTAATCACTCGCCTAATTGAAAACAAACCCCATATGTTTAATATCTCCTAATCGAGACACAGTCCTCAATTGTGTAGCATTGCAAATTCCGGGGGTGGGGTGTGAGAGGGGGGGGGTGCTTCTGAAAGCTGACACAAGCTAATTTAATTACATAAGTGAGCCAATTGTAATGCCGCTCATTAGCATGTACTGTTACACTCGTGAGGCTAATCAGCCTCAGCGGGCGCCACGCAGACCTCCCCGGTATTTAACACCTGCGTGCGTGCGTGCCAGCGCTCGTGCACGAGGTGCGAACCTGCGTGTATACTGTAGCATGCGCTTGGCGACGTTTCGAATGGGAATAATTAGCAGTGGGCCTGATTGTGTTGACGTCTGGTTGAATTGCCCCCCCCCCCCCCATCTGCCCCACAACAGGCACTAAAGCCGGGGCATCGGAGTTGCAGTTCTGTGCGTCCCAAATACACTACGTTACTCTTAAATGTCTTGTCTTTTCAGCTGTGGCAATGTACCCCTCCATACTAAAGCTACTGCAGTAGCAGGTGGGGCAGAGGGTTTACATGTCTGTTTGAAGAATCAGAATCAGGAACAGTTTGTCGTTTCATTTCATGCACTTGCACACGTGAAATGAAAAGAGGCATCGTTTACCCAGCCCACAGCAGTGCAACACAAAGACAAAAACACATATCCAAAAACTGCAAGATCACATATATCCAAACTAACACATATATCCAAACTAACACATAGATCTAAACTAACACATATATCCAAACTAACACATATATCCAAACTAACACATATATCCAAACTAACACATATATCTAAACTAACACATATCGGAACTAAAAAAATAAAATAAACACAACTGCCCAGGAGACCGAATGCCAGCCAGGATGACTGTCGGAGCTGCAGGTATGCATGAGCTAGCAGTTAGCTTAGCCTGCCCCGCTTCCGCATCCTGTCAGCCCGCCCTCGGTGTTTCCTCTTCGGGTGCAGCTCCGGTCAAGGCCGTGGTCTTTCGGGCCTACAGGACGCAGCAGACCAAGCTCCCTCAGCCGATCCAATGCTTGCTGTCCCAGCCAGACACCCTCGACACACCTCCCCGTCTCCACTATATGACACTAAAAACAGTCAAAACCAGGCCGCCGCCAGACCGCCCTCGGTGTTATCGGGACTGCCGGTCTGCATGGGCTAGCAGTTAGCTTAGCCTGCCCCGCTTCCGCGTCCTGTCACAGCGCCCTCGGTGCTTCCTCTTCAGGCGCAGCTCCGGGCAGGGCCGTGGTCCCTGGGCCCACAGGACGCAGCAGACCAAGCTCTCCCAGCCGATCCAGCGCCAGTTCTCACAGCCATCAAACGAAGACAACTTAGCTGTAGACCTGGACAAAGACACTGCATGGACGGCACTGGGTGAGGCCGCCGTAAACGTGAGTTGGCGCCGCCATCTTCCCTAACATCTGTATGTACCCCTCCATACTAAAATTACAGCAATAGCAGGTGTGGCAGAGGTGTAGCTTACGTGTCAGTTTGAAGGAGGGTCGAACTAGGATTAGCCAGGATATGCTGCCTGCTGACACTGTTGTGTTGTATATTACACAGTGATTACCCCCTCTGGAAAGGGAATAGGTTGACTCGGTGCTGGGCTGCTGTGATGAATACAAATTGTGCATTGTGTTACTCCAGCTGTGCCGTTCTGCTCCAAGTGCCTGACTCGCATCCTAGTGGTGGCCAACATGGGGCGACTTTGGAAGGAGTCATTGGCAGTCTCAATACGGGAACAGCGAGAGCATCAGAGTATGGCAAGCCGTTTTAACATTTATTCTTCACGAATTACTAGTAACTATTCTAACGTTACTAGTAATTAGTATTTAGTTACTGGTCACTCATCCGATCTTGACTAGTATCTAATTCAGCTTTATAGTCACTGTATATATACCCCTGTCTCCTGATGACCCAGATCCCATACATTCCCTAACTCAGCGTACTGACGATATTATCTTGTGGACGTCAGAGAACTTTTCACAACTGAACAAAGACAAGACAGAAATACTTATTTCTTGGTGCAGACTGAGAGACGGCGGATCGCAGCTCATCTCAGCTCTCTGTCTCTGGGGTGCAGAAGCGAAGCTGGAAGCCTCGGTGTGATCACAGACACTGATCTAAATTTTAAGAGCCACATCAAAGATCAGCCTTCTACCTACCGCCTTAAACACATTTCAAAACTGAGGGGCTTTCTATCAAACCCGGACTGTGAGAGATTAACCCATGCATCTATAACAAGCAGGGTAGACTGCTGAGATGGACTGTCCACCCACCGGCCTCCCAGAACCAGTTGTTTGACGCACGTTGTCTTACATTTGTTTGTATGAAAAGTGCTATACAAATAATCTTATTGATTGATTGATTAGTTACGAGTAGGTATTCTTTAGTTACTAGTAACTATTCCAACGGTTACTACTATCTATTTCAGGTTTACTAGTAACTTTTTATTTGATACTAGTACTGATTGTTTAGTTACTATATTCCAATACTAGTAACTACTCCGTGTTTATTAATAAGAGATTGCATTTTTTGCAGTTACATTCGATGGGACTCTGCATTTCAGATATCGACTATTTGTTTCTAAATAGTAACTATTCCAATAGTGACTAGTATATATTTAAGTTGTACTTGTAACTATTCGTTAGATACTAGTTCTTATTATTTAGTTACTAGTAACTATCCCAATAATTACTAGTAACTATTTAATGTTTACTAATAAATATTTCCCTTTTACTAGTAACTATTGATTAGATACAAGTACCTATTTATCAGTTACTAGTAACTATTCCAATAGTGACTAGTATCTATTTACATTTTACTAGTAACTATTAGTAATATACTAGTTCTTATTGTTTAGTGACTAGTAACTATCCCAATAGTTACTAGTAACTATTTAATTTTTTACTAATAACTATTTCCCTTTTACTAGTAACTATTGATTAGATACAAGTACCTATTTATCAGTTACTAGTAACTATTCCAATAGTGACTAGTATCTATTTACATTTTTACTAGTAACTATTAATCATATACTAGTTCTTATTCTTTAGTGACTAGTAACTATCCCAATAGTTACTAGTAACTATTTAATATTTACTAATAACTATTTCCCTTTTACTAGTAACTATTGATTAGATACAAGTACCTATTCATTAGTTACTAGTAACTATTCCAACTGTTACTGGTAAGATCTTTATTCTTACTAGTAACTAATGCTGATTTACTCGTCATCGGTTATGACTAGTCCAAATGACTAATTGATAGTTGAACGTACATTGTTACTCGTAGCAATGAAAATTTTATTTTTGGTTATTACTTGGTTGTATTTTTAATGATATTACTTTGGCTGCAGGTTAAGGCCCAGAAAGCAGTGGGGTTGCTGGCTTTATAAAGTTGCTTTGGACGTGTTATTACAGTTGCAGACCACAATGATCACACACTGCTCGATAACTTGCGATGCTGTATAACACATTAACATACCAGTTGTGTGAGGTCAAATGCCGTTATTGATGACGTCACTCATATCCGGTCTCCACTTCCGCTAACTCCTGCGCCACGTTACGTCAGTGTGGGGCATTCTTGGTTTCATTGATGAGGTGCGTTTGTGTTTGGATTCATTGAGCCAGTGGGTTTGTGTGTGGCTTCATTGAAGACTCTGCCCGTACAGGATTTATTGTGCCCCACCTGCCTTTCCGTGCCAGAGACGCCACTGCCAATGATGTCTCCTAACATGTCTGGCACAACACTGCTAAAGGTTGGCGGAGGGATCCCTGACCTGTCAGCCAATTCCCCTTGAGAAGTGCCGGCTGCCAGACATCCCAGGTTTCTCAGGACCTGAAGTGGGACACTTGGTTTCTGCAGGTGCTTCTCTGTAAAGCTGGACCTGCTGCAGCACAGATATCCGAGAGAGCAGCTCTTGATAATCAGGACCGGCTAATTAGCCACTTGTCATCATTGGCCAGTAAATCTTGCTGGTCTCTCAATTATATATATATATATTTTTTAATTTGGACTCCTCCCCATTTTTCTCCCCTGTTGTACTTAGCCAAATACCCCACTCTTCCGAGCCGTCCCGGTCGCTGCTCCACCCCCTCTGCCGATCCGGGGAGGGCTGCAGACCACCACATGCCTCCTCCCATACATGTGGAGTCGCCAGGCGCTTCTTTTCACATGACAGGGAGGAGTTTCGCCAGGGGGACGTAGCGCGTGGGAGGATCACGCTGTTCCCCCCCAGTTCCCCCTCCCCCCCCGAACAGGCGCCCCTACCGACCAGAGGAGGTGCTAGTGTAGCGACCAGGACACATACCCACATCCGGCTTCCCACCCACAGACACGGCCGATTGTGTCTGTAGGGACGCCCGACCAAGCTGGAGGCAACACGGGGATCTGAACCGGCGTGCTGGCAGGCAACGGAGTGGACCAGTTTGGATCAAGTGTCCATGGAGGACCTCACATTCTCCCATCAATTGTGTCTTTTATAAATCCCAAAGTTTTCTCAGAAAGTGGCTTACACCTTCTTTTGTACCAATGCAACATTTATAAATGAGGCCCCCGAAGACGCAGAGTGAGCCCTCGCTTTGATCTGAGTAGGCCCCAATCTTCACTCTGGAATTCAGACTTGGGCAAGTCTGAGACCTTTTTAAACCCAGCCATCCATCCATCCATCCATCCACCCATCCATCCATCCATTCATCTATTATTCAAACCGCTTATCCTGCTCTCAGGTCGCGAAGAAGCCTATCCCAGCAGTCATTGGGCGGCAGGTGGGGAGACATCCTGGATAGGCCACCAGGCCGTCGCAGGGCCCCTTTTAAAACCACATCTGACAAATGTGATGTCGGTTAATCCAGTTTAACAGGTTTAATTTTAAGACTAGGCTTAATTGGCGTTTGGAAACCCGCCCCCTGCAAAACGGCGGCGTGGTGGCCCGGTGGTTAGCGCTGTCGCCTAGCAGCAAGAAGGACCTGGGTTCGAACACTCGGGGTTGTCCAAACTTGGGGGGTCATCCCAGGTCGTTCCCTGTGTGGAGTTTGCATGTTCTCCCCTTGTCTGCGTGGGTTTCCTCCCACCATCACAAAGACATGCATGTTAGGGTTAACGTCCAGGGTCTGTGCCCTTGAGCAAGGCACTGGAAAGAAGAAGTGGGGTCGGTCACCAGGCGCTGCGCTGCGGCTGCCCACGGCTCCTATACAATAGGGTGAGTTAAATGCAGAGCTGGATTTCCCCCCAAGAGGGATTAATGAAATATGTCACAAATCAAATAAATAATTAAAAAAAGCTCAATGCCCAAGTTTCTTCATGATTTAGAAAACCTGGTAGCTCAACAATGGTATGATTATGATTATGGCGGCTGCAGTAACTAAGCACGCAGCTCTCCATTGCTGGCAGGTTGCTCCGGTTAAGGATGTGCCAAAGGCCTTGAAGGAAAACGTCAGTATCCTGAAGAGGAGGCGCTCGCTGACAAATGGTGCTGTCACCTCCGATATCGACGTATATTCATCAAGCGTATTACACACACTTTCGCCGACACGAGGAAACGTCAGATCCCACTGTTCAGAAGTTAAATAACTACAGCATGTCCTGTATCTGGATCTGGCTTTCAGGTGGTTTTACAGCAGCTCGCAGGAAGTCTTGTCCAGGGGGCGTATTTAAGGAAACGATATGCGAGCCGGTGATGGATTGCTCTACCCTGCGTCCACTCTTGACTCCCCTAGTAAATGAAGGCGCGTTTCCGCATTGACACCAGTCGTAAAAAAAAAAGAAAACACGAGCTCTATAAATCTGAAAATGTCGGACCACAAAAACACCGGAAGGAAACACAGAGCGCGAGCACGGTTCCACGGGACTATAATCCTGCTCCTGGAGGGTGATCAGCGAGGGCATCCTGTGAACTGATGCAGAGGGGGTGTTGTAAATCTTGCGGCAGACAGACGTGTTCCACCTCCGTAGCCGGGTGGAGCAGACTCGGAGGGCAGCAGAGGGGAGGCGGGGTTGGAAAGGTGCAGCGCGCCGGATCAGTGTGAGTGACACTTGCGCACCAGATGGATCGATGCCCTTTTTCTGTGCTGTGGAACTGGAAACATTTTACATTTAATTTATTTCAAGGTTTATTCTCCCGGGGGGGGGGGCAGCCGGGTGGGCGTGGCGGTCTATCCCGCTGCCTAGCAACACTGAGATCGCCGGTTCGAATCCCCGTGTTCCCTCAGGCTTGGTCGAGCGTCCCTACAGACACAATTGGCCGTGTCTGCGGGTGGGAAGCCGGATGGGCGTCCTGATCACTGCACTAGCGCCTCCTCTGGTCGGTCGGGGCACCTGTTTGGAGGCGGGGAAGCTGGGGGGGAATAGCGTGGTTGTCCCACGCGCTACGTCCCCCTGGTGAAACTCCTCACTGTCAGGTGAAAAGAAGCGGCTGGCGACCACATGTATGGGAGGAGGCCTGTGGTGGTCTGCAGCCCTCCCCGGATCGGCAGAGGGGGTGAAGCAGAGACCGGGACGGCTCGGAAGAATGGGGTAATTGGCCGGATACAATTGGGGAGCAAAGGGGGGGGGGGTAAAAAAACATTATCTGAAGGCTTTTGGTTACCTACAGTACTGTGACGTTCAGCAGGCTCAAACAGCCGACTGATTGGACGCATCTGGTATTCCGATTTCAAGTCTGGAATTCCCTCTCTGGCCCTCACACCTTCTTGCTGCTGTTCGATGACGTTGGGTTGTTGGACAACCCCAGCTGCGACCTCTTCAGCCATACCAGTAGGAAAGTGTTCAACGCCATGTTGTGCCGGAAGTGCCTCTGAACTGAGCATCTTGTACGGATCATCACCAAACACACTGTTGATAGGCGTGCTGTCGGCTTCCATGCCGGTCAGCATGCCATGTGTCCAGCTCTGAGTGGCTGTCTTCTGTCCTCAGACTGGGATGATCCCAGGCCTTTCAAAGCATATTCAACCTACTTTGAATTTCTGGGGGGGGGGGGCAGACAAGCTCTAGCGATATCTAGTGGATGCCATTTGCTGCATCAAGGATGGCAGTGTCCTCAAGGCGGTACAATCTATTGTAGAAATACTACACAACATGCAGGAACACACCCCTCCATAGGCGCTCTATCCTGTGATGGTGGACATTTTCCCCTGCGATGTCACTTTAATGCTCTACAGCTTGGACAGTGTTCATGATCAACGCGACATGCGAGTTTTCCCCACCGTGATCAGATCGGACTCTGGATGGGAGTCCATACAGGCACGTTGCGTTTAAAAACTAGAATAGTTACTAGTAACTATTAGAATAGTTACTAGCAACTAGTTACTAGTAACGAACTAGTAACTAAATAGTAACTAAAGAATAAGTACTAATTACTAGTGAAACTGAAATATGTGCGATTGGATCAGTGAGTAGTAACTAAAAGTAAGTACTAGTAACGTTAGAATAGTAACGAACTAGTAACTAAATAGTAAATAAAAATAAGTACTACTTACTAGTGAAACTGAAATATGTGTGATTGGATCAGTGAGTAGTAACTAAAAGTAAGTACTAGTAACGTTAGAATAGTTACTAGTTACGAACTAGTAACTAAATAGTAACTAAAAATAAGTACTAATTACTAGTGAAACTGAAATATGTGCGATTGGATCAGTGAGTAGTAACTAAAAGTAAGTACTAGTAACGTTAGAACAGTTACTAGTAACGAACTAGTAACTAAATAGTAACTAAAATAAGTACTAATTACTAGTGAAACTGAAATATGTGTGATTGGATCAGTGAGTAGTAACTAAAAGTAAGTACTAGTAACGCTAGAATAGTTACTAGAAGTCTTGAGGGATACATTTGATTTGATTTGATACATGTTAACACGGCTCGTCATATCAGACTGCGGTACTCCACACTGACAATGTATCCACAGTGAAACTGGCTACATAGTGAGGGCCGTGAAAACCTCTCTAAAGTCATCGTAACGGAATTAATCGGCGCGATCAAAACTAAAGGATGAAACGTGTTTCACTTTTTTTTTTCCTGTTGTACAAATTTAATGAAATAAGTTTATGCATCTCACGTGCCGTCCACGTACTTCGCAGCGCCTCTGATGGTTCAGTCTTTGCTTTCAGAAACAAAAAAAACAAAAAAGAAATCTTGGCTCCAAAAATTGCCAGCACTAATATGTAAGATCAAAAATGAATACCTCGCAAAAAATCAATACTTAATTTTTAGACTGTCATACATAATGGGCCTCGTTTATCACAGTACTTACGATCACGGGTTTGCATAAATCCTTTATAACGACGCTTGCACGTGGCAAGTTTTCGGGAATCCGCCTTGTTCCGAGGCCGGGCATACATTTACAAACACGTGAGACCCTCCGTGCTGTCACCACAGTTTGACGTCCCCCCCCCCACCCCCACTTTCTCCCCAATTGTATCCGGCCAGTTACCCCACTCTCCCGAGCCCTCCTGGTCGCTGCTCCACCCACCTCTGCTGCAGACTACCACCTGCCTCCTCCCATACACGTGGAGTCGCCAGCCACTTCTTTTCACCTGACAGTGAGGAGTTTCACCGGGGGGGGGGGTACTGCGTGGGGCGATCACGGTATCCCCCCCCCCCAGTTCCCCCTTCCCCGGAAACGGACGCCCCGACCGACCAGAGGAGGCGCTAGAGCAGCGACCAGGACGCATACCCACATCCGGCTTCCCACTCGCAGCCACGGCCAGTTGTGTCTGCAGGGACGCCCGACCAAGCCGGAGGTAAGGTGGAGATTCGAACCGCCCACCCCCGTGTTGGTAGGCAACTGAATAGACCGCCATGCTACACGGACGCCTTCCGGTTTGACTTCTAATGCGAAACTTTCATTTTCATCCTCTCGAGAAGCGGTCATTAAAAAGTCGTGTTGGGGCGAGCGTTGTGCTGTGCCAGGCACGCGGGACTATGTAGGAAGATCAATAAACGACTAAAGAAAACAAACCCAACGTGCACAGAGGAAGAGGTTGGCGAACAAGAAGTGGGATAGACGGAGAGATGAAGAATGTAGACGGGAGTACAAGGAGACGCGGCGTAAAGCGCAGAGAGGGGTGGCGTATGGTGAGTTGTATGGGAGGCTGGGGAGGAGAAAAGGACTTGGCCACATTGGCTAGACAGAGGGACCGAGGTGGGGGAGGAGGGAAATGTGCTGACAAGTGAGGAGAGCGTCTTGAGGAGGTGGAAGGAGTACTTTGAGGGGCTGATGAATGAGGAAAATGAGAGCGAGGGCAGGTTGGACGATGTGGGGATAGTGAATCAGGAAGTGTGGCGGCATAATTAGGAAGGAGGAAGTGATTTGTGACAGAAGGGTACCAGCGAGAGTTAAAGGGAAGGTTTACAAGATGGTGGTGAGACCAGCTATGTTATATGGTCTGGAGACAGTGGCACTGATGAAAAGACAGGAGGTGGAGCTGGAGGTGGCAGAGATGAAGATAAGCTCTTCACTGGGAGTGATGAAGAAGAGGGTTAGGAACGAGTATATTCGAGGGACAGCTCAGGTTGGACGGTTTGGAGACAAAGCAAGAGAGACAAGATGGAGGTGGTTTGGACATGTGTGGAGGAGAGATGCTGGGTATACTGGGAGAAGGATGCTGAATATGGAGCTGCCAGGGAAGAGGAGAAGAGGAAGGCCAAAGAGGAGGTGTATGGATGTGGTGAGGGAGGACATGCAGGTGGCTGGTGTGACAGAGGAGGATGCAGAGGACAGGAAGAGATGGAAACGGATGATCCGCTGTGGCGCCCCCTAACGGCAGCACCCAAAAGTAGTAGTAGTAGTAGTAGTAAAGAAAGCAATTTCAAGATGCTATTTACGGGAGATGAGATGTTTACAATAATTGATGGCCAAGGCCTACCACTGACTGCCCTGATGTTTTATATTTAGTTAAGTGATGACACCGACTATATATATGCCAACCCACGTGCCGTCTGTGCTCGGATATTTGGCAACTGGCACGTCTCCAAAGCGAGGTCAATGACAAATCCCCCATGAGTCACACTGCCCCCCTGTGCTGGATTCTATTGTAAAACCACCTCCACAGTAGGCCTACAACGAACCCTCTGCGGCTCCCAGTGCCAACTGGGCATCGAACCCTTCTTCTTCTATCCGGCTGGGTTCACTAATACAGCTGGAGCCGCGGTTTGCATGCATGCATGCTTGTCTCCGCCTGTTTGTGTTTTTGTGCATATTTGCATGCATACGGACTTGTAGCGTGACTGTGCAAACGAATATTCATGCAGCTTTGTCTCTTCGTGCGTACAGTACGCAGACTATGTGTGTACGAGAAGCCCAATCGTCTCCCCTCATGCCCCCCCCTCCCCCCCCCCTCCTCAGAGATCATCTTGATGCCTAAATACCCGTTAATTATTAACCGCCCTTTGATTGCACCCTCGCCCATTATTAGCTCCTCATTTCATCTCGGAGAGCTGATTCGCATTTGCCCAGCGTGCGGCTGCATTCTGGGAAAACGTGACGCGTGAGCGACCCGGGGTGCGAGCCGCCTCGGAGCAGGGGTGCCGGTCTTTCACCGGTGACAGGATAATTGATGGCTCGAGGTGTTGTGGCAGTCGCTTCAGGCCGGGGAGGAGATTTGTGTCGAGGGGGCTGTGGGTGGGGGGGGGTATAGTGGAAAAGCATAAACTTGAGCAAGACACTTCACTCCTCCCACCTCCCACCCCCCCCCCTCACTGCGCCCGTGGAGTTGCCCGGTACGAGGCTGGGTTGGCTGTTTGTGCATGGCACCTCCTGCAGGGCCGAGTTTCCTTGTGACGCTCCCTCCCCCCAGCGGCTACACGCCCGGGATGTGGACGTACCACGAGAGTGTGTCACATATCGATCTCTATCCAATCAGGGTTTGCATGTACAGTTACCCAACGTGGCAGATAATTCCGGCTTATGACGCGTATGGGGCATATCTCATATTGATGGAGTGCCCCCCCCCCCCCCGGTGTGATAAGCTGTATTGATTTTTCCACCTAAGAAGGACAAACTTTGTTTAAACTCCGAGAGGAAACAAGGCTGAGAGCGGGGCACCTTTCGGTTTGTAACTAGCAGCATCGGCGTTGTGGACGGGCCTTGGGGGTCCGGGCCCGTCCACTAAAGTCACTGTGCCCCCCCCCCCTCAGCTGACAATAAATAAATAAATAAATAATAAGATTGATATACTTGTACAGCTATAAGTCAAATTAAGTAATGCAATTTGGTAACGGAAGGCTTTGTTTTTTTTGGGGGGGGGTATTTTCCCCCCTTTTTCTCCCCAGTTGTACCCGGCCAATCACCCCACTCTTCCGAGCAGTCCTTGCTGTAGCTCCACCCCCCTCTGCCGATCCGGGGAGGGCTGCGGACTACCGCGTGCCTCCTCCCATACACGTGGAGTCGCCAGCCGCTTCTTTTCACCTGACAGTGAGGAGTTTCGCCAGGGGGGGGACGTAGCGCGTGGGAGGACACGCCACCCCCCCCAAAATAAAAACAGGCTTCCCGACCGACCAGAGGAGGCGCTAGTGCAGCGACCAGGACACACACCCACATATCCGGCTTCCCACCCGCAGACACGGCCAATTGTTCCCTTGGACATTTATTTATTCATTTATTTTTTAGTTTGGATGTGTTGGTTTGTGTATGTGTGTTCTTGTAGTTTTAAGCATGTGTTATTGTGTTTGTGTTGTGCTGCTGTGGGCTGGGGAAATGACCTTTGGTTTCATTGCATGTACACAAGTGCATGAAGTGAAATGACAAAGCGTCCCTGATTCCTCATAAATGGTCACCGCAGTTTGCATAGGAAACTGATTGCTGGTTCTGGTTGTGATGCTGCTGTACCGGTTCCGGTAGTTATGCCACGGTGGGGGATACCTGTAGTCAGCTGAGACTGGCCAAGTCACTTAGATGCGCGATGAAACATTTCTCCCTCTCAACATGTTGTCCAGATGAACGGATTCAGCTTTCTGGGATCTCCTTACCTGGATTACTGAGCATGCATCAAGACACTTGGGCGAGCCAGCTCGTCGGGGGACGCCAGGCCCATCATCTCCTTCTGCGGTCGAGCAACAGACGTCAGGAGCAGGTACCTCCTCCGCTCACCTGCAAACACCAGATCGGTCAGATTGTCTTATTAGTAATCCATGTTGATTTCGGTAAAGCCAAAGACAATTGTCCACATCGTGGAAATTAAAGTTCTAACCAAACCTCAGCTTCCTCTGAAGACCACCAGACATGCGAAGTAGGTACCTCCTCCGCTCACCTGCAAACACCAGGCCCATTATATTGTCTTAAACCATGTTGATTCTGGTTAAGCTCTACAATTATTATTTTTTTAATATATTGTCTTATTTGCAATCCACATTGATTTTGGCAAGGCCAAAGACAATTGTCCACATCGTGGACAATAAAGTTCCAACCTAAGCTTCCTCTGCAGTCGACCAAAAGACGTCAGAAGCAGGTACATCCTGTGCTCACCAGCGAGCACTAGACCATTTATCTTCCTCTGAAGACCCACTTCATCACCCTATCGATGCTGAGCCGATCGATCCAGCTGACTGTAGATGGTGGAAGCTTCCATTACCACCATATGTACAGGACATTAGTGAATGGTGAAAAATTAAAGTGAAGTTGGCGTATCTACTCAAGAAAGAACCATGCGGTATATTGCTTCTGCTCTAAGTTATTTTACAGAGAAACGATTTTAGATCAGTGACACATGGACTTTCTCACTGTAGCAATATAGAATACGTTTGAAAGGCCATGAAAGCACATGCACAGCATGGCACCATGCAAGGAATCGTTACTGCCCCTAAAGACGGGGAAGGCTATAGGCCAGGCAGAAATGTCTCTCTTAGAAGTGGAGAGGAAATACTGGCGAGATGTCCTGACTCGCTTGGTCTCCATTATCCAGCCTGGGTGAAATCTTGCCTCGAGTAACACTTTATGTGAACAAAACAATGGAAACGTTTTAAAACAGGCGGAGCTGCTCGCCACGTCGGATCCAGTAATGAAGCAGCACATTGGTCAGCTGCAAAACAGCCAGTGTAGTTACTCCAGCTACTACTACTACCACTACTACTACTACGTCCAGCTGCTACTACCACAACTACTACTACTATTAGTAGTAGTAGTAATAGTACTAGTAGTAGTATTACTACTAGCACAACTATTACTAGTTATTCCAGCTTATTTTGGAAATACTATCCAAAATAAGCTGATCACCTCAAACAGTGGGACAATTTTGGATGCAATGGTGACTGAAATCAGTCAAAGTCATCATCATCATCCTCCTCATCATCATCAGGTCAAGTATTCTCGGATGAAAAGTCAAAGTACTACGCAATAATTTTGTATTGTACTCCTGACTTAAACCAGATATCAGTCATCGCCAGTATTGTCAAAATGGATTAAATGCCACAAATAAAAGAACGCTTTCTAGGATTTGGTGTGGCTTCCCAAACAACAGGCCGAGGTTTGTCGGAAATGATTCCAGAAATACTCGATGAGCTGAATCTTCCCTTTGACGACGGCAGAGAACCGTCGTGTGACAACGGGGCCAACATAAAGGGATAAAGGTGCTCAAGCAAGGCCGGTGGAGAAAAATCCGTGAGCACTCTACGTTCCATGTGGAGCACACGTGCTGAATCCGGTGGTGACTGATGCAGCAAGAGGATCCACAGAAACTGTAGACTCTCTTCTCTGCAGCGCCACAGAGATGGGCAATCTTGAAGAATTATGTGGAAGTTATGCTGAAGTCCTGGAGTGAAACGTGGCGGGAGAGTCACGTAAATGGTTTTGAAGCTGCACTGCTGGAGGCCAGGGATAAGGCCACCGATTCTCTGACGACGACTGGAGCACAGGCTTTTGCAGAGGAGTTTTGGTCATACCGCTTCCAAATGTGCACAGTAGTATGGTACGATACCCTTCACCGAGCGAGCCATGTAAGCAAGCTCCTATAATCTGCCACAATGCGGCTTGATGTGACAGTGGACCTCCTCATGAGGGCAAAGACCTCATTCGCAAGCCGCAGAGACACTGGCTTTGCTGCAGCTCGGGCCTCTGCTAAAGACCTTTGTGAGGAAATGAATGTGGAGGCTGTGCTGAAGGAGAAGAGACACGTTTTGCCTATGAAGCCCGAGATGAACCTTCCAGCGATGCAATAAAGAGGCTGGAAGCTACGTTCTTTAATGCTATTTAATGCAGTTGTGGACACCACCGCTGAATCATTGAATGGACGTTTCCAAACACTGGGCAAAGTGACAGCAACATTTGGAGTGCTACTTAACTTAAAAAAATGGATGATGTGGCATTGTCCACCCGGTGCAATAAGCTAGCTCTGTAGTCCGCTAACCTCTGGAGATGGAATGGACATTGATGGAAGGAAACTGCCTCTTGAAATCAAAACCTTGCCAAACCTCCCTTCAGGTGACTTGACAGCAATAGAGCTTCTCTGTCTCATTCAGAAAAGGAGGAACTGCCCCCCCAAACTGGGGATTGCCCTGAGAATCGCTTGTGCTGTCCCGGTGACAGTGGCATTAGCAGAGAGGAGCTTTTCCAAGCCGAAGCTCATCAAGACTTACCTGAGGTCACCAATGACTCAAGATCACCTCAGGATCTTGCCATAATCAGTGTCGGTGATGATATTGGCCAGCAGCGTTCCTGTGATGACGTCATCGACGACGTCACTGCCCAAAAAAAAGTCTAGGAAGCGAAAGTTTTGAAGATAGTGATGATGGTGATAATTGAAAGCCTTCTGTTTCAATTTTCATTTTGATAATTGTGTGCAATCCGTTATTTGGTCATAATTAATTTAGACCTTTATCTTTATGGCAGTTGTATTATACTCTGTAAATAATACTTTAGGTGTCTGGTTTGTAAAATGGTTTTGCACTTTTATCTTGATGTTATTAGTGTCACCCTTGTAATAATTAATTTACATTAATTCTTGTTCATAATTTTACAATCTATTGAAAATATTGTCTTTTTTAAAAGTCGTTTTATTTTGTTCATTATTTATAATTTGCATGTTTGGTTTGATTTATTTGCATGTTTGGTTTGAAGTTTGTTAAATTAAAATGATTTGTTATGTGTAACAGTAGCATTTGGCCTCATTTATATGAGTGCTTGAAATTAGGGCCCCAAAAAAGCTAGAAATTTCAATGTAGACTAGAATCCATCCAGTGTGTTACTGTGTAATTTTATATTTATGCCACATGTTATATGTTAAAAGCCACGTGGAATGATTCATGATTTTTTTTCTTACATCATTCAAGCAACATAAAACTGAATTCTGGGAATCATAGTCAACTAAATCAGCGTGCAGCTTTGTCTAATGCCATCGGGTGGAAATCATCTTGTGCAGCTTTAATGTCAAAAAACCATTATCTTCAGTAAACTGATGTTACCCAGTCTTCTACCATCCATCTCATTGTAAAATGCTGAAAAATTGAAAAAAAAAATCATA
>NC_079231.1:21319906-21347406 GCF_029633865.1 Lampris incognitus | reverse complement strand
CAGGCTTTCGACTGCGAAGTGGACGCAAACGGAGGCATCGTATTGTAACGTGCATGGATAAGTAGACCCGTTAGGCTATCGGGTCGGACCCTTTAGTCGAGCGGTCAGCGATGCCTCCTGCGGTGCGGGAGATACGGGTTCGCGTCCCGGCCACGGCAGTTCCTGTAGTCCCCCCCCTCTCCCCACCCCCGAATTCGCCACAGTATATACACGAGTCCTGGTTAGAAGGAGACAGAGACAGATCGGGATGCTGATTCAAGGCGCAGTTGGGGTGTTCATGTTAACCCCGCCCCCCCCCATCCATCCATCCTATTTATATGTCTGTTAACCTGTCAACCAAGTGAGAATGGATATGTTAATGTGTTATAGATACTGTATACACGATTTCCAGAGCCTCAGAAATGGTAATAAAGGGTAGCATAGCGGTCTATTCCGTTGCCTAGTAACACGGGGATCCCCGGTTCGAATCCCCGTGTTACCTCCGGCTTGGTCGGGCGTCCACACTGACGCAATTGGCCGCGGTCTGCGGGTGGGGAGTCGGATGTGGGTATGTGTCCTGGTCGCTGCACTAGCGCCTTCTCTGGTCGGTCGGGGGGGGGGGGGGCTGGGGAGAGAAGGGGGGGAATAGCGTGATCCTCACACGCGCTACGTCCCCCCCTGGCGAAACTCCTCACTGTCGGGTGAAAAGAAGCGGCTGGCGACTCCACATGTATCGGAGGAGGCATGTGGTAGTCTGCAGCCCTCCCCGGATCGGCGGCGGGGGTGGGGCAGCGACCGGGATGTCTCGGAAGAGCGGGGACAAAAACAAACCTTAGAAAAGGAACAGCAATTAAAACTAATCCCACACTGAATTCCTAGGCAGCTTTCCCTGGCTCGTGAGGAAAAGTGCGGTGTGTACGTCGAGACACGCGTCTGTTGAATTTAACGTTGATCAAAGATGGAAACGAGCCATGAAATTACCCAGAAACACGTCTCCATCGCCCCGGAGCTGCATCAATAACCCAGCGTGGGGACCCACAGGTGGGGGGGGGGTCAGGGTCAGCCTTGCTCTGCTTGCCCCCCGCGACTTCGCCATGAAAGCGGCCACCACCAGGTCACCCGGTTTCCTTTAAACGGCTTTCATTAATACTGGATCACGGGGAGAGTTCTTGTCCGCGAGCGGCCAGGAATGGCGATGAAGCCCGACTCACGTCCCCCTCATTTCCGTCTTTAGATAAATGTTATGCACCCCCCCCCCGATCTGATTTAGCATCCGCTGCCCCGCGAGACAAACTCCTCCCGAAGATGCCCTGCATTCTGATGTGAGGCGCGCGGGTTTATTAGATTCTATGTATCCGTCAGTCAAACAAAAACTTTCTTCCTTGCCCCTCGAGACTCGATTTGAGTTTTTTCTAATAAGCCGGAAGACGTGCACGGGGCGAGGCCACGGCCACGGCAAGGCATCGCAGGATGCGAGTATGAAAGCAACCTTTAGGCGAGAAGAGCGAGGACATTGAGAGGGGCACGGGCGTCCGGGGGAGGGGGGAGGGCGTGGTGGTCTATTCCGTTGCTTACCAACACGGGGGATCGCCGGTTCGATTCCTCCGGCTTGTTCGGGCGTCCCTATAGACGCAATTGTAGTTGTGTGTCCTGATCACTGCACTAGCGCCTCCTCTGGTCTGTCGGGGGCGCCTGTTCCCGGGGGGGCGGGGCTGGGGGGGAATAGCGTGATCCTCTCACGCCCTACGTCCCCCTGGTGAAACTCCTCACTAGTCGGGTGAAAGGAAGCGGCTGGTGACTCCACATGTATCGGGGGGAGGCGTGTGGTAGTCCGCAGCCCTCCCCGGATCGGCAGAGCGGGGCCACTTCGGAAGAGTGGAGCATCTGGCCTGATACAGTTGGGGGAGAACAAAAATGGAGAGGGGAGCCAACATCCGGCCGGTTCACGGACGCAGTGGTGGTGGAGGAATTATGAACTAATAAAATACAGCGTTAATCCGGTGGAAAGGCTATTTGGGGTTTGGCTCCTTAGCAGAGAGTGATTTGCCCCAAATCGGGGCCGAGTTAAAAACGGCTGTTGCCATGGCAGAGGGAGGAAGTGCGACATGGAGCGAGAGCGAGAGAGAGAGAGAGAGTGACAGGTGGAGAAAAGAGCTCGTGGTCCTGGCGTGAGATCAGAGGGGATGTTTCCAAACGCTGACTACAAACATTCCCGAATAATGAGACGCTCGGCTGTTGCCGGTGCAGTTTGGTCAGCGGGGGAGCTGATGCCATGCAACGCGCACACGCACACGCGCACACAATGCTGTGTGGTATTTGATTACCCATGATTGTGTGTCCAGTGCATATCCTCACCCACCAAATAGCAACACAGTGCTGCCTGCATGGTGCTAGGTTCGTGCAAAACTACAGTGAGTCGCCGGGCTTTTCTAAGAGGCTCTCTTGTTGAAGACAGCAGCAGTGTTTGCATTGACACACAAAAAGATGTGTGCTTCTTTTAAGCTGTGACCTTGCTAGCTACTCGGGGTCCCCTGGCCACCAGTTTGATTTGGTTTCTTTACGCATGGCAAATAAAATAAAAAAGAAAAGATGCAATGAATGATTTGAAAAGGAATGTGAAGGAGAATTGGCGGGAAAAAAACATTCCAGAGCGTGAAAAGTGGCATTCTGCAGACAGCGCGCTACACGAAGCCATCCCAGCGATGCGGTGTGCACAACTTGTATGTATAAATCAATAATTCCGGACACAGCAAGAGACGGAGACGCAGCTCAGAACAGCGCCCGACAGTGATGCGTCCCGTAAACAGCCGTGTTACACAAGTGCGATGAATCAGTCAGAGTCACACAGACACACACACACCAAGAACACTCATTCATGATACACGCAAGGCTGCACAAACACTATCATTAACACAGTGGTGGTTGTCTGTGAGCAGTTTCTCAGATGTCGTGCCAGTCAGGTCTGTCGTAGTGGTAATTTTAAATCGGTCCTTTTTTGGCCCGTAACAGCAAAATGGGAGGTTTGATTCCCCCCGACATGTTGGAACACCTGGACAGTCAAAAAAAAAGCAATACTACTTCTATAAATACCTCCAGAGTTCCTTTGAGCAAGGCATCATGTGTTTAGTTTGGATACATGTGTTCTAGTTTGGATATATGTGTTCTAGTTTGGATACATGTGTTTAGTTTGGATACATGTGTTCTAGTTTGGATACATGTGTTTAGTTTGGATACATGTGTTCTAGTTTGGATACATGTGTTTAGTTTGGATACATGTGTTCTAGTTTGGATACATGTGTTCGAGTTTGGATACATGTGTTCTAGTTTGGATACATGTGTTCTAGTTTGGATACATGTGTTCTAGTTTGGATACGTGTGTTCTAGTTTGGATACATGTGTTCTAGTTTGGATACATATGTTCTAGTTTGGATACATGTGTTTAGTTTGGATACATGTGTTCTAGTTTGGATACATGTGTTCTAGTTTGGATACATGTGTTTAGTTTGGATACATGTGTTTAGTTTGGATACATGTATTCTAGTTTGGATACATGTGTTTAGTTTGGATACATGTGTTCTAGTTTGGATACATGTGTTCTAGTTTGGATACATGTGTTTAGTTTGGATACGTCTTCTAGTTTGGATACATGTGTTTAGTTTGGATACATGTGTTCTAGTTTGGATACAAGTGTTCTAGTTTGGATACATGTGTTCTAGTTTGGATACATGTGTTCTTGTTTGGATACATGTGTTCTTGTTTGGATACATGTGTTCTAGTTTGGATATATGTGTTCTAGTTTGGATATATGTGTTCTAGTTTGGATACATGTGTTCTAGTTTGGATACATGTGTTCTAGTTTGGATACATGTGTTCTAGTTTGGATACATGTGTTCTAGTTTGGATACATGTGTTCTAGTTTGGATACATGTGTTCTAGTTTGGATACATGTGTTTAGTTTGGACACGTGTTTAGTTTGGATACATGTGTTCTAGTTTGGATACATGTGTTTAGTTTGGATACATGTGTTTAGTTTGGATACATGTGTTCTAGTTTGGATACATGTGTTTAGTTTGGATACATGTGTTTAGTTTGGATACATGTGTTTAGTTTGGATACATGTGTTCTAGTTTGGATACATGGGTTTAGTTTGGATACATGTGTTCTAGTTTGGATACATGTGTTCTAGTTTGGATACACGTG
Organism: Lampris incognitus; assembly: GCF_029633865.1. Classification (NCBI taxonomy): domain Eukaryota; kingdom Metazoa; phylum Chordata; class Actinopteri; order Lampriformes; family Lampridae; genus Lampris; species Lampris incognitus. Next base: position 21,343,227 of record NC_079231.1, on the reverse strand, counting down.
TTCCTGTAGGTTTTGAATATGCGTTGTTGTCTTTGTGTTGCACTGCTGTGGGCTGGGGGACACGATACTTCATTTCATTTCATGTGAAGTGAAATGACAAACACAGTGTTCCTGACTTACATCGTTTTCATTCTCATCAGGCCATTCGGTGACCTCACGTGCCCTCTGGATGGGGGCATTGCCATCCTGGAAGAGACCACTCCCATCAGGACAGAAAAGTCTCATGGTGATCTTTCAGAATAACTTTGCATTGATTTGCAGTGACCCTTACCTCTACAGGGACAAGTAGACCCAAACAATTCCAAGAAAATGCCCCCCCCCCCCACCCCCAGTCTAACAGAGCCCCCGGACCCCCTCACCATAGGGGTCAAAATATGTGTGCGAGTGTGGATTTTAAGTTAGCACAGACTGTTGACTGCTCTTTAAACAATGGTAGATTTCCTTTTGCATCGTCTACTCTGACTTCGGCCCAGTGTGGTGAAGAGTATCAGTATAATTAAGACCTTAATGACCTTTCTGGCAGGCTCCAATCACGTGCTCTGTACTCACACTGCGGCGTCTCTACCGGTGATTTGCTCACGCCATCCTTGCATGGCGTTATACTGAAATATAAGCATTTTAACAGCCAAACTGAAAAAGGTGCAGAAGAGGGGGGGGGGGGGGGAATCAGATTCATGTTTTGAACTAAAACGCATGTGATCCGTTGCTAGACGGTGTCAAGAGCTGATAATTCCCTTCCCCCTGCGAATGTTCTCTGAGCGTAACAACAACTGACAAACTCCCAACAACAGTGTTAACTTACGACCTTATTCTTCAGGACGGGGTGGGCGGGTGGGCGGGAGGGGGGGGGGCAGTTTACCTGAGCACAGATGTGCGTCGCCATAAGGTATAAGCCATTTGGGCTTATCCAGGCTTCTAAGGATTCTCATTCAGGACGCGTTGCCCACATGAAAGGAAATCTAGTCAGAGGGGCTCCATGAATTATGCAATGGCAGAGTGGATTTGCGGGTCTTGCTGAAATTAATATGATCCAGCGTGCCGAATAAAGGGAGCTGCAGGAGTTTCTCGGCAGAGGAGTCCGGCTTTTTTTTTCCCTCCCCTTTTTTGGGGCGATTTCATTTTGATCGGGTTTCAAGTTAATGTGGCCCACTAGGTATCTGATTACATGTGGCATATATACGGTGTTCAGTGTGTCTAAATGCAAACTTACCGAACGTGTATACTCATACTCAACAAGTCCACCATAGCGTCTAGAAGTAATACAACATACAACACGTGTAGCCCTCCACCCATCCTTCCATTATCCGGGCCGCTTGTCCCAATCAGGGTCCCGGGATGCTGGATCCTATCCCAGCAGGAGGCGGGCGGGACTACTCCGTTGACCTCCACACAGAGGACGACCTGGGATGGACAACCCCGGGGGCCGAACCCAGGACCTTCTTGCTGTGAGGCGACCGGGCTAACCACTGCGCCAAACGTGTAACCAGTTATTCAAGACAACAAATGTTGTGTATCAGCACCACTAAGGCAGCTGGAGTTGAAGAGGTGTACTGTGAGTTTCAGGGTTATGCTGCCTAGCTATGTCCTCCCCTGTCGCCACCTTGCAGTCTCCAATCTCCTCCAGATTCTACCTCCTGCAAAAGATCTAGTCCACCTGTGTGCACCTTTCTCCATTCTTATACGTCACCCTGCGCTCCTCCCTCTTCTTGAAATGCATGTTCACCACAGCCATTCCCCATACCTCTTGCAAAATCCACTACCATCTGTCACCACACCTCCCCATCACCTCCGTTCCCTTCACCAACGTGCACATTGAAGTCGGCACCAATCACCACTCTCTCCTCCTTGGGTACCCTCTCCACCGCCTCATCCAACTCACTCCAGACTTCTTCTTTCTCTTCCATCTCACACCCAACTTGCGGGGCATATGTGCAGACAGACATTCACCAGACCTTCGATTTCCAGCTTCATACTCATCACCGTCCACAACACACTCTTCACCTCCGACACACTCCCCCTTCAGGATCATGCCTACCCCATTTCTCCTCCCATCGACACCATTAGTAGATGTTTGAACCCACCTCCAATGCACATGGCTTTACTCCCCTTCCAGCTGCTTTCTTGCTACCGTCCTTCTCTCCATCACGTCAGCCAGCTCTCTCCCATTACCAGTCATACTGCCAACATTCAAAGTTCTGGCTCTCGCCTCCACACTCCTACACTTCCTCATCTCCCGCTCCCTCTGGGCATGCCTTCCCCCTCTCCTTCTCCTTCACCCTTTAGTAGCATAGCTTCCACCTCACAAAGTAGTCCGTCCGTTTGGTAGTGCGAACCATTGTGTGTAACTCGGATTTTTTTTTAAATAATAGGCTTTACGGCGGTCCGTTGGTAAGTATGGTTTTTCATATGTTGGGCGTTCGACTTACGAACAACGACACGGCGCCATCACCATGTTACGCCGGATCGCGTAAACATCGTTGTGTGCGTCGTGTTTCGACTTATGTTTTCATCTTTTCACCCTCGTAGTCGTGGCTTCAAACGTAAATCTGATGCAAGCGATGGTGACGCATCGAAGAAGAGGAAAACGATCACGATTGAAAGGGAAGTGAAAATAATAAAGTATTAAGAGAGATGTGAGACGCTCTTATCGTTGTATCACTTATACCTGAGGGGGGTGGGGTGGGGGGGGGGAGGCCAGCCCCGAGCGGGTTTTCGTTTCTGGCGTCAAACGGCCGGCCTCCGCCGGTCGTGACCCGCGCCAGGAACAGTGGCAGGTGGGGATTTGAAATTGTAAGTAATATTTGTTTTTAAATATTGTTTAGATCTATACATTTATTATTTTTACTGAATTATTATATTTATGGTGTTTTAGGTAAAATATATACCTTATACTAAGTCAAACATTTGACTAATTGACGCTAGATGTGAACCGTACGCAACTGTTCCGACTTACATACAAATCCGACTTACGAACAGACTCAAAACCGGAGCTCGTCCGTAATCCGGGGACTTCCTGTAGTCCCGTCCGAACACAGCTTAAGAAACGAGTCGCCGCACTGAAAATGACTCGCAGTAAATTAGATTTGCATTCTCAACAACGGCCTAAAAAAGAAAAACCAACATCGTTGTGTCCTTACATGTATTTCCAGCAGCGTCTGTGGAGACTGCTTCTTCTTCGTGGAGACGGCCAGCTTGGCTCTCGGCCCGGCCAACGGACGTCGGCCCTGCCGGTTTGGAGTGGAACTCCCCCGGGCAGCGGCACTGCTCGAAATGTGAGCCCGTGGATCACAGACAAAGAGAAAAAAACAAGGCCACCGTGGCCTGCAGGGAATGTGGACTTGCAACAGGAAAAAAAAAAAGAAGAAGAAGAAGAAGAAAAAAAGGAAAACGTTGTGAGAGGAACACGACAGAAGATTGGCGAAATGCGAGGCCGCGTCTTAAATCGTTCACCGGAAGGACTCGACTCGGGGTTTGAAATGTTGCCCGGCCTCTGTGGCCTTTAAATTATCGCCACTCGCGTTTGCAGCCTTGTTTGTGGCTCGTCACAAGTGTGTGTGTGTGTGTTGCTGTAGCTGAGAATTTATTAGTTTTGCAACACCTGAGTGTGGTGGATTTTTTTTCTTACTTGAGGCAAAACTACTTTTCAGCAATGCTGTGTTTCGCTCGTAGTCACGCCGGCACAGCACATCACCGGTTTCTACTGTTTTCATCCGTCTCTACTGCACCTCTGCGACACCACGCTGCGGGGATTTCGGGTTTAAAAAGAGGTGAACCCGTTGTGGCTTGGTGGAGAGGGTCTTTTTTTTCTGAAAGCGGAGGAAGGAGAGGAAAGCCTACGAGCCTCAGCAGTAACAGTCTGGCAGCTCATTAGGTCATACTCTCTAGCGTGTGTGAGAACTTGCCTAAAGTACCAAGTCTTTTCTTTCTCGCCCAGAAAGCTAAGTATTAAAAGTGAAACGCAGTTAGCCAACTCTACAAGCCGGGGTCTGGTAGAGGGTTGTGGTGGTCAGGCTTGGGCCTGCAGCGTGCTGCAAAGGAAGCGGTGCTCTGAAGCCGAGATGGTGTAATGATGGTGGTGCTGTGGTCAGGCTAACATCCCTACAGACCACGCACCCCTACGCTCGCCAAGTGGTTTGGGCCAGAAGGTTACACTGAAGGGGAGATGAAGGGGGTGAAACCATGTAAGGCGTTGTCTTGATGCATGCTCAGTAATCTTGGGGGGGGGGGGGGTCGTGTGTTTCCCCTCGTTGTCATGGCTCCGAGGTGTAAATCTGATGCCAGCGATGGTGATGCATCGAAGACAAGGGAAACGATCAAGACTGAAAGGGAAGGGAGGCGAGACGTTCTTATCGGGTTTTTGTGTCCCTTACCAGGTGAGGCGGGGAGGTGAGCCCCGAGCGGGCTCTCGTTTCGGGTGTCGGACGGCCGGCCCCCCGGTCGCCACGGGCTCCGGGAGCAGTGGGAGGTTCGGACCTTGAAACGTAAGAAATGCTTCTTTAACGCATCTTCTCTCAATCAGCTGTTGATGATCGCTGTTAATCATAGAAAGTTGTTCGTTAAACCGAGTCAAAGAGGGGTGGGCTGCTTATGCCCACCAGAGTATGCCAAGTGAAATGGGGCAATATCGTTTCAGCCCCATGTGGGGTGAGCAATGGTGTCAGACAAGTGGGAATTCTGTCTCCAGTTCTCTACCATCTATCCACTGATGATCTGTCCAAGCAGCTGAAAGCCTGTAACGCTGGGTGCATGATGGGTAACACCTTGGTGAACCACAGTATGTATGCAGATGACCTTGTCCTTCTTAGTCCCTGTAGCGCTGGTCTCCAGCAGCTCCTTGATATATGTTGTGTGCACGGTGTGGAGCATGGTATCAAATACAATGCTGGTGAGAGTGTTGCCATGATCTACAGAACCAACCAGCTCAATTATCTAAAATTTCCTGATTTTAGATTGTCTGATAATAATACTGGGGTATGTATTAAGGTGAAATATCTTGAATATTTCATCACTGAACAAATGACAGAAGGTGATGCCTCTGTTCACAACATATTGTACACCACTTTATACTGCACACCTGTGGTCACGCTACATATTGTACACCACTTTATACTGCACACCTGTGGTCATGCTACATATTGTACACCACTTTATACTGCACACCTGTGGTCACGCTACATAGTGTACACCACTTTATACTGCACACCTGTGGTCACGCTACATAGTGTACACCACTTTATACTGCACACCTGTGGTCACGCTACATAGTGTACACCACTTTATACTGCACACCTGTGGTCACGCTACATAGTGTACACCACTTTATACTGCACACCTGTGGTCACGCTACATAGTGTACACCACTTTATACTGCACACCTGTGGTCACGCTACATAGTGTACACCACTTTATACTGCACACCTGTGGTCATGCTACATAGTGTACACCACTTTATACTGCACACCTGTGGTCACGCTACATAGTGTACACCACTTTATACTGCACACCTGTGGTCACGCTACATAGTGTACACCACTTTATACTGCACACCTGTGGTCACGCTACATAGTGTACACCACTTTATACTGCACACCTGTGGTCATGCTACATAGTGTACACCACTTTATACTGCACACCTGCGGTCATGCTACATAGTGTACACCACTTTATACTGCACACCTGCGGTCAAACTACATATTATACAACACTTTATATTGCACACCTGTGGTCAAACTACATATTATACAACACTTTATATTGCACACCTGTGGTCAAACTACATATTATACACCACTTTATACTGCACACCTGTGGTCAAACTACATATTGTACACCACGTTATACTGCACACCTGTGGTCAAACTACATATTGTACACCACTTTATACGGCACACCTGTGGTCACGCTACATATTGTACACCACTTTATACTGCACACCTGTGGTCACGCTACATATTGTACACCACTTTATACTGCACACCTGTGGTCAAACTACATATTGTACACCACGTTATACTGCACACCTGTGGTCACACTATATATTGTACACCACTTGATACTGCACACCTGTGGTCACACTACATATTGTACAACACTTGATACTGCCCAATATCACAAATTGCAAATTACCTTGTCTTTGGTTGTTATGGACCCCGAATCTGCAATAACGTTTTGAGTTGAGTTGAGTTGAGTCTCAATTGTACATACTGTACTGTAGTTAGCTTTATTATTATTATTATTATTATTATTACTGCATCATTATATTTAGGATGTTTTAAGTGAAATGTATACTTTAAATTAAGACTAACATTTGACGCTAGATGTGAACTGTATGTAAATGTTCCGACTTACATACAAATTCGACTTACGAACATACTCTAAAACGGAACTCTTTCGTAACCCGGGGACTACCTGTACATATTGAAATACATCTAACTAAAATACGAAGAGGCTCAAAAACAGAACTCGTTCGTAACCCGGGGACTACCTGTACATAATGGAATACATCTACGCGAAATATGAACAGGCTCAAAAACGGAACTCGTTCGTAACCCGGGTACTACCTGTACAGAATGGAACACATCTAACTAAAATACGAACAGGCTCAAAAAACAGAACTCGTTCGTATCCCGGGGACTTCATGTATAACTGTTGTTGGTTTTTCATGTGTGACCCCCATACCACCACACAGTAGATCAGATATGGTAAAATAAATGAACACTACAGAGTGTGCAATGATTTATGACCCAGAATGTGTCTTGTTTTTTACCATGACTCATGAGGGTCAGGCAGTTATTTGCATATTTAATTGAAACAGTATGTTTATGTGTGATAAAAAATCAACAGTGATGGAAAAACAAACGAACGGGGGGGGGGGGGGACAGAACTGTCGCCCTTCAGAGTTCCCAAAAAAAGCTTTCCCCTGTGCTCCACTGCCGGTCGGATTTCGGCTGACGGACTCATTAAATCCCTTCACGGTCAACAATTAATAAAAAAAAGAAAATAAAAGAAAGGAAAGGGTTCATGGTAATTGCTCTCTTTATCAACAAATTAATCAGTTCCAACATGTTCAACCCTACTGAATTAAAGGGGACCCGACCCCGGTGACACGTGTTCGTCAGACGCCTCCCTCAAGTCGCTGTGGACTTCCTTTATTAGCCTCGTCATCTCGCTCTCGAGCCGATTACCCCGGCGCGCGGCGGTTCCTTTCAGCTTCCGAACCACACGGTCCCAGCGCGTGATCTGGGACGATCGGCACCCGAACGGGCTCTGACGTGGCGCGTGCCCTCTGAGTGGGAGGGGGCGAGGCACAATGACGCTCATCCGGCGGAGCCTGATTTTTACCTCAGCAGGAGCCAATTAGTCTTGTTTTATTTATTTATTTGTTTATTTTAATTGGAAGAACCCGTGTTACGTGCTGGTGTTGGTGGTTCCCGGCTGGCAGCTGTGGGTGACGGGCTCTACATGGAGCTCCTCCGGCTCTCAGCCCAACCCGGGCAGACCAGCGTGGGGCATGAGGGACGACGTGCTACCCCTCATCTCGTTGTCTCCGCACGTTTCAGGGGTGGCGAAGAAGCAATTAGCCGGCAATTTGTTCACAAAAGGTTCCTTTGCTGTCTTATTTATCTTTCTAGCACAGCGGCTATTCCACTCTCGTTTCGGTCCGCCAGTCTGTCCTGCTGTCTGTCTTCCTGCCAGGCGCCTCCGCTTTGTGCGTCTCCGGGGGGGCGGGGAGTTCTTCTGAAAGTGGATAAACTTCAGGGGAGGTGCTGCACTAACCTGCTATTTGCTTCACGGGAAGTCGAATCGGTTCATCTGGACACAAGGTTTAATGGAAGGCACGTGCCATCACTCATCTAAGTGGCCTCTTCAGTCTCACCTGACTGCAGGTGTGCCCGCCCTTATGAGCAATACAGCGGCATATCGACCCAAACCGACGACCGGTTTCATATGCAGATGTGCGTGACCGGTTCCCGGATTATTGAGCGTGCAGAAAGACTGGTGTTTGCTTCATTTCAGGCTGTGTTGTTCTGTTATCTGTATATATTGTATAGCTAGCTAGCTAGCTAGCCATATTTCTCTCTCTCTCTCTCTCTCTCTCTCTCTCTCTCTCTCTCTCTCTCTCTCTCTCTCTCTCTCTCTCTCTCTCTCTCTCTCTCTCTCTCTCCCCCTCTCTCTCTCTATCTCTTTATCTAGCCATAGATCTCTATCTATCTATCTATCTATCTATCTATCTATCTATCTATCTATCTATCTATCTATCTATCTATCTATCTATCTGTCTATCTAACCATCTCTCTCTCTCTCTCTCTCTCTCTCTCTCTCTCTCTCTCTCTCTCTCTCTCTCTCTCTCTCTCTCTCTCTCTCTCTCTCTCTCTCTCTCTGCAGAGGTTATAAACATACATCAGTGTTTATTTAGCTATCTGTCCAAGTCCACCAATCATCAGTGTCTGTCCATCATCTCGCCTAACGCTTCGTTAAACCTGAACTGAGTCCAGGGATCCTGTCTGATGACCGCGTTACGAGACGCTTTCTACCCGTTTATACCCCGGCAAAGAGAAACCCTCTGGTGGGTTTCGATCCCGCACGAGCGAGACGTGACATTCCAGGACCCCGGGGGAGGCGAGGGGGGGGGGGATAAAGTAGTCCTCCGTCACTATATCCGGGGACAAGTGCCTCTGTGTGACTCGCGTATCGTCTATCAGCGCCCTGCAGAGAGACGCGGCCTTCATCCAGCGGTTGCGTCCCAGTCAAGCGAAGCAAGCCACCCACCCCACCCCACCCCACCCCCCTCCGACCCCCCTCCCCCCCGGGGGGGGGGGACGCACGAAGCGCGGATCTCAAAACCTCCGGGTACAGTGTGGAAATCGGAGGTTGTGTCGGTGGCTCGGCTGTGCTTTGTCATTACAGCGGACGTGTTTGGGTCCTGTCCGCGGGAAGCGCTGCGAGGGAGTTATCTCGCCCGGGCTCCGGTCGCAGATACGCGGCGCTGAATGGAGTGCGGGCAGCCAAACAGATCAGCGCGGCTTGCCAGCCAGCCAGGGCCTGCATCGGTTTTTCACACACATCAAGATAAACGCGGCTGCTCAGATAGGTTTCTCTCTCTCTCTCTCTCGCTCTCTCTCTCTCTCTCTCTCTCTCTCTCTCTCTCTCTCTCTCTCTCTCTCTCTCTCTCTCTCTCTCTCTCTCTCTCCCTCTCTCCCCCCTTTGGAACAACCCCGTCTTGCAGCCGGGTTCAGTTTAATGCACAGATAAGGCGTAAACATACACCCGCGCAGCCTCTACTCCAAAAAGAAATACAGGAGTCGCGTCTGTGGCATGGTAGAAAACTCGCTATCGCATCCGGGCATCTATGTTTTCTCGGGGGGAGGGAGGGAGGGGGGGAAGTAAAGCAATTTGTGAAATTCCGCAACGCTCGGGTGCATTATTGACCTTCGCGCACCGGAGGCTGCACCGTTTGTGTTTTGCACAAACACACAAAACATGCAGACAAGCCGCTAACGAGGCCTCCAGCCCGTTACGACCACACGGGTCGTGTACCCCGCTGCGACCCGCGGGAGGCGTTTGCTAAATCAGCGCCCCCTACCGGCGGCAGGAGGTACGCCACAGATACTTTTCGCCTCTGTGCATTGTGGGTTTTTTATCTCCTTGTTGGCATCCTTTTTACAACGCCTCTTAGACAGGCTAATGAAGGTAATTAGTCGGTAAATAGTGATTAAAAACAAGTTAGAATATGTAGCCAGTGCGTTTTTGTGTTGTTGCGCCGTCCGGTGTAGAAACTAAAATTGCTGTTGTCAGCACGACCGCTAGAGGGCGATTAGCTTTAAAACGTAACTATAGGTCGTAATAAGCTGCTTGTACAAACAACCTATGGAGTTTTTTGGGGGGTGGGTGGGTGGGGGGGTGGAGGACAGTCTCCACACACACTACTAAACTTCTCTGGAAGGGGAAAGGGTTGACAGGACGGTGCACATTCTGTTTTCTAATATTTTTATTTTTTTTTAATTACCTTGAACAGCGTTATGATAATACATTGCATAATGAACACGATCGCGCGCGCCCACACATACGCGCGCCCACACACATTTATGACCTGCATACACCAATTACCAGGACGTGCAATGAGCACTGGCCTCTGCCATTGCACCATACAGCGCAGATGGCTGCGGGGCGGTTGGTGTAAGGTTAGGTGAGGTGGCCTTGGCTGAGGTTCATGGCGGACGGGCCGCGGAAGAGCCAGAGGCACCGGGATGATGGGTACTGGAATAAATGCAAACGGAAAAGAGGCTCACGGTCCCGCGGTCCCGACTCAAGCTGACTCCACATCGTCCTGACACATGGAGCCCACATGCCAAGACGGAGGGGGGAGAGAGAGAGAGAGAGAGAGGGAGGGAGAGAGAGAGGCACACATAAAGTCTGCTTGCCTGCAGAGAGAGAGTGGAGGAGAGGGGGGGGGGTAAGAGGGTGGGAAGGGTGGAGGAGACGGGGAGAATCGACAGAGATGGGGGCACACATGCCAAGACTGAGAGTGAGAGAGACGGAGCAAGAGAGGGCGAGCGTGAGATTAAGATGGAGGGTGAGAGGGGGGAGAGAGAAAAAGAGACAGAGGGAGCTGGAGCTGCAGGAGTGCAACGAAATGTGCGTGTGCGGGGACACAGCGAGCGTATATGTGTGTGTGTGGGCGTGCGATGCGTGTCTGTTGTACAGTGTGTGGGTTTCTATACGTGCGTGAGTGTGCGTGCGTGTGCGTGCGTGTGCGTGCTGTGGCCAAAAGAATGGCCAGCGAGGCGGGGAACAGGCCAAGCTTCAGCGACGATGCTCCTCTAGAGCTTCTGACAGATGCTCCCAGACAAAACAACTATACTGTAACACACACACACACACACACACACACACACACACACACACACACACACACACACACACACCAGCCCACGTGCATGAACATTTAAGGAGGCAATGGAAATATGCACACACCACACTGAAGAACAAGGAGAAGAAAAACAACAAAAACAACAACAACAGCATTAACGCAAACATGCACCGAGTCACTGAACAGCGTTTATGCAGAGGCTGTTGTTCAAGTGCCTCCCTAAAGCGCCGAGGAGGTGGCGATCCACTGGTTTCACTTTTATTCCTGCTTATAAACTCTTATAAGGAGGAAGATCGCCGCCATCTTGACGGATTCCTCCCATCCCCTCCACGACGAGATAGTGGGGAGGATGAGCACACTCAGTCACAGACTCATTGCCCCCCCCCTTCCCCCCCCCGTCCCCCGGTGAACCACGAAACACCTCGGCCAGTCTTTTGTACCAACAGCCATCAGGATCCTCAACAAGGCCCACCCCCTGCCCCAACCTCGTCCCCCATCCCCTTCCTACCCACCCACCTCCTCCTCCTCCTCCGCCTCCCGCACAAGGACTGACTAGGATCGACTCCTTGAACCCCACATAAGGACTGACTAGGACCGACTCCTTGACCCCTTGAACCCCACATAAGGACTGACTAGGACCGACTCCTTGACCCCCCTGAACCCCACATAAGGACTGACTAGGACCGACTCCTTGACCCCCTGAACCCCACATAAGGACTGACTAGGACCGACTCCTTGACCTCCATAGACCGCCCTTGAGCTCTCTGACTTATGACAAGGCTGACTTGACCTAGTGACCCACCTGACCGTACCGTACCTTGCATATTGCACATGGTGGACTGTTTTACAGTGTACAAACTGCTACTGTTCACACACGTGTGTATATGCTACATATGCAGAACATATGTGAAGATGCTGATCTCATATCTATGACGTCATTTAATATTGTTAGTGTTATAATGTTAGGTTTAGTATTGTTCTGATCCCGAGGGAACTGACCTCTACTGTCTGTTTATCTATCTATCTATCTATCTATCTATCTATCTATCTATCTATCTATCTATCTATCTATCTATCTATCTATCTATCTATCTATCTATCTATCTATCTATCTATCTATCTACCTATCTATCTACCTCTGTTGCTTTACCCTGTTGATGTCTTTTTTTACCCTCTTTGTTGCTATCTACACCCGATCGACCCTTCGAGGGTGAGTAAACTTTATCTTATCCATTCCCTTGCCTGGTTCGTCTCTTCTCCTGTATCTCCACCTTGTCGTGGTGGAGAAGCTCGCGTGTACCAATGATCCCAAGAGCTACGCCGCCCGGAACTTGAAGGGGGGGGGGGTCCAGACAAAGCGCCATCCAACAAAGACCTCACCGGTGGAACTGGTGGAAGATGTCTCCAGGTCACAACGGCAGTGAAGGCGGATGAAGGCTGCAACAGAGGGTGGTCCCCAATCCTCTTGGTTCTCCGTGCCATTGGACTCTGGCCACGTCCTGTTCGTGGGGTGGCTGCAGGCGCACCAGCCACTCCACGTAAAAAAGCTGTCACGTGCAGGCGTCCTCCTATAATGCACCTCAAGGGCAGACGCCTACGCCCACCTGAAGACCGCGAGGGACCCAGAGGGAGGACGGTCATACTCGACCCCGAGTGATCGCCAGTGATGATGATGATGGTCTCAAACAGAACACTTGGCGACTTGACACCCGATCAAGTGGTCACTTCGCTTGTCAAATTAGCGATCTTTAACATGTTCAAGTGTTTTGCATCATTTTAAACAACGATATTAAAGAAATGTATATCGTCTCGGGTTTCTGGTGATCCTCTCAGTGGTCTACAAAGAACGGCGGCGGCGGCGAGTCGAGCGATGGTATTTTAATGGCTCTGTAGTTGAGGCGATGCGATGCTTGTTTGATGGGCTGCGACGTTACTGACTTCATCGCCTGTTTAAACGCCAGCACATTTCACACGGCGACGCCTCCGGCTATAAGTGGATCTGCCCGACGCTCCCGAGTCCTTTTAGCGCCACCGCGGCTCATAACGCGTCGTGTCCATCATATCTGTGTACGTTCTCGGATGAGAGCCCACCCACGCAGCCGTCTCAAGCCGGGTCTGGGGGGCCGGGGGCTCTGCAAAAAAAGTCACGACGTCTCCACCGCTTCGAAAAACTTGCCCCAGTGGTCTAGTCAGGCAATTTCAGGAGCGGATTAAGCAAAGCGAAAATGCCTTGCTCAAAGACACTTACCCCGGTGGCGATTATATCATCAAGATGGAGTCGAGAAGAAGACACGTGTTTTGTTTTTCTCCCATTTTCTCCCCAATTGTATCCGGCCCATTACTCTTCCTGCTCCACCCCGTCTTCCGATCCGGGGGAGGAGGGGGGGGGGGGGCTGCAGACTACCACATGCCTCCTCCGATCCATGTGGAGTCGCCAGCCGCTTCTTTTCACCAGACAGTGAGGAGTTTCGCCGGGGGGGACGTAGCGCGTGGTAAGATCACGCTATCCCCCCCCCCAGGCGCCCCGATCGACCAGAGGAGGCGCTAGTGCAGCAACCAGGACACATACCCCAATTGTGTCCGTAGGGACGCCCGCCCATGCCGGAGGTAACACGGGGATTCGAACCGGCGATCCCCTACCCGGACGCCCCCAAGAAAAGACGTGTTGAGAGGAGGAACGGTAAAAGTGTATGAGGAGCAAAGGCGGTTGTGTGGGAAGGAGGAGAAACGCTGATGAGGCCGGACAGGATGTGCTCAATATTAAGGCCTGATGAGGTCTTGCGTCCGAAAAGGGCAGACGGGTCAACTGTGAAGGGAAATCAAAGTGCACCCCATACACTTTTGGTTTTTCTACTCTGAAGCCTAACAGCAAAAACAAAAAAAAACCCTCTCGTGCCGCGACTTCTTCTCTGGTTTATCTGCTCCTGTTGCTGTTTCGCTGCGGCACCAATTTAGCTGTAAAGTATTCCTGCCATATCCTCCGTTTAATTGGTCACACTCCGCTATTTTTACCCAAACTCCAAAAAACAAGCTCTGACTGCTGATCGGTGCTGGGTCGAGCTTGGCCTCGCCAACCTTTCCTCGCTTATTCGCCCCGTCGTCTTAAAGGGGGCTTAAACTGTGGCATTTGCTGTAAGTACATGATGACATAAGGACGTGCCTGTTATGCATGCTTCCCCCAGCCACCGTGCCTCGTCCTCGGGTGCACATGCGTGAGAGGTGTCCTGGAGCACCAGGCCCAGCATTTTCAGTGCTCATAGCCAGCCAGAGGGGGCTCAGACTAGGGCGTAGAAGTGTGCATGAAGGGGGGGCTAAAAGTATGGTATAGGCTATAAGTATATGAGGTGATGAGTGTGCCATATTACACATGTGTCCCCAGCGACAGTGCCTCGTCCTCGGGTGCACATGCATGAGAGGTGTCCTGGAGCATTTTCAGTGCTCATAGCCAGCCAGAGGGGGCTCATCCTAAGGCGTAGAAATATGCATGAAGGGGGGGGGGGGGCTTCAAGTATGGTATGTACTATAAGTATGTGATGTGATATAACCCACCCTCAAGCGTTTCTGCCATATTATCGGTTTAATTGGTCACACTCCGCTGTTTTACCCAAACTCCAAAACCGGCTCTGACTGCTGATCGGTGCTGGGTCGAGCCTGGCCTAGCCAACCCTTCCCCGTTTATTTTGTCACATTGCCTGATACTCCCCTCGCCTCTGCAGTGTCCAACTGGAAAACGAGGTGCAGAGGGGAGGGGGGGGGGGGGTGTGGGGACGCGCTCTTATGTCAGCCCAAAGTCGGACGAGGCCAATTATAATGCTTGCCCTCTGCGTGCGGAGGTTTTACCCAAAAGCCTCCTGCTATTTGGTGTTGGTATGCTTTGCATAATGCAGCCGTCCAACAGCCCGTTTCAGAGCCCGTTTTACCGCCGCGCACCGCGTCACCTCGCGTCTTACACCGCGGGCTTCGCTCCCCGACTGTTGCGCAACCGTCTAACCGCCGAACCACACGCTAGTTCAAAGAGACGATGGGTAGACAGAGAGAACCCCCCACCCCCTTCCCCCTTCCCCAAACAAACACCAAGAGTGTGCTTGATATGAATATGCCCATAAAGCGGTCCATAAATATTAATTCCCCCCCCCCCTCCTGCTCTCCCTGTACACGTGCTGCGGAATAACGATGCCTCCGAAATGCCCGTAGAGGAATATGGCATTTTGATTGACATGCCCGAGCGCCGTTGAGACGTCCCGCGTTACATTAGCACGAGGGCGATTCTGAAACACCGAACGGGATCACGCTCCGGAGAGGTCGTATTCGAGCGGCGGCGTTCTCCAGGGGGCGCTCATCCAATGGAGATATCCGCTGGAGAACAGCAACCGTCTCGGAGCCAAACAAACAAACCCCATTAAAATGTAAAACAAAAGAAAGCAATGCTGGAGCCGTTTCCTATGCAGCAGTTACAGGGAAGGTGTATAGACACGGACAACTGATGTCTCGTAGCGTGGCAGACACGTTGGCCTTCACTGGAGTCAGAGCTGGACTGACCTTTGGGAGCCACCGGGTAGGTCGCTCTGTGGGCCGGGTGAGCAGCCCACTTTTTTTCTCTTGAGCAGACCATTATAAAAAGAGAGAGAGAGAGACAGAGAGATCCTCCTCGATCCCCCAGCCCACCAATCCCAGCATGCCGCGTGCTGTGGGTGGGCCACGTGCAACTCAGGCACACCAATCGGAAGACTACCAGTCAATTAATAATACTGTTTCAGTCATATTTACATAAATAAAGCCGCTTTACTTTATAGTTTCTGACTACGCGGACAATTGAAAAAATATATATCTCTCGTTCCTTGCTTCTTGTTTACCATATGATGATGATGAAGATGATGATGATGATGATAGGTCAGATTTTCTGAGTGAAAGTGCATTTCGCAAATGCTAGAACACTATCAGCCCCGCCTCTTTAACCCGGCGTACAGCCCGCCCACTGCACAGAGGAGAAGAAGCCTGCCTTCCGCTAGCTAGCTGAGGAGTAGCTAGCTGAGGAGTAGCTAGCTGAGTAGACAGCTGCTGAGTAGCTAGCTGAGGAGTAGCTAGCTGAGAGAGTACCTAGCTGAGGAGCTAGCTGAGTAGATAGCTGCTGAGTAGCTAGCTGAGTGAGTAGCTAGCTGAGTGGATAGCTGCTGAGTAGCTAGTTGAGTAGCTAGATGAGTAGATAGCTGCTGAGTAAGATAGCTGCTGAGTAGCTAGCTGAGTAGATAGCTGAGTAGATAGCTCCTGAGTAGCTAGCTGAGTGGATAGCTGCTGAATAGCTAGCAGAGTAGCTAGCTGAGTAGATAGCTGCTGAGTAGCTAGCTGAGTGGATAGCTGCTGAGTAGCTAGCTGGTTTGACGTAGGCTAAGTTAAAAACCAGGGAGAAACAAAGCACATTGCTTAAGTTTGTCAAAAGAAGTCGTTGTGAGGAGCAGGAGGAAGATAATTCAGCTCAAGTTCAGTTTCATTCTCAACCCGGAGACCTGCTGCGGCGTTAGATTCTCCTCAGGCGCCGGTGTTCAACACCAAGCCCCGTCGTCTCCTGCTGCAGTCATCAAAAGTAAGCTGGTCTACAGTTTCCCACTATAGTAGCCTATTGCCTGCTTCACTGTTACTGGGTATAGTTTTGTTGGGTCTACTGCTACTATTACTACTTCTTCTTCTTCTTCTTCTTCTTCTTCTTCTTCTTCTTCTTCTTCTTCTTCTTCTTCTCCTCCTCCTCCGGCTTGTTCCCTGTTTCCCAGGAGTCGCCGCAGTGGATTTGATAGCTTGGATTTAATGCTGAAGTTGCTGTGTCTGCTTTTTGTGCATGTGTGTGTGTGTGTGTGTGTGTGTGTGTGTGTGCGCTTGTGTATGTGCGTACGTGTGCGCGCATGCGCACATGCTGCTTATGTGGTTTACGTGGCCGCCGTGCCAGGCTGTTCAACTGTGCTCTTTAACGTTTCTAAGCATGTTGGTGCCGGTGCGCCTCTATCCATATACGCTTGATTAATGATGCTGTTGTGTCTGTCAACTGTGTGTGTGTCTGTGTGTGTGTGTGTGTGTGTGTGTGTTTGTCCCCGCACTGCCAGGCTATGCAATGCTGTTAATGTGCGTCTTGGAGCCTGTAACATTACCTCTGATGATGTATACGGCTTGTGTGATTAAACTGTGTTGCATTCAGGCAAATATAAATGTAATGGCCTCGTTCAGGAACCAGGAAGGCATCAGGAATCAGGACCACTTTATTTTGTCATGACACGTACGCCGTGTCGTTACAGCATATCATGTACACCGCCATATCATCTCCACCAGCCCACAGCACTGCAACGCAAAGGCAAAACACACATCAAAATACTACAAAAACACATATATCCAAACTAACACATGTACCCAAATTAAACAAAACACCACTGTCCAGGAGAGCGAACGCCAGCCAGGGTGACTGCCGGTCTGCATGGGCTAGCAGTTAGCTTAGCTTAGCGTGCCCCGCTTCCGCGTCCTGTCAGACCGCCCTCGGTGTTTCCTCTTCGGGTGCAGCTCCGGGCAGGGCCGTGGTCCTTAAGGCCCCACCGGACGCTGCAACGCCAGCGGCTCGGGACTCCACATGTATGGGGGAGGAGGCGTGTGGTAGTCTGCAGCCCTCCCCGGATGGGCAGAGTGGGGTGGAGCAGCGACTGCTTGGAAGAGTGGGGTAATTGGCCAAGTACAGTTGGGGAGTAAAAGGGTGTGGGTGTGTGTGTGTGTGTGTGTGTGTGTGTGTGTAAATAAATAAATAAATAAATAAATAGGTGGTGGTATTAAGGGCTGGTGTGTTGGTACGTGCGTCGGCGGGGCGGGGATGGTGCAGTATCTGCAGTGTGGTTGCGGTTGGCTGGTCCGGGTAGAAAAGTCCAGGGCCATATTAGTCCCAGTCCGTCCCCCCGGCTGGAATTAGGTCCGCTACAAAAAACACTCCAATTACACAGTTCCCACAATGCACCGGGGATCCTGATCCCCTCATACGCGCATTATTCCTCGGCATCCGCCGGGTAAAAATGCCTCCGAATCCAGCGTGGCAAAAAAATGTTTTGTCTTCATCACGACGCCGGCTAGCCGAGTCTTCCTCGCCTGGGCCAAAGAAGAAAGGGAGGGGGTGAAAGGACCAGGCAACACATGTTTCTGCCCCGCGTGAGTTCGATGCCGGGGGACAGCGGACGCTATTCTCAACACCAAAACGCTTTTTGTTTTTGTTGTTATTATTTTGTTTGTTTTGTTTCGGCTTCGTGACTAATTAGGCTTATTGTCCCCCCCCCCGTAGGGAAATATGCAAAATAATATAGTTACAAAAGCACGCGCTCGCCGCTTGACAGGCTGTTCCTCACCTTTCGCTGTCTTGCAGGCTGTTGAGGAGACGAAGAGGGCTTCCCGGGACATCCGGCTGGTGATGCGCACGGCGAACTCATCCATTTGTCCTTAATTGTCGTCGGGAAAACTCAATCAGGCTGTTTAGCTGCGAGGCGGCGCGCGCGGAAGGCGCCACACGTCCCTCTTCATTTGCTTTTTTTTTTTTTTTTGGAGCGCTCGTGAGGGTGTTGATGGAAACGAGGGGAAACAAAAATGAGCTAGCGGAGTAGACGTTAGAGGTTCAAGTGTGTGTGTGCGTGTGTGCACACGCATGCGTGCGTGAGTGTGCGTGTGTGTGAGGTTATGTGGGGTTTGGGGGGTGGGGGTCAGCAACATTATTCTGTAATCTAAATCTATATCTGCCCCCAGAGTTTATACCCCATTTTCTGTCTGTCTATTAGAGGCGGGTTTGCCAGGGAACGGGTCGCCGGTGGAGGCACCTCATTAACCCCGGTGACACTCATTACAATGTGTGACTCCATGTGTTAGCCGAGAATAAGGCTTTTCCCAGGGCAGGCTTTTCCTGTCTGCCGCTCTGCATCCCTCCATCTCTCACTCCGTCGCTCCCCTCTCTCCAGCTCTTTCACGCGCGCACACGCACGCACGCGCGCACACACACAAAGCATGTCTCCCTATACTTGTGGGGACCCCTCATTGACTACTACATTCAGTCCCTAGCCCTTAACCTTAGCCATCTTAACTACATGCCTAACCTTAACCCTTACCCTGACCTTAACCTAATCCTAATTCTAACCGTAACCCTTGCCCTAACCTTAACCTAATCGTAGTTCTAACCCTTACCCTAACCTTAACCTAATCCTAGTTCTAACCCTTACCCTAACCTTAACCTAATCCTAATTCTAACCGTAACCCTTACCCAAACCTTAACCTAATCCTAGTTCTAACCCTTACCCTAACCTTAACCTAATCCTAGATCTAACCATAACCCTTACCCTAACCTTAACCTAATCCTAATTCTAACCGTAACCCTTACCCTAACCTTAACCTAATCCTAGTTCTAACCCTTACCCTAACCTTAACCTAATCCTAGTTCTAACCCTTACCCTAACCTTAACCTAATCCTAATTCTAACCGTAACCCTTACCCTAACCTTAACCTAATCCTAGTTCTAACCCTTACCCTAACCTTAACCTAATCCTAATTCTAACTGTAACCCTTACCCTAACCTTAACCTAATGCTAATTCTAACCGTAACCCTTATCCTAACCTTAACCTAATCCTAATTCTAACCCTTACCCTTACCCTAACTTCAACCTAATCCTAATTCTAACCCTTACCCTAACCTTAACCTAATCCTAATTCTAACCGTGACCCTTACCCTAACTTTAACCTAATCCTAATTCTAACCTTAACCCTTACCCTAACCTTAACCTAATCCTAGTTCTAACCGTAACCCTTACCCTAACCTTAAACTAATACTCATTCTAACCTCAGCTCTAAACCCAAATCCTAACCCTAAAATGGACCATTTTCCTCATGGGGGCCCATATAAAATGTCCCCACAAGTAGTTGGGTTCATGTTTTTCTATGCTAAGGACAAAAAACCAAAACAAAAACTGGTTCACTCACTGACTCACACGCACGCGCACACACACACAAGTACAATATCAGCAAGGCAACTCTTAAAGAGTTTCATTTGGGGGGGGGGTTATTCTTCCATTCACGCTGACACACCAATCGGAATTCGGGGTTCACACAAATTGGTTTTATCCTGTCGTCGTAAATGATCAGTGTCAAATTACACACTTGATAGTCTATCCAACTACCCTAATAGTAATAATAATAATAAAAAATCCAACCTTGGTGAATGGCAGGGTTTACCGCTGACAGGACGGCATTTTGTGTTTTCACTTGATACTCAGAAGAGTGTTGCCCACCCTACTGTATGGGTCAGAATCCTGGACCACACGCACCAGGCACCTGAAGGCACTAGAGGCACGTCATCAGAGGTGCCTCCGAAAAATCGTCAAGATCACCTGGGAAGATAGACGCACCAGCGTCCTGGAGGAGGCTAACATCCCCGCTATCACTGCCACCATCGCCCAACACCAGCTCGGATGGACTGGCCCTGTCATCCGTATGCCTGACTCCCGCCTTCCAAACCAAGTCCCCAGCTCCTCACAGGGCAACGTGCCCCGGGTGGTCAAAAGAAAAGGTATAAGGACAACATCCAAGCAAACATCAAAAAATGCCACATAGACCCTAAGACCTGGGGAGGACACAGCAACCAGCAGGGCGACCTGGAGGACACTTGTCCGGGAAGGAGCTGCCCTGTATAATAATGATCTCCGCCGTGCTGCAGAAGACAAGCGCAGGCTCAGAAAGGAGCGAGTTTCCACCGGAAAAGGCCCAAACCGATCCCGCAATTACCACCGCCCACCCCTGCCCACGCTGCACCAACATATGCGGCTCCAGGGTCGGCCTCTTCGCCCACCTGAAGACCCACAAGGACCGAGAAGGAGGGACAGTCATACTCGACCCCGAGTGCCCGCCGATGACTCAGGAGAGGTCACGTGAGACATGGAAATGTTCTGGCTCTTTGAAATATACAGGATCCGTTGCTACCAGTTCAGGGTGAAACTGTCTGAACAGTGTGCAGCGTAGACTCCATTTGTCCGTCCTTTGACATTAGACTATAGTACAGGAACCGGGGCTGATTGTGCGCTACAATACCCATAACGCCCTGCTCATCTCCAACCACCGTCTCGCCGTACATTGTAGCAAGTAATATACCGGAAATTGTGTCACCGGATACAGTATCCGATGACACAGTTTCTCCCTTGAAAGGGCGTCGGGGGGCCGCTCTGGTGGCCGAGCGGAATAACCCGCCGTTCTTGCAGTCCGCTCGTCGCGTGGCTGGGAGGTTCGTATCCCGGACCCGCCGTAACCGGTCACGGCCAGAGCGTCCACGGGGTAAGGCGTTCATTAGGCCACCCTTACCCGAGGGATAGCGGGTGTAGATCGGTGTAGTGTTCGGGGACTCGTCGTTTTCCAGCGACCCCTCTGGCCGGGCCGGGCGCCTGCAGCCAAGCAACCCAAAGCGTTCTCCCTACGCCTCCTTCGCGGCCTGAAGGTGACGGGATCCATGCGAGGAGGCTTCAGCGTGTAAAGTAGCGAGGGCAGCCGACACGAGCTTGAAGGAAGCTGGTGTTACGCCTATCTCCTTCCTGTGGAAACGTGAGCCAGGGGAGTTATTCCACAAGAGTTCCGGCCATATGCCATTGGGTTAATCGGGTGGGATAAGGGGAAAAACTAGAAATAAAAATTAAAAAAAAGAAAGAAAAAGGGCGGCGGGACTTAAATGCGTCCTCTCTCGTGTAGGACCGTGCACGCGACACATTTACAGATATCGTCCTCTGCAGAAAAAACCAGAACGTGTTCCTTTCTTAATCACACGATGACATCAAGTATGCCCACCACTTCATCGGTTGAGAAGACAACGACAAGATCTGGTCCTTAGGAAAGCCGAGAACCACCGAACTTCTTCACGCCCACCGTCACTTCCGGATTCATCGTCATCAAGTAGCATCAAGTAGTGAGGTCAACCATCAGCAGACCACTCAGCCATCTCCTCTGTCCCCCATCCCCAAGGATGGCACAGAAGAGGCGAGGAAAGAACAGGAGGACTGGTTTCAGAAACAGGTTGCCCAGTTGGAGGATCGCAGGTTGGAACTGCTAACAGAAAATGTGGCAGGGCAACGACGGGGTCTACAGGTTTGGGCAAACTGCTGCAGACATGCTGCAGAGGCTGCCGGAGGAGCGCAGGGCAAAGGCGATATTTGACGTGTAAAACCTATTGTTTGAGAGGCAGCAACAGAAAAAACTGAGCCATTTTTTATTTTACCAATTTGTTTTCTTTTTTTAAATTTTTTATAACTTTGCATCTTTTTTTTAATATAACAACATATTGCACCTTATATAGTGCATGTGCTGCAAAAATAACTAAATAAATAAGACCAAGCTCATTTTATAACAGGTGTTTAGCAACTTTGCCTTAATCATAGGAGAATATCAAATCCAAAATCGTGTACTTCTCAACAGAGTCTCAACAAGGTGGCTGCGCATAGAAAACAACAAGGATGAGCAAGGACACTTCCGCGGAGGCAAATCAGCCTATACGTTCTTCATCACAATGCAATTCATAACTTAACGTGATTACCGAGTATTTTTCCCCCGCATTGGTCCGCCATTGAAAGGTTCATTGATTTTAACGCCCTCACAATTTACTGATCAAGTCGGCCACGACGTGAAGTTAATTTGTTAACTAAGGTTCGGGAGCAGGAACCGCTTCTCTAATCAAGATTCAAGATTACTTTATTTGTCTCGAGGGAAATTTGTCTTGGACGGTGAAGTCTGCCACGAAAAAAAAATGCATACATTATGGTGCAGTAACAGACGTAAAGTCCATAGCACAGATAAGTGCGGATCGCCTGGCAAGCGCACTTATAGCTTATCAACCCATCCAGCACCATTAGTCTCCGTTCTCTCCATGACGGACTGTGCTTCGGGCCCGCGCTCGATCGCATTGATTCAAAACAGACTACCGCTACCTCGGGACATGAACCCAAAACCGACTCACCATGGATCCCAAACTGCAAATCGATCCATCCGATTCAGGCGACGGTCCAGAGAGCGATTCTTCTCCAGTCGTGTTCTTCTCACCGCAGTCAGACCACAGCCAGTCTTCTCACCAAAGCCGCTTGCTCTCTACACCATCCATCACTATTGACAACCCAGACTCCCTCATATTCACACTCCAGGGAGGTAAAACTGGCCATTTAGGAGCCTCATTTCCCATCTACATCCTCCGTCTCGACTCCTGCCTCGGCACATATGAGCCGCTATCGAAATAAGGCTGTTCCAGGTATGCTGCAAACGCTTCACCTCAAGACCCGCTCTTTCTTACTGAAAGGGCGGCACGGTGGCGCAGTGGTTAGCGCTGTCGCCTCACAGCAAGAAGGTCCTGGGTTCGAGTCCCGGGGTTGTCCAACCTTGGGGGGGGGTCATCCCAGGTCGTCCTCTGTGTGGAGTTTGCATGTTCTCC
>NC_079231.1:21274906-21314906 GCF_029633865.1 Lampris incognitus | reverse complement strand
AGAACGGCTTGGATGTGAGCAAAGTTGTGTCCATTGTCACCGATGGGGCTCGTGGTGGGCCGACACAAGGGTTCGGTAAGCAGGCTGGCCTCTGCTAACACAGCACCCTTAGCATTGCATTGCATTATTCACAAATCAGTATCGTGCGCTAAACTGTGCGGGGAAATGAAAGAGCTGATCGATACTGTGACCAGACTGGCGCACTTGGTTCTCGAGAGTTCTGGTCTGCAGCATCACCCAATCAGAGCATCGCTTGGGGGAAACGTCAGAGGAGCACAAGGGTCTTCTGCTGCATAATGATGTTCGCTGGCTGATGGAGGAGGGTGTGCGACCATCACGACGAGCTTGCGTCTTCTTCGTCCGGACCGCGGAGCCAAAAAAGCCCCACGAATGTCAGAGGTGTTCACGGGACAGCGAGGTGATGGATCATGTCTCATCTGAATCACCTTAATATGCGATTAGAAGGCGGGAGCCACCCTTCTGCAGACATGCATGAGGCACTTGAAGCTTTCCGCTCGAAGCGGAACCTTCTGGAGAGATATTTACTGGAGAAATGTGCACTTTCCACGTCTGTGGGAGCATTGCGAGAAGAATAAAGTGTGGGAGGATCCAACGATGAAAGATTTCGTGATGAGCCTTGCTGCAGAACACTTTAAGGGACGGTTTAAAAGCTCCCCTAAACTCTCAGGTGACTTCCTCCTCTTCCCGAGACAGCCGTTCTCCATCTTGGCCGACTGCCAGTGGACTGCAGAGGCCAAAAGGCCGGTACCTTCCACAGACGAGGCAACTCCTCAGATGGAGGACGTGGAGATGGGAACATCTGATGTGCTCCGAGCACAACACAAGGACATTGGGGTGAGGGACTTCTGGTTCAACGTGGTTCCCACAAGCTCGATTCAAAAACATGAGGTGTTGCAGCGCTCCTGCTCACAATGTTCCCCTGCACGTGCACACGTGAGTCGTCGTCTTCTTCAGGGAACTGGATCAAGAACCGGGACAGAATCAGAGTCTCCAGTGCACATCTCGTCCAGGGCTTCAGGCTTGCCCCAACAGAATACAGGCCCACATCAGAAGGACTTCCTCATCCCATCACTCTCTCTTCTCTCGCTGGCTGCCGGATCAACAGCCACTTGTTTTTGTCCATGTGTCCATAATTACAAGGTTGGTTTTGGACTTATTTTGTTTCGAGACCGTTTATTTTTTTCCACTTTAAATGTTCTTTTTGTTTGACTCGTCCCTTCTTATTTGAGGAAAGGACTGTTGGTTGAACTCATTCGCTATTCGGTTGCGCACACTAATCCACATGGAGTTCGCTAGACGGACCTCCGTCTAGCGACTCCTGTTCATTTACTGCTTTCATTTTGCTTAATTTTGTTTGCTGCCTTGGTTGAAAAATTGCGCGTTTGATCTCTCTCTCTCTCTCTCTCTCTCTCTCTCTCTCTCTCTCTCTCTCTCTCTCTCTCTCTATCTCTCTCTCTCTCTCTCTCTCTCTCTCTCTCTCTCTCTCCCGCTCTCGCTCTCTCTCTCTCTCTCTCTCTCTCTCTCTCTCTCTCTCTCTCTCTCTCTCTCTCTCTCTCTCATCTCTCTCTCTCTCTCTCTCTCTTTCTCTCTTTCCCCTCTCTCTCTCTCTCTCTCTCTCCCTCTCTTTCCTCTCTCTCTCTCTCTCTCTCCCTCTCTCTCTTTCTCTCTCCTCCCTCTCTCTCTTTCTCTCTCCCTCTCTCTCTCTCTCTCTCTCTCTGTCTCTCTCTCTTCTCATTTTTTTTGTCTTAACTTTACCACATTTTTTTTCTTCGCGCCATCTTGTCTGTAAGGCTGTGTGTAGCCTTCCACACACACACACCACTTCACACACATCTCTCCAGAGCAAACACACACGCACACACACACACTCCCCCCACGTCCACCCTCCTTTCAGTGAACAGAAACACGCGCAGCCACACCCACGTGCAACCCCTTTCAGTGCGCACACACACCCACACGTTCGTGCACGTGCACGCGCGCGAACACACACGTCCCCACGTGCACCCCTTTTCAGTGCACACCACACATACCCAAGTGCACGCACGTGCACGCACTCGAACACATACACACACAGTTACACGCACACACACAATATTTGCACAGCCTCACTGCCTCATATCTCATATGTGCCTTCATCACGCAGAGGTGCTCATCATCGATTGTACCTGATCAGTATTAGTTATGTAATTAGTGTTGATCAGAATTACTGGGTCTTTAATTGCTTATTCTAATCATTTGTATCATTGAAATCGTCGTCATGCCTGTTTGTGACGGTGCTCACTGACGCCATCCTCTGCCAACTTCGTACTCCAACTGGTGAAGCAGGGATCATCCCATCACTTTTGGTGGTTTAATTAGAAAGTATGAAAGACCAAAAGTAGCGGCGGATCATTTCATGAGGCTGATTTGAGTATGCCATCAATTGCAATAGTCGAATATGAAATGTTAAACCCCCAAATGAATGGTTAATAAATGCATGAGACTGATCTTGGAGCTTATAAGACTGGCATGATAACCCTGTTGCACCCCCACCACAGTCTGCTCACTGCCGGTATAAATACTGACACGTTTGCCTGTGCGTAGCGTTCTATTCCGTTGCCCACCAACACGCGTATCGCCGGTTCGAATCCCCGTGTTACCTCCGGCTTGGTCGGGCGTCCCTATGGACACAATTGGCCGTGTCTGCGGGTGGGAAGCCGGGCGTAGATATGTGTCCTGGTCGCTGCACTAGCGCCTCCTCTGGTCGGTTGGGGCGCCTGTTTGGGGGGGGAATAGCGTGATCCTCCCACGCGCCACGTGCCCCTGGCGAAACTCCTCCCTGTCAGGTGAAAAGAAGCGGCTGGTGACTCCACATGTATGGGAGGAGGCATGTGGTAGTCTGCAGCCCTCCCCGGATCGGCAGAGGGGGTGGAGCAGAGACCACTTACAGCACGCGCGCGCGCACGCGCACACCCAAGACGCCTTCACACACGCGTGCACATTATCTCGTGGATGCGTACGGCGCACATACCTGTGTCCATGCAGCAGCACGTGTACACGCGTGCTTGAGCTTGTGCAGCAATTCATACCAACACGCACACACACACACACACGCACACACGCACGCACGCACGCACACGCTGGGTTGTGCATTCATTTTTAAACTGCAATCTGTTGAGCCGCGTCTACAGGGTCGTATCTTTCAATAATAGATGTATTAGAAAATGGAGCATTTCTACCACTGTAAAAGTCCCTGAATTAGTCATGGTTATGAATGTACACCGCTTTTTCTGCATGTGTGTACGCGTGTGAGTGTTAATTGGGGTTTGTGTGTGTGTGTGTGTGTGTGTGTGTGGTGGGCGTGCGTGGGGGTGTGTTACGCCCTCCACTTCCATCTAGCCTGGAGCCAGTCTCTCTCTCTCCCTCCTGATTACCTCATTCGTCTCACCTGCCCGGCCTCCACACCTCCCCTCCATCTACCCATCAGCCCAACAGTATGGCTACCCCGCTTTTCCGTCCAGTCAGTGCCGGATCGTTATTTAAACGACTACGTTAGAGTCTCCCCGTCTCGCGAGAGTATTTGACTGTGTCCTGGTGTTACTGTTCCCTGCCTGGCTCGCTTGTTGATCCCCAGGCTCATCGTGTCTGGGAAGATGGCGGCGCGACCTCACGTTTGCGGCGGCCACACCCAGTCCCGTCCGTGCAGCATCTTCGTCCACGTCTGCGTCTAAGTTTGTGTCTTCGTTTGATGGCTGGGAGAGCGGGAGCTGGATCGGCTGGGAGATCCTGGTCTGGTGCGTCCTGTGGGCCCTGCCCGGAGCTGTACTCGAAGACAGTATGACAGGACGCGGAAGCGGGGCAGGCTAAGCTAACTGTTAGCCCATACAGCCTGGCAGGTCACCAGGGGCGGTCTGGCGGCGGCCTCGCCTAGACTTGACTGAGTTTTTAGTGTCGTCGTGTGGAGTGCGGGGAGGTGTGTCGAAGGTGGCTGGCTCGGAGAGCTGGCGTTGGATCAGCCGAGGGACCTTGGTCTGCACGCGTCCGGTGGGCCCAGGGACCACGGCCCTTGCCCGGGGCTGCGCACGGACAGGGAACACCGAGGGCGGTCTGA
Organism: Lampris incognitus; assembly: GCF_029633865.1. Taxonomy (NCBI): domain Eukaryota; kingdom Metazoa; phylum Chordata; class Actinopteri; order Lampriformes; family Lampridae; genus Lampris; species Lampris incognitus. The sequence continues at coordinate 21,310,795 of NC_079231.1, read as the reverse complement.
GAGGACGCGGAAGCGGGGCAGGCTAAGCTAACTGCTAGCCCCATGCAGCCTGGCAGGTCACCGGGGGCGGTCTGAGAGGACGCGGAAGCGGAGCAGGCTAAGCTAACTGCTAGCCCCATGAATCCTGGCAGGTCACCGGGGGCGGTCAGACAGGACAAGGAAGCGGAGCAGGCTAAGCTAACTGCTAGCCCCATGCAGACCGGCACTTCCGACAGTCATCCTGGCTGGCCTTCGTTCTCCTGTACAGTGCTTTTTCTGTACTTTAGATACACGTGTTCTTGCAGTTTATGGGTGTGTGTTAGTCTTTGTGCTGCACTGCTGTGAGCTGGAGGGAACGATTATTGAAACGCAAGGACATAATCCTGATTCATCATCATCATCATCATCCGGGAACACAACCCTCAATCATCCACCGGTCCAGCTCAGCTCTGCATTCGCCATCCCTCAGTACCTTAAATAAACCCCATTTTCAGGTTCCCTACATCCCCTTGTTCGTCTGCGCGTGAGACAGACTATACGCACGTGCGTGCCCGTGTGCGTGTGTACTTGTGTACTTGTACCAGGACCTTGGACCTTGCACACACAATTACAGCGAAGGCCTGTACATGTTGCATTAAGTATTTATGTCGAGCCTTGCAGCGGCTTTTCCCATTGTCAGCACCACGCTTTGCCTTCGTCCCGCCATTGATTTTTTCTTCTTCTTCTTTGTGTTCATCTTCAGCAGTGCTCGGGGGTTAGAAAGCAAGGTTAACCGCACGTGTTAGTACGCCGCAGAACACTGATTAGGGACTTGGTATCGAAATCCAGCGGATCACCGGCACACCTCTTACTCCCGTCGCTGTTATATATTCGTTTTGCACGGTTTTTTTCAACTGCGGCCCAGTTATGAAATTGACCCGTGACGGCTTCCGGTGTGTTTCCATACAGTTATTATTCATTTTCCCACGGTATCGCCTGCATCGGTACGTGTAGGGGTTCGTATCTCCGCTGCAAATCCCTACGAGATCCCAAAGTGGGAACCAGTGCTGTGCAGGATGGATCAGCTTCTTCCATAGTTGGTGCTTCCATTTGGGGGTCAAATCTAACACAGGTGAGTATTTCAGGATGCTACCCCCCCCCCCCGTTTTTCTCCCCAGTTGTATCCGGCCAATTACGCCTCTCTTCCGGGGCGTCCAGGTCGTTGCTCCGCCCCCCTCTGCTGATCCGGGGAGGGCTGCACACTACCACGCGCCTCCTGCCATACACGTGGAGTCGCCAGCCGCTTCTTTTCACCTGGCAGTGAGGAGTTTCGCCAGGGGGGACGTAGCGCACAGAAGGATCACGCTGCCCCCCTCCCCAGTTGCCCCTCCCTCCCCGAACAGGCGCCCCGACCGACCAGAGGAGGCGCTACTGCAGCGACCAGCTCACATATCCACATCCGGCTTCCCACCCGCAGACACGCCCAATAGTAGGGACGCCCGAACAAGCCGGTGGTAACACGGGGATTCGAACCGGCGACCCCCGTGTTGGCAGGCAACGGAATAGACCGCTACGCCACCCGGACGCCCTAAGGACGTCATCTTAAGGCGTTTTCTCAGCCATCGTTGGCGTTTTAAATGCCTCAAACCCCTATACAGGGTTCCGATACACACGCATTAACGTCACCTCAGTCAGACCCGGACTCGGAAGTCCACATCCCGCAAGGCCACTCCGTCATTGTCAGTCATGTTTAGGTCATTTGCAGCTCAATCGGTCCGCGCCGTTCGTGGGGAACTAACGGCGGCGAGAGTGAGGCGTATGGTCTGGGGCTGCCGTTATCATCTGGAGGATCGTTTCTGGGGAATTCGACTGGAAAATGAAAATGACACAATCGAAGTACTCCTCCAAGACCCCGTCGAGGACTCTCGAGAGAGGCTAATCTGTTCTCGAAACGAGCTGGAGGAGTCACCAAAAAAAGCGGTTATTTTTTCTTAAATTCAGTAATATGAGTGATGCGGTCCCGGGGCTCATTACTCATTAGCTTTATCGTTACCACAGCGGACCATCAGTCACCATTTCCTTGCCACGATGGGTTTTCCGTCGTTCTCTGGCCGACAAAGGTCAAAGGGGAAACGTCGCCTCTGTTGACATTTAACCCGCTGGCATGATGATTTACTGCCCCGGCGATTCAAAGGTCTCTTCTGAGGGACGACGATGAGAAACGAGCGAGCTCTCTGCATTTAAGCCGCCCTGCTGCGCGGGAGCAGTGGGCGGCTGCGCTTCTTCTTTCCACTGCCTTGCTCAGCGGCACAGGCAGGGGTATTAACCCTAACGTGCGTGTCTTTTTGATGGTGGGCACCCGGAGGAAACCCACCGCAGACGCGCGGAGAACATGCGAACTCCACACCAGAAAAGGACTTGGGACGGCCTGGGGATTCGAACCCGGGACCTTCTTGCTGGGAGGCAACAGCGCTACCCACTGGGCCAATGAGATGCGGGGTCGTTGAGGATCGGTGCGTGGCAGCATTCACAGTCCAGTACATATTAGACGCACGTGTTCGACCCCATTGGTAATTTGCACAAGCAGCTTATTACGACCTATAGTTACGTTTTACAGTCAAGCGACCTCTAGCGGTCGTGCTGCCAATAGCAGGCTTGGTTACTACACTAGACGGCGAAACAACTCAAAACCGCACTGACAACATATTCTGTTGTTCTCAACTTGTTTCTTATCACTATTTACTGACTGCTTGCCTTTATTAGCCTGTCTGCGAGGCGTTGTAAAAAGGATGCCCGCAAGTCGGTAAAACCCCCACAATGCACAGCGGCGATAAGTATCTGTGGCCTATCTCCCGGGGCGCTAGTTTAGGAAAGGCTCCGGTGGGTCGGTATTGGAGGGTATACGACCCGGGTGGCGGTGTGGGTCGCAGGACTTGTTGGTTTTGTGCAGCATCACCGTGTTTCCACCCCGCTGAGCTAAAACAAGGCCCGGCTTAGTAATCACGCTCGTGTATCGCTGCGCAACGGCAGCTCCACCCTGCAGACGCCTCTAATCAGGCTGTCGAGGCCTGATTAAAAAAAAAAAAAAAAAAAATATAAATGATTAAAAAAAAGGACAAGAGAAAAACAACAAATTCAGCTATTAGCAAGAACCGAACGGTACGGAACCGGTGAGGCAGAAACAGCCCCTAAAGTCAGCGTGGCGGCAGGACACCGGAAACGAGAGCAGAATCGGCGGCGCGCGGCGCTTCCGATTCGGTGGAATAAATAACTAAATAAATAAATAAGGGGCGAGGGAGGCTGCGATCCAAAGGGTGTAAATCCCCTTCCGGCGCCTCCTGTCGCCCAGGACGACCCCGGAGGCTGGAGCTGATTGACACGTCACCTGTAACGCGCTGTCCCCGACCGGGGGGGGAGGGGGAGGGGGGGTCCTCAAGGTGAGCCCCAACAGCGGAGCCCATTGATTTATATATCCGAGATGAGCACGCGCGCGCGCGCCATTGATAGGCAGATGTCGAAAGCGCATCTCTTTTTTCATCCCCTCTCTTCTCTCTCTCTCTAATTCTTTCACCGCCTCCCCTGTTCTCCCCTCTAGCATTAACCCCCCAACTCCGGAGCCCCCCCCTCCTCCCCCCTCCCCCCCAGTGTATTAATTATTTGTATTTGCCTGCACTCTGATCTGCTGGCTGCTGTCAGCGTTTGCACGGGTGGTGCGAGGCGGGCGCGTCTAATCCTCCGCCGCGGAGGAAGCGGCGGCGGCGGCGGCGGGCGGTGCAATTAAGACGAGACGGGAGACGCGTCCACCATGAATCGCTGTCGTCCTTTTTTTTTTTTCTTCCTCTTTTCTTCTTCTTTCTCTAATGGCCGGAGTTGAAAGGCTCTGCAAATCAATTATGAGATTTTTTTTCCCCCGTCCTTCTTCCTCCGCTTTTCTTTTTTGTTCCCCTTTTCTTTTTTTGTGTGGCTAGTATCCTTCTCTTCTCCAACTTCTTCATCATCATCTTCTTCTTCTTCCTCTTTTATTTCCGGTTCGGCGGTGAATCTGTCGGAGCGAACAGAAAGATTTACTGATGAACCTCCATTATTCACGCACGCGGGGTGGGAGGCGGGGGGGGTGGGAGGGGGGGGAGGGGGAGAGAGCGCTTTGAGGCCATAAAGCAAAGGACTGCGCCGCCGTCTGCGCCGAGCCCCTCAATTAGACGCCGGTTTTAAATTAAATTACCGCCACCCCAAATCCCAAGGTCACGCTGGCTTTCTGGCTGAGGGGGACTTTAAGACCCACTTATCTCCGAATCTGCGAGCGGTTCTGCCGTCTGGGGCTTAATAGACAGCGCTGGGGGGCAACAGAGGTTAGGCGTGATTAAATGGTCCCTATCTGGCAATTGCCATCGCCAGGCTTTAAAGGGCACTGACACCGGGACCGGGCGGAGCAAATGGAGGAAGCTGCAAACTCCAAATGCCATCTCTCAACCTTGAGCAATAGACTGCTGAGGGGGACTGTCTGTGCACACTGCCTCCAGAACCTAGGGTACCCAGCATCCATCCATCCATCCATCCATCCATCCATCCATCCATCCATCCATCCATCCATCCATCCATCCATCCATCCATCCATCCATCCATCCATTATGGAGCCTATCCCAGCAGTCATTGGGCGACTGTTGGGGAGACAACTGGACAGGCCGCCAGTCCATCACAGCGCCGACACACATTCACACCTAGGGACACTTTAGTACGGCCGAGTCACCTGACCTGCGTGGGTCTGGACTTTGGGGGAAACCGGAGCACCCGGAGGATACCCACGCAGACACACAGAGAACATGCAAACTTCACACAGAGGACGACCCCCCTCTAGGTTGGACTACCCCGGGATTCGAACCCAGCACCGTCTTACTGTGAGGCGACCGTGCTAACCATTGTGCCACCGTGCCGCCCAGAACCCAGCATCCATCCATCCATCCATCCATCCATCCATCCATCCATCCATCCATCCATCCATCCATCCATTATGGAGCCTATCCCAGCAGCCATTGGGCGACAGTTGGGGAGACAACTGGACGGGCCGCCGGTCCATCACAGCGCCGACACACACATTCACACCTAGGGACACTTTAGTTCGGCCGAGTCACCTGACCTGCGTGGGTTTGGACCGTGAGGGGTAACCGGAGACCCATATAGATACGCAGAGAACATGCAAACATCACACAGAGGACGACCCCCCTCTAGGTTGGACTACCCCGGGATTCGAACCCAGCACCGTCTTACTGCGAGGCGACCGTGCTAACCATTGTGCCACCGTGCCGCCCAGAACCTAGCATCCATCCATCCATCCATCCATCCATCCATCCATCCATCCATCCATCCATCCATCCATCCATCCATCCATCCATCCATCCATCCATCCATTATCCTAACCGCTTATCCTGCTCTCAGGGTCCCGAGCATGCTGGAGCCTATCCCAGCAGCCATTGGGCGACAGTTGGGGAGACAACTGGACGGGCCGCCGGTCCATCACAGCGCCGACACACACATTCACACCTAGGGACACTTTAGTTCGGCCGAGTCACCTGACCTGCGTGGGTTTGGACCGTGAGGGGTAACCGGAGACCCATATAGATACGCAGAGAACATGCAAACTTCCCACAGAGGACGACCCGGGACGACCCCCCCCCCTCTAGGTTGGACTACCCCGGGATTCGAACCCAGCACCGTCTTACTGTGAGGCGACCGTGCTAACCATTGTGCCACCGTGCCGCCCAGAACCTAGCATCCATCCATCCATCCATCCATCCATCCATCCATCCATCCATCCATCCATCCATCCATCCATCCATCCATCCATCCATCCATCCATCCATCCATCCATTATCCTAACCGCTTATCCTGCTCTCAGGGTCGCGGGGATGCTGGAGCCTATCCCAGCATCCATTGGAGGGGGGGGGGGGACACCCTGGACAGGCCTCCAGTCCAACACAGGGCCCACACATTCACACCGAGGGGCCATTTAGTACGGCCGAGTCACCTGACCTCCATGTCTTTGGACTGTGGGAGGAAACCGGAGCACCCGGAGGAAACCCACCAGGACACGGGGAGAACGTGCAAACTCCACGCAGAGGGAGGTTGGACTGCCCCGGGGGACTCGAACCCAGGACCTTCTTGCTGTGAGGAAACCGGGGGGGGGGGGGTCAGGACTCGACAGCAATGCGAAGTGGAGTGGATGGCCCCTCTTCGTCGGATTTGGATCAAACTTGGCCAGGACGCGTTGTGCCAAAAAAACGCATCCGCCCTTACTCTCCCGACTGTCTCAATTACAAAGACCCCCCCACCCCCACACCCCACCCACCCCCTAAGGCATGATCGCTCATGAGCATGTACCCCTAATCCGAGCTTCAGTCCTATTTGCCTGTTCAAATAGGGAGACGGTGTAACGGAGGAAGAGGTCCTGTAAAATGACATTTTTTCAAACGCTGTCTTTGAATAATTCAAAGTGGGGGTGGGAGTGGGGGGGGGGGCTTGTCTCGGTAGCTGAACCCTGGGATCCAGGCCCGGGATCAAACTCTACCGGGACACGTCTCATGTATAGTTATGATGTGGGATACCTCCGTGGAGATTTCCTCCGCGGAGGGAGAAACGCCCCTGTCCTTAGCGGAGCTCGGAAGAGCAGCCATCCCATCGGCCACAGAAGCCTCCAAAGGATCATCAGCGGGTTCGTTGTGTGGAGCCCTCGATAGGGATCCTACGAACGCCGGGCAACACCGGACGCACAATGGGTGCGTCACATGTGAGGCGCTAGTCCAGGTTGTACCAGAACCTCAGTGTGATGAGGTGAATGTTTCTGTCCAGGGTGCTGAATCACCAAGGCCACACTTACGTCACATGCTGTTTAATGGATGCAAGAGGCGACGGAAATGGAGTGCCGCGGGTGGATGAGAGGGGCGCTTGGTGGCCTTGGATACGGAAATGGGGATAAGAGGGCGCATGGGGGTAACAGAGGAAGCCTTCGAGTCCAAGTATTTGAAACGTTGAGGCGATGCCTGCTGCCAGCGGTGCACCGTATCCCCGAACTCGTTTCTACTGTGTCTCCAACTGGATGACTGTTCCGACAGTCATCCTGGCTGGCGTTCACTCTCTTGGACAGTGAATCTATCTATCTATCTATCTATCTGTCTGTCTGTCTGTCTGTCTGTCTGTCTGTCTGTCTATCTATCTATCTATCTATCTATCTATCTATCTATCTATCTATCTATCTATCTATCTATCTATCTATCTATCTATCTATCTATCTATCTATCTATCTATCTATCTATCTATCTATCTATCTATCTATCTATCTATCTATCTATCTATCTATCTATCTATCTATCTATCTACCTACCTACCTACCTACCTACCTACCTACCTACCTACCTACCTACCTACCTACCTACCTACCTACCTACCTACCTATCTATCTATCTGTCTGTCTGTCTGTCTGTCTGTCTGTCTGTCTGTCTGTCTGTCTGTCTGTCTGTCTGTCTATATCTCCTTATCTATCTATCTATCTATCTATCTATCTATCTATCTATCTATCTATCTATCTATCTATCTATCTATCTATCTATCTATCTATCTATCTATATATCTCCCTATCTATCTATCTATCTATCTATCTATCTATCTATCTATCTATCTATCTATCTATCTATCTATCTATCTATCTATCTATCTATCTATCTATCTGTCTATCTGTCTATCTATCTATCTATCTATCTATCGCTTATTGGGTTATTTTGGGTTGCACGTGTTTTTTGTTTTCCCTCGTTGGTCCACTAATTTTTGCCAGTGACGTCATAACTAAAACGGAGACGAAGATGCTCACACTGTAAACCGCGATAGCTACGGGGCTAAAAGTGTATAATGGAGCCATATTGGGAGGGAGGGGCGGGGGGGGGGGGGAACCAATCAACACGGATATCTAAAAAAAAAAAAACCAACCCACAAAACATCTGCAGCTCTCAAAGTCGTTCGCAATTGAGCAAATAGCGTCGTTTGTTCTGACCTTGCGCTTAAATTAGCCATCAAAATGTTCACTGGCTTCGCTCGTCAAAACACCGGCGACATAATGGACGGCACAACCCTTCAGTCGTCCCCCAGCCTCGCAGGCCACAGCACGCCTGCATTAGTTTTGCTGGAATGGCTGCACAATGAAATGAGGATTAAAACCCTTGGAAATGAGCCCAGAAACCATTCAAACACAGGGAAGAAGAAAAAAACCTGCCCCCCCCCCCTATGAATTTGAACTAGATAGGCAGGAGGAAGAGTGTGGCAGCCAACTGATCGTAATAACTAATGCAAAGTGATGATGCAATACTTGACGTTGCACACCTGCGGGCTTGCTTACCCCGCATTGTCTGTCGATTGGGATTTACCACCTTTAACAATATGGCGTTTGTGGCATACGGTTTATGCGATGCACAACTTGTGTCATGAAAACCCACTTTTGTAACGATACCTTTATTTTTCTGGTGTGGAACGATGACGTATAGAGGTCCTGAACCTGCCATCTTCCATGACCGAGTCACCAATGCCTGCATTTTAATTACTGGCATTTGTTGCATGCATGCATGCATATGCATGCATGCAGTCGCTGTCCTTTTTCCGAAATAAGCATTTAAAATCCACACAAGAACGATTTAGCAATTTTAACGTGCAATACCTGCACATTGTTTTAACGTTTTAAAAGCGTAGAGATTAGAAAGCATCGAGGTAAAAACTAGGATAAAACAACGGAAAATTATAAAAAAGGTTTGCATTCATCAAATATTTTTCAAGCTAAATAGCAAAATATATTGTATTCATCACTAAACGTCACAAATAATGTAGAAAACATTATGCAATATGACCATATAATACAACATACTGGAGGATATGTGTTAGCATTTAATATATGTGTGTGTGTGTGTGTGTGTCCGCGGCTAATCATGCAAACTACTGGACCTATCAGCATGCATGTTGTAGTGTATGATCAATAACCTCTCGTGGTTGCGGTGAATAAGAACGTTCGACAGCCATGTTTGTTGTCGCTACCGCCGCTCCCTCTCTCCACTCCCTCTCTCCACTCCCTCTCTAGCTCCCTCTCTCCGCTCCCTCTCTCCACTCCCTCTCTCCACTCCCTCTCTCCACTCCCTCTCTCCACGCCCTCTCTCCACTCCCTCTCTCCACTCCCTCTCTAGCTCCCTCTCTCCACTCCCTCTCTAGCTCCCTCTCTCCACTCCCTCTCTCCACTCCCTCTCTAGCTCCCTCTCTCCACTCCCTCTCTAGCTCCCTCTCTCCGCTCCCTCTCTCCACTCCCTCTCTCCGCTCCCTCTCTCCGCTCCCTCTCTCCACTCCCTCTCTCCACTCCCTCTCTCCACTCCCTCTCTCCACGCCCTCTCTCCACTCCCTCTCTCCACTCCCTCTCTAGCTCCCTCTCTCCACTCCCTCTCTAGCTCCCTCTCTCCACTCCCTCTCTCCACTCCCTCTCTCCACTCCCTCTCTCCGCTCCCTCTCTCCGCTCCCTCTCTCCACTCCCTCTCTCCACTCCCTCTCTCCACGCCCTCTCTCCACTCCCTCTCTAGCTCCCTCTCTAGCTCCCTCTCCCCACTCCCTCTCTAACTCCCTCTCTCCACTCCCTCTCTCCACTCCCTCTCTCCACTCCCTCTCTCCACTCCCTCTCTACCTCGCTCGACCAGCGCTGCTCTCTTGTCTCTGCAAGGCTCCGAGTCACCCGAAAAACACCGTTTTCTCTCTCTCCATGTGTACGTGGACGGCGACGAGGAGATATGTCCGCCTGGTGGCGCTCTCCACTCTTACTGGGTGCACTCCTCTAGTTGCTTTGTGGGGTTTGTAACTCGGGCAGAACCACGTGCCTCTTAGTTAGCTCCTTAAGGACACACTGATGAGCAATCGGTGACACCTGTGTTTAAGCTAGCATGGCTGAACAGCAGGCGGCGCGGTGGTTAGCACGGTCGCCCCACAGCAAGAAGGTCCTGGGGTAGTCCAACCTTGGGGGGTCGTCCTGGGTCGTGTTCTGTGTGGAGTTTGGATGTTCTCCCCCTGCCTGTGTGGGTGTCCTCCCACAGTCCAGAGACACGCAGGTCAGGTGAATCGGCCGTACTAAATTGTCCCTAGGTGTGAATGTGTGTTGGCCCTGTGATGGACTGGCGGCCTGTCCTGGATGTCTCCAATGACTGCTGGGATAGGCTCCAACATCCCCGCCCCCCTGAGAGCAGGATAAGCGGTCTGGGTAACGGATGGAGGCTGAAAAGGGAATCAGGTGCGTGGGCATTCAGGTTGGTGATGTCACGGGGATCGTACCCCAACTCCACCTTGTATGTTTGGTGCTAGCTGGTGCGGGTGTGAACCACTGGGTCCATGATATGTGCACCTTCCTTTGGTCCCATTATCGCCGTCTCCCTCTATGCTGTATGCATAACCCCACCTGTTGCTTAGGAGACGTGTTGCATGGCACATCCAAACGATCTTGAAGCCCTGCTCGGCAGGCTGGCTTGACGTGTACTTGCAAGAACTTACACCTCGCCCTGAACGGCTCAAGCTGTTCGTCCACACTGACGCAATCGCCATGAATGAATCATTGTCTGCAGGAGCAGGTCCCATATGTAGCAGCAGGCTGCCATATGACCTTTTTTTTTTCCAGTTGGAGGGCTCTGGCCCTCTTGTCATCAAAGTGCAATGCTTATTAATGCCGTCAAATATTGTTCACGACATTATGTCGAATATCCCCAAACAGCTCACGTCCCGGTGAATCCTGCTTCCTCTCTCTCTTGCAAAAAAAGAGGTTAAATCAGTGATGGTGATGAATTATTCTTTATTGACCTGTTCCCCACTGTTGTCCTTTAGCCGTTGCTCTCTCTGCCCTTCTTAATGTCTGCAGCTGAGCACTTCCATTACGGACACAGTGCACCGTGGCTGGGAGGCATGCAGAGTTGTCACACGTCCAAGGTTTTACCTGGATCCTTCCGGATTTCGGTCGTCCTGTCCCTGCAAATAATACGTTCCCATTCCGGGTCATAAGACGTCGCATCTATTGTGTCGCATCTATTATTTGCTGTAGATTCCTCGCGGTATTTTCAGCATCAGCAAACCACAAAAAAAAAAAAAATTACCCAGAGAAATAGTTTCCCCCGACTATGAGCGTTTCATTGGTTTAGATGCAATGTTCTACCTAGCAACAGCTGTTCCAGGAAGGTGTGCTCTGGTGATGGATGTTAGGTGGCTCCTCGGGGGGGGGGGCGGGACGATTTGAGACGAGTCACGTGCCGTGGGTGGCGAAACAAGATGAGGAGATGAAAAGCAAGGTGATCTCCCCCAAAAAGAGAACGCCCCCCCGCCTCCCCCCCCCAAACAACTGGAAGCTGCGAGCAGCAGCTGCATATGGCTGAAACCCCACTCCACGTGATTCATCACTTCTTCTTCTTTTCTTTCACTATTTCATAATGGCAGCAAAACACTCGGACCGGAAGTCACGTTCCTCCGAGGACTCAGTGGGTGATTCTTCTGTGTCGGGTGGATCCAACTGGGTTCAGAGAGTTGGATTCCCAAAGCCCACTAACATCTCCATCTGGATCATTTATACTTTCATTTATTAATTTTTTTATTTTTATTTTAAATCTTTTATTTTTATTATATTATTAATAGATAATATTTATTATAATTTATGTTACATAAATATATATATTTATAATATTAATTATAATAGATATATTATTAGATTTTATTTTTTATATTTTTATTTTATTATTAATAAATAATGGATTTATTATAATTTATAATGCATAAATATAAATATACAGCCCAATGACTGCTGGGATAGGCTCCAGCATTCCCGAGCTCTTCAGTATGGATAAGCAGATTGGATAATGAATGAATGAAAATATAAACATATATATTTATTTATACTCTGGTTTATCTTCATCTGAGAGGTTCTGAGTCCAAACCCATAAAAGGCCTTTCAGTCAACACCTGTGCAACCCTGTCAACCCTCCAGATGAACCACAAAACCAAGGGAACGTTTTGAACGGCACATTAATCCTGCAACTAAGAGTAACACTGCCATCAATCAATCAATCAATCAATCAATCAATCAATCAATCAATCAATCAATCAATCAATAAAATAAATATATTGTTAAAATAATACCAACCTAGCAACCCCAACAACCAATCACACTTAAGTCCTATATTGGACTGATAACTGCAAAGATAAAAGAACAGCAAGTCCTCCAAACCATATGACCACCATAGGTCGTGTGTCCTTACGACCCACAGGAGCGTTTCCTAAATTAGCGCCCCCTACCGGCGGCAGGAGACATGCCACAGATACGTTTCGCCTCTGTGCATTGCGGGATTTTAAAACAACGTGAGAACAATAGAATATGCAGTCAGTGCGTGTTTGTGTTGTTTCGCCGTCTAGTGTAGTAACTAAGATCGCCATTGGCAGCATGTTTACCTATGGATGACGTCATAAGAGCTAACTTAACGTTAGCCAACAGTTAGCAGGTCAGCTAGCGTGGACGTTATAACCGCTATGTGACATTAAACATTGCTCTTATTAATATTCGTGCTCGCGAGAGCTTATGGGTGGCGATGCTTATTGTTACAGGGAAAGTCGCGTGGTATAATTACGGAGGAGCGCGAGGAAGTAGCTTAAAACGTCACTACAGGTCGTAATAAGCCGCTGGTACAAACCACCTATGGGGTCGTTTTTTTGATGGAGGACAGTCTCTAAAATATTTTTTTTTAACACCTGCTGTCCAGGACGAAGAAAGGAATGCGTTGATGTTTTTTTTGGGGATGGAAAAGTTAAAATGCTGCAAATAGAAGTTGGCCCTCTTTGGGTCTGAGAAGCAGCAGTCTTGCTAGCTGTCATCTCCGGGAGCAGATTCAGGAGCGCTCCGTCATGCGCTTCATGTTCCTCGGCAGGTTCCCTGTGAGGCAGTCCGCATGTTGTGCTCAGCTAGACCGCTCATTAAGCCACTACAGAGATCGTTGTGATGTGCGCACACACACACAGGTTTGTGTTCATGTGTGTGTTGAGGTGATGAAAGTGTTGGGCTCTGCAGGCAGGCAGGGCCTGTGTAAAGCAGCGTTACCCTGTGAGTTGTAGCTGCAGTCTGCTGGCACCTCCTCTGCTGCAGCCTGCCTCTGACACCTTTATAACTATGCATCTTCTTTCTTGGCGATGTGGATATTTTATGCATGGTATATTTTATTGTAATACCGCCTCGTCCGCGACTGGTTTACCCACCCAGCTGGCGGTGACGGCTGCAATACATTATTCATCATGGATGTCAGTTTAGCAAGAGATTAAATGGAGTCAGACCCCTGCAGACCCCTCCAGCAGTGAAGATGTGTATTGAGTTGAAGGTGCCAAGTGATTCAATTTGCTTTGTTATTGTTGTTGTTGTTTATTTTTTCAAGACTCCTCAGATCTGCAATTACGGTCGTGACTATACAAAGTTAGTGGAAAGAAAGAAAGAACGAAAGAAGGAAGGAAGGAAAGAAGGGAAGAAGAAAGAAAGAAAGGAAGGAAGGAATGACGGACGGAAGGAAGGAAGGAATGACGGACGGAAAAAAGAAAGGAAGAAAGGAAGGAATAAAGGAAATAGAAAGAAAGAAAGAGTTCAAGGAAGAAAGGACTCAATGAAGAAAGAAAGAAAAAGAAAGGAAAGAATGAAAGTGAAAGAAAGGAAAATAACGAAAGAAAGGAAGGAAGAAAGAAAGAAAAAGAGAAGGAAGAAAGATAATGATAGAAAGGAAGAAAGGAAGAAAGACAAAGAAAAGAAGGAAGAAAGATAATGATAGAAAGGAAGAAAGGAAGAAAGACAAAGAAAAGAAGGAAGAAAGATAATGATAGAAAGGAAGAAAGGAAGAAAGACAAAGAAAAGAAGGAAGAAAGATAATGATAGAAAGGAAGAAAGGAAGAAAGGAAGAGAAAAAGGAAGGAAGGAAGGAAGGAAAGAGAAAGAAAGGAAGGAAGGAATGAAAGAAAGAAAGAAAAAGAAAGGGAAGAAAGAAAGCACCAGGTGGAGTTGCGTCTTGGTTTCGCACCCTCAGCAGGGTTCCACATACAGGCGTAACTTATGGGCGGGGTCAGGGGGGACATGTCCCCCCCAATATTTAGAAGAGGTGAATTTGTCCCCTCCCAAAAAATATATCATGAATGATGATGTCAACTTCCTCGCCAAAAAAGGTAAAATAACAACAGAGACAGTCGAACTACTTAAAATGTCATTCCTACTTGTTTTCCAACGATTTCCTACACCCCTATGCTTGGACCAGACCATTTTAACCTTGCCACTGGGTGCCGACCTCGTTGCTGTCTTGCAGTTGCTCCTGACAACCAGGACACCGGAGCATGAATGATGGTGTAAGCAAGCGTGAGTAATGTAGCTAGCCAGCTTGCTTGTCTAGCCCAGTACACCACCCTTTCTTACCTTTGGGGTTTCTGAGTTAGATTTTCTTACGTATTTCCGCATGAATTATAGCCTTATCTAGTTTATAACTTGTGTTTGGGGTTATCAGTTCAGACGCCCTCACGAACTCGCTAGCTAGCTAGGTAGCTAGCGCTTGCTAACAGTAGCCCCAGGGGTGTCAAACTCCAGGCCTCGAGGGCCGCAGTGTCTGCAGGTATTTGTTGCAACCATGCACTACACCACCTGATTAAACGAGTTCCTTTACCTCATTGATCCAGGAGGTGAGCTAATTAGTTAAATCAGGTGGTGTAGTGCACGGTTGCAACAAATACCTGCAGACACTGCGGCCCTCGAGGCCTGGAGTTTGACACCCCTGCCCTAGACGTTTATGTTAGCTTAAATGAACCCTGAACTGATAATTTCGGGCACATGAGATAACATAATAGGTACATCTACAAACCAATTTGTGCCAAGTTCAAATGCATCTACTGCTTTCATTCACAGAGTCAACACGAGCAAGAGGAAAGTAACAGAAGATATCCGATAGGCTAGCCCAGCGTTTCCCAACCCAGTCCTGAAGGAACCCCTATCCTGGCACTGACAAGGTGTCTGTACTCATCCTGGCAGCCATACGGGGACAGAGTAGCATTGTTGGTTTTAGGACTATACATACGTCTTTCTGGCGTGGTACCTGGCTACTGAAGCTACGGACTGTATGAAGCTACGGACTGTATGACAACCGACATGAGGGAGGGTGGCTGTCACGTGGGTGGTTTCTCTACCACCCTACACTTATGTTTGTTGTCAGCTCATTAACGAGCATACCGGTGCTTCTGTTTTAATAATCATTCTGCGTATTCAGCTGCAGCTGTTCTTCGTAGTTATCTTCTTCCAGATCCTCCGGCAGGAGCTCTGGGGTTCTGCCAGGTCTTCCTGCAGGATTTAGACTGTCGTGTTACGAGGACAGCCTATAGATTCGGCTGATCACCGATAAACACTTTGTTCTTCCATGGAAACAAAAGGTTTGACTGGACCAGATGCTTCATTTCAGTATTTAGTTTTAATAAATGTAGAAACGAGTAGTACTTCGTTTCCAAACCCGAAACGGTATTCAATCATTATTGCAATTAACAATTAACACAAATGCACAAATCCCCTCATTTTCTTTGATCAAGTCAACACTGCCATGCAGTGAAACTCATTATGAAATAAGAAGAAGAAGACAACTACTTTATTTTGTCATTGTGCAGGTTGTCATGAATGGGTGCTCTGCATTTGGATCGTCCTGGGTACGACGTTAAACTGCAACCGTTGGGTCGTCGGCGACTAAACCGGCACCCCCACTTCAAGCCTTGGGTTGTTGTGAGGTGGGTGTGTGGACACCCAGCAGGAGTAAAAACAAAACCTGTCAAAGGGCGGATGAGTTCCTCTGTGAACCAACAGCTATCCAGACCTGAAGAGGAGATACGGACCACCAGGTACTCCCCCTACTGGAACACAATGACGACTCAACCAGACTCAGCTGAGGCACCAGCTGTGCTCTTACGACCTCCATAGGTTACGGAACTGATGATGATGATGATGATGATGATGATGATGATGATGATGATGATGATGATGATGATGATGGTTGTTGTATAGGAGCAGTGGGCAGCTGCAGCGCCCGGGGACCAACTCCAGTTCTTCTTTCCATGGCCTTGCTCAGGGGCACAGGCAGGAGTATTAACCCTAACATGCATGTCTTTGTGATGGTGGGAGGAAACCGGAGCACCCCGAGGAATCCCACGCAGACATGGGTAGAACATGACAACTCCAAGGACCTGGGACGGGCTTGGGTTCGAACCCAGGACCTTCTTGCTGGGAGGCAACAGTGCTAACCACTGGGGCCACCGTGCCGCCCCAATAAATTCCTTCCTTATCATCTATTTTTAGGAGTTTGGTCTTGAAAGAATTTGATAAATTGCAGGTTTGCATTCGCTGTCTGGCTGCTTTCATCGTTGCGTTGCGAGTGGGTGTGGGCACCATCATACCTCCTGGATAGGTTTTGATATCAACCCTTTGTGGTTTTGATAAGTAAATGAACAAATAAAATGTCTACCAATTGACTCTGTTAGCAATGTCAAGAGTTATGACTCGGATCCACCCTGCCCAAGCTTGATACCAGAAATAATATTCTTTATTTACCTAAAATGTCAATTAAACCTTACACTTAGCTTAGAAAGTAGTTGGTTTTTTTGTGTAACATTAAGACACAAACGCCTCACTGAGAAGGTCGGATCACTCATCAGGGCCCAGATCTGTCAAGCCTCTCATAACAGGAGCTCTGATGTTCGCAGGAAGAAGAGGAAGAAATGGACAGCATTGTCATAGGAACCCAGAACAAGATGCGTGACACATAAGCGGCAGATTTCCTCGGAGGAACTCGGTACACATGGCCTGCCTGGGAGTTTTCTGTCACGCTGTGTATTTCTGCACATACCCCCCCCCCTGCAGCAACAGTGCATGCCAGCATCTCACACATGAAGGTCAAACAAGAACATGCATGCGTGTGCATGTAGTCATCGAGGTCAGAACAGCATATGCAAGAGCCAGTAGTGGTAAGGGATGCACACTTGGGCCTTGGCTGTTGCTTACTTAAGTAGGGAGTAGTTATAGAAAGGTCACTCAAGCTCCCTCTGGGTGGTGTTAGTATTCCCAACAGGAATACAGTGATGGGTAATGATCACTCCAGGAGCTCCAGCAATGTTCTCCTGCTGGAAAGCAACATGTTTTGCGTCCTTCTCCCCAGTATAAATTCCAGCTGACATGACCAAAGAGTCTGATTTAATTAAGACATTGAAGTGCAAATTCAATCCCGTTTAGACAAAGTGTTTCATGATTAGCACAATAATCAGGGACATGTGCACCACATATGGCAATTACCGCCATAAGGGTGCAAGAGCAGACGTGACTTAGCATATCGCTTTCATTCTAGATGTGAAGCACATGACGAGTCTTTTTTATTATTATTATTTCTGATTTGTCCCTTGTTCTCCCAAATTAGTGGCCAATCGCTCCCTATCTTAGTTCAAACTCCCACTCTCGTACTGCATCTCTCCGGCCGGCAGTCTGGAAGGAGTCGCCTCGCCACTTCCGTGACAAGGCGACTCCAGGCCTCGCCACTGCCTTTACGGTAGAGGCTAGTTCCCATCGGTGCAGAGAACGGTCAACTGAGCATGCGCAAGTACTCGTTGCCTCCGTTGTTTGGGTAGGTTAAGGTTAGTGTCAGGGCGGGGTTAGGGTTAAGGTTAGCTAATCAGACGCAGAGTAGGGGCGGGTCTTCCTAGAATCCTAGCGCCTGGATGCTACGCGGGGCGTGTGGAGGCGTGGTAGAGGCATTTCGCGCATGCTCAGTTGACCCTTCTCTACTCCATTTCCGTTCTCTGCATCGATGGGAACCAGCCTCTACCCTCACTGTCAGGTGAAAAGAATCGGCTGGTGACTCCACATGTACGGGAGGAGGCATGTGGTAGTCTGCAGCCCTCCCCGGATCAGCAGAGCGGGTGGAGCAGCGACCGGGACGGCTCGAAAGAGTGGGGTAATTGGCCGAGTACCATTGGGGAGAGAGAAAAAAAGAGGGGGGGGGGCAAATAACGTCTGTCACAGGCATTTCTCTGGATTTCAACCGTCTGTCACCAAATTAATGTACCAATTAATTTGGCGTTCTTATGAATCCCACGGCACTCCTAGGCAAGACACGCCCCGCGTAGCACTCAAGCGCTAGGATTGGCCAGATCGGCCAGTAGTCATTGTCTCCGTTGGTTGGGTTGGTTCAGGTTAGTGTCTGGGCGGGCTAATTAGAGGCAGAGTAGGGGCGGGTCTTCCTAGAACCCTAGCGCCCGGATGCTACGCGGGAAGCGTCTTGCCTAGAAGTGCCGTGGGATTCATGACAGCGCCGGACTTCCAGTGATAAAGGCGGAGCAGTTGCATGGCTTTGGGGGAGCACTTCCTGGCAGTTTGAAGGGGGGAAAAAAAAGAAAGCAGCTCAAACACCAAGACCTCTGGAGATATATGTATTCATATAACTTGCTTCTCAGGCAGACGTGAATGTAATATTTTAGGGGATGGAGTCAGAAATCACAGGCCGACTCTCCGCTGCTGTTGGTGGTGATGCACAACGGGCCTTGCGTCCAACGAGAGCTGATCCGGTCTCCGTTTGGGCTCCGCGGTCTCATTGGAAAGCTGTGGGGTGCAGATCAGGCCAGTTACCCCCAGATCAAGAGCTTCCGGGCTGGGGAAAGTGGATGAAGGCACAGGAAAACGACGTAGCTTACCTTTACGCACT
This sequence comes from Lampris incognitus, assembly GCF_029633865.1. NCBI lineage: Eukaryota > Metazoa > Chordata > Actinopteri > Lampriformes > Lampridae > Lampris > Lampris incognitus. The sequence goes on along the minus strand of NC_079231.1, from coordinate 21,292,061 downwards.
TCCACATATCATGTATGCACATGGTGGTGCCAACAGATCCGACTGTGCGTATCTGTATTTTTTCATGCAATTAATTTTTGTTTTTTTTTGCAATTTCATAAAACAGGGGTTTGAATTACAGGCCATTCATTGCACAGAAACGACCAGGTTAATGTATAAGCAGAGGATATGTAATTGAATTATGAGTGATAATTACTGAGTATTACTATAGTGCGTAAAATATGTGCTTTTACTCAGTAATTACCAGTAATTGGTAATACTGATAATTAGACTCAGCAATTAGCAGGCGTGCTAGCTCAGATACATTTATTTTACTCATACATTGCCTGCTTATATGTGTGTGGTGAGTGGCCTGTAATTTATCGTGGTACCCAACAGGGGAAATGGATCTGGTGTAAAGCCCCCGTTGGGTAATTGCAGTTTCATAAATACCCTCAATGCGCTTAGAAGAGCTTTGAAACACATGACAAAAAAACAACATTTTAAGCATGTTGATGTATTGCTTTAAAGCTGAATTCCAGATTTGTCTCCATTAATGAAGAGTTGTTCTATCCATCTGGACCATGGAGTCCGACTCGATGACCCTAAGGGGCGTCTTCACCGTGGTTGGAGGTGACCCAGCCTTGAGGCGTTTGACCAGGTAGGATGAAGACTGCTGCAGTGGCAAACACATTCCTACTCAAGGAGGAACAGGGGTTGAGACGTGATGATGATGAGGAGGAGGATGATGATGATGATGATGATGATGATGATGATTATAGTGATGCTTCTGCTGGACAGGTCATCTGCCGATTCTATAAGCAATATTAGAGTAGAAGAAGAAGAAGAAGAAGACAACGAATAAAGCCACATTATTTTGGCATGGTACAGGTTACCATGACATTTATTTTCTGCATTTTTCTTTTACGTTTTTTAAATTTCCCCCTTCCCCCCCCCCCAAAATTACCCTCTTTTCCGAGCTGTCCCGCTCTCTGCTCCACCCCCTCTGCCGATCCGGGGAGGGCTGCAGACACCCCACATGCCTCCCAGGACACATGAGGAGTCGCCAGCCGCCTCTTTTCACCTGACAGTGAGGACTTTCACCAGGGGGACGTAGCGCGTGGGAGGATCCCGCTATCACCCCTTCCCCCCCACCTTCGCCCTCCCCGCTGAACAGACGCCCTGACCGGCCAGAGGAGGCGCTAGTGCAGTAACCAGGACACATACGCTCATCAGGCATCTCTACCGCAAACACGGCGAATTATGTCTGTAGGGACACCTGACCGAGCCGGAGGCAACGCGGGGATTCGAACACCCGATCCTCGTGTTGCTGGGCAACGGAATAGACCGCTACGCTACCCGGCGCCCCTTGTCTTCTGCATTTAACCCACCCCATTGTATGGTAGCAGTGGGCAGCTGCAGCACCCGGGGACCCCCTCCAGTTCTTCTTCCCACTGCCTTGCTCAGGGGCACAGGCAGGAGTATTAACGCTAGCACGTCTTTTTTGATGGGGGGAGGAAACCGGAGCACCCGGAGGAAACCCACGCAGACACGGGGAGAACATGCAAACTCCACACAGAAAGGACCCGGGGCGGCCTGGGGTTCGAACCCAGGAACTTTCTTGCTGCGAGGCAACAGCGCTAACCCCTGGACCACCGTGACGCCCAAGTGTTCCCATATAGTTTGATGTAATGTGTAACACATTGGCTGCTGCACCCTGGTTGTAGTTCTCACCACCAGGGGGAGGGGCGGATCGGGAGAATCACGGATGTCCGCTTTAATACGTGTCTGCTGGCTTCACATCAACGATCACTGGGTCGAAGGCTGACCAGGGACTTGCCCCCCCCCACACAACCCCAAACCTGCTCCCCAATCAGAACTGCACTCAAACTCCCTGCGCTCCACCTCATCCATGCGTGGGGAGGTAAAACCTGACACCGCTGAGGGAGCCGGAGAAAGGAGGTGATGGAGAGCCCCGTTCACCTGCCTGGCTGTTGCCACGCTGCTGTCGAACCAGCTCACACCGTGCAGACCGCCGAGTCTCGCATGCTGTTAATTGCACCAACGAAGAAGAGCTGCTGTATTAAAACGCGACCGACTCGCGTGGGCGCCAAACTCGACACCTGCGCTGTCGGGGGCCATGTTGACACCCGAACACACACCCTTCCCGTCCTACAGCCTGCAGAGGCATCTGTTGGTCCAGTTTGCTGTTTCGGTTCGGCTTATCTTAACGCCCTGCAGGACGGGGTCACTTCCCGATTCGCTGCCATGAAGCGAACATCGGATGAGGGGCAGCTCCCCGACTCCCGCCGAAGAGGAGGAGGGAGGGAGGGAGGGAGGGCGCTCCGTTCACCGGGGATGCGCCGGCTCCCATGGAAACCGCCGCTGATGGCGCCAATTGTGGCATCCGCGAACGGCTGCGGCGTTGAAGACCGTGTTTATCTACAACTGTCGCTGAATCACGAGCATTAGCACGAGATCCAGGAAGAGTCCTCGCACAGCCAGCAAATGTGTTACACGCTCAATAGGCAGCCTCTTTATGTGAGGGGGGAGAGGGCGAGAGGGAGAGAGAGAGAGAGAGAGAGAGAGAGAGAGAGAGAGAGAGAGAGAGAGAGAGAGAGAGAGAGAGAGAGAGAGAGAGAGAGAGAGAGAGAGAGAGAGAGAGAGAGAGAGAGGGAGAGGGAGAGAAGGAGAAAGCGAGAGAGAGAGAGAGAGAGAGAGAGAGAGAGAGTGAGAGAGAGCGAGAGAGAGGGAGAAAGCGAGAGAGAGGGAGAAGGCGAGAGAGAGAGAGCTAGCTAGAGACAGAACGAGAAAGGGAGAAAGCGAGAGAGAGAGAGGGAGAGAAAGCAATAGAGCACAAGAGATAGAGAGAGCAAGCGATAGAGAGGGAAAACGAGAGAGCGGGAGAAAGCAAGATAGAGCAAGAGAGCTAGCCAGGGAGAGAGAGAGAGAGAGAGAGAGAGAGAGAGAGAGAGAGAGAGAGAGAGAGAGAGAGAGAGAGAGAGAGAGAGAGAGAGAGGGAGAGAGAGAGGGAGGGAGAGAGAGAGAGAGAGAGAGAGAGAGAAAGCAAGATAGAGCAAGATATGTAGAGGGAGCGAGATAAAGGGATAGCGAGAGAGAACGAGAAAGCGAGAGAGCTAGCTAGAGAGAGAGAACGAGAGAGAGAGAGAGAGAGAGAGAGAGAGAGGAGAGAGAGAGAGAGAGAGAGAGAGAGAGAGAAGCTGACAGACATATTTTCAGAAGGAACTGAACGAGGCCCGGGCAGCTCTGCCAGCCAGTTGAACAGCGTACAAAGCGGGTAGATCACCAGCGGGAAAGCATCGCCGCTTTCCGCTGCAGCGTTTCTAAGCCTTCCTATATAGATGCCGTGCATGTTTACCTGAGCAGACATAAACCGCTACACAACTCAGACCCGGACCGGCTGAGCACCACGTGCCTACTCTTCAATGTCTGGTTCGCTTTTGGCAGAGTAGGTGTGAACACACTACACGTCTGTCTCGGCGGGATGCTGTGCACAAAGGCACATGGGCACGGAAACAATACTGTTAGGAAGAACAATCCGGAGCATCTAACGTGTGTAGAAAAAGGCACCTGCGTACCGCGGCGTGGGTTGAGTCCGGCGGGAGCAGAAGGCAGACGCGAAGAGGAACAGAATGAGTTGTCAGCCATCGCCACGGGGGGCGACCCCGCCGAAAGGGAAACCTTTTGCCTTCCTGATTGTGGGCCTTCTGGTGGGGTGAGGAGGAGGGGGAAGGGGGGAGGGGGGGCTGGGTGGTCACAGAAGGGTCCAAGATGCCCCGCAGCTTCTGGTTGGCAGACTCGCTCGGGGTCTGTAGGGAAAACAGAAGGCGCGCTTTGCCCTCCCCACAGTCGGCGTGCTGCCTCTGCTGAGGATGCCTTTACTACCCTCGGAGCGGCTGCGGCCGCGACACCGCCCCCTAGAGGAACGGAGGTCAGGTGCGTCGTGTTGGTGCTGGCGCTGATTTTTGAAGTTCAGTTGCTCTTCTCTGAGGGTTGCGAGGTCGATCAATCAAGTCCAGGGTTACTGATAAGGATGCACACTATTGAAGTGTCTGCTGATATGTAACGCTGTGCCGAACCGGGGAGGGCTGCAGACTACCACATGCCTCCTCCCATACACGTGGAGTCGCCAGCCGCTTCTTTTCACCTGACAGTGAGGAGTTTCACCGGGGGGGGCGTAGCACATGGGAGGGTCCTGGATGTGGGCCACTTCAGGCAATGATGCGGCACTGATGGCCTTCTTCTGGCCCTGACAAAATGGACGTGAGCCGGAAGTGGCCCACATGTATACTAGCAAATATGGCCCAAATATCACAAAAAAATTTGGGCCACCTTTGGCAAATATGTGGCACATCCGGCATCGCTATGGCTCGGTTCCGGCCCAGATCTGGCAAACAGGAGCGGACCACCCAAGTGCCATCATTCCACGTGACATGTGGGCCGGAGGAAAGTGTCGGTGTGGGACGGGTCCCGGCCACGGCAATTTTGCTATCTGGGTCACACTATTCCCCCTCCCGCCCGAACAGGCGCCAACACCGACCAGAGGAGGCGCTAGTGCAGCGACCAGGACACATACCCACGTCCGGCATCCCACCCACAGACACTTGTGTCTGTAGGGATGCCCGACTAAGCCTGAGGTAACACGGGGATTCGAGCCAGCGATCCCCCTATTGGTAAGCAACGGAATAGACCGTCACGCCACCCGGACACCCCCCCATTAGCTACTATTATACTGTTAACTGTGGCAACGTGATGAGATGTCTTAAAACAACGCTTTATTAAGCCTGTTTTACACTGTCCCCTTGTGTTACACTTAAAGGGATTAACAAACATTACTTCAGGATAAATGGTGGAAGATGTAACATTTATTGTAGCGCGTTTTCAAACATCTTTGTCCGACATTTGTTCCTACGACCAGTCGCTCCTGAAAGCCTCCCTGTAAAACGCTGCACATCACACCCTCACCGGCACACCGTCTGCCGTAGATATCAAACGGGCCCGCATGTCTTTGCAGACTGTAACGTGTCCTGTCTTTCCATTGGTTGCCATGGAAACATAATTAATGCATCACCACAACGGTGTGACATGCCGTGCATAATCTGGCCATGTGTCCCGTTATCGATAACACTCAGCAGAAGGCCGGCGGACATGTCGTGCGGCCCTGGTTACTGGACTGGCTGTGGTTCTGTGATGGAGCCCAACGAGGGGCAAAAAAAGCAAGTGGGTAAGATAAGATAAGATATGATAAGATAAGATAAGGTAAAGTAAGATAAGGTAAAGTAAGGTAAGATAAGATAAGATAAGATAAGATAAGATAAGGTCAGGTAAAGTAAGATAAGATAAGATAAGATAAGATAAGGTAAAGTAAGATAAGATAAGATAAGGTAAAGTAAGATAAGATAAGATAAGATAAGATAAAGTAAAGTAAGGTTAGATAATATAAGGTAAAGTAAAGTAAGGTAAGAGAAGATAAGATAAGATAAGGTAAAGTAAGGTAAGATGAGATAAGGTAAAGTAAGATAAGATAAGATAAGATAAGATCAGATCAGATCAGGTCAGGTAAAGTAGATAAGATAAGATAAGATAAGATAAGATGAGATCAGCTAAGATAAGGTAAGATAAGATAAGATAAGATAAGATCAGATCAGGTCAGGTAAAGTAAGATAAGATAAGATAAGATAAGATGAGATCAGCTAAGATAAGATACGATAAGATAAGATAAGATAAGATACGATAAGATAAGGTAAGATAAGATAAGATAAGATAAGATAAGGTAAAGTAAGGTAAGGTAAGATAAGATAAGATAAGATAAGGTAAAGTAAGGTAAGGTAAGATAAGATAAGATAAGATAAGAAAGATAAGGTAAAGTAAGGTAAGATAAGAAAGATAAGGTAAAGTAAGGTAAGATAAGTAAGGTAAGATAAGATTAGATAAGGTAAGATAAGATAAGATAAGGTAAAGTAAAGTAAGGTAAGGTAAGATAAGATAAGATAAGATAAGATAAGATGGTTTAATCAGTTCATCTTGATACAGCGTTTTTTGACGGATACGTTTCACCACTTAGCTAAATGACGTCTTCGGGGCAAACTGCCTGCAGGTGTCCCCACCCTCAGAAACAATACAGCGACATAACGACCGAAACCATATGCAAATATGGGTGTGAAAATTAATTAGTTTCAATGGCCATTTGCACTATTCAGAGAAGATTTGGGAATAGTTGCAATCACAGCATTGTAAGATGGTGAGAGATGTACTCTTACCCCCCCCCCCCCCCCGCACACACACCTCGGTTCAGGGGTGGTCGTTCCCTCTTCACATAGAAGGCCTCTTTGACTCCCCGTTCAAACCAGCGTTCCTCCCTATCAAGGATGTGCACATCCTCCTCCAAGGAGGAGGATGTGCACATCCTCCTCCTTGGAGGAGTGGCCACTGGCCGGTAGAAGGGCGTGTTGGCCACTGAAACGCTAGTTAATGGTCACGCCCATATCTGCATATGCCGCTGCATTGTTTAAGAGGGTGGGGACACCTGCAGTCAGACGAGACTGAAGAGGTCACTAATGCCCCTTTTCCACTATGTGGTACCGGCTCAACTCGACTCGACTTGTCCAGTACGGGTACCACCTGCGTCGAAGCCCCCCCCCCTTAAAGCAAAAAAAAAAACCTGGAGCGGGTACCAAAATCAATGCAGACCGGCTACACTGAGGGGGCACTCTGCGAGTCGAGCTGAGCCGAGCCGAGCCGAGCCGAGCCGAGCCGGTACCATGTAGTGGAAAAGGGGCATTAGCTGAGTGATGAAATGTTCCTCTCAATAAAGGTTGTGTGCGGATGAACCGATTTAGTGTCTGTCGGAAGTGCCGGTCTGCGTGGGCTAGCACAGGGGCGGCTAACCATGTGTGTGTGTGTGCAGGTTTTCATTCCACACCAGGTGATGTCACTGATTAGCAACCCTTCAACCAACGAGGAAGATTGGATCAGTGAAGTCACCTGGTGTGGAGTCCGGCCGGAATGAAAACCTGCATACACACGGCTCTCCGTGGCACACGGTTAGCCACCCCTGTGCTAGCAGTTACGATGGCCTGCGCCGCTTCCACATCCTGTCACACCACCCTCCTCCTCGGGGGCAGCTCCACGCAGGGTCGTGGTCCCCGGGCCCACCGGATGCAGCAGACCAGGCTCTCCCAGCCGATCCAGCGCCAGCTCTCCCAGCCATCAAACGAAGACACAAATTTAGAGGCAGACGTGGACAAAGTCACTGCATGCACGGTACTGAGTGAGGAAGCCGTAAATGTGAATGTGTGCCGCCATCTCCCCACACCGGAAGTTGAAAGATAAGATAAGATAAGATGAGATTGAGTTTGAGTTTGAGTTTGAGTTTGAGTTTGAGTTTGAGTTGAGTTGAGTTGAGTTGAGTTGAGTTGAGTTGAGTTGAGTTGAGTTGAGTTGAGTTGAGTTGAGTTGAGTTGAGTTGAGTTGAGTTGAGTTGAGTTGAGTTGAGTTGAGTTGAGTTGAGTTGAGTTGAGTTGAGTTGAGTTGAAACATACTTTGTTGTCTCACAGGGACAGTTGTCTTGGGCTCCAAACCACTGCAGCACACTTGCTAACACCACAACGCACATGCTACACACATGTTGCATAGAGGGAATGCAGAGTAGGGAAAGCTTACCCTACACTGTGTACATGTACAGTATAGTATGCATGGTGTGACATGAGTACAGACATACAATTGTACTCATAAAAGTATATATATATATATATCGGTACACACAGAGGAGAATAATATCGAGAGTTTTGTTGACCATGACAATGTGCACATGTGACATGGGGCGTGCATGTAGCGTAGCTTCGAAATGTTAGCCGTGTTGCTAACAGTGTCAGAAGTAACTCACCGTTGCAGCAGATCGGTCTCATCTCTTCATATTTAATGAGTGAAGGATGAAAAATGAAAGTTTACCTGGACACCCCAACATGGTCCCCCACACAACTTCCATCACAACGGTTTGAATTAGAGACAGAAAAGTGTAACGCTGTCTGCATGACTGACACCGTCTACCAGACGAAGTTTAACTTTTGTTTAAAAGGACATTGACGGAGCACATTGCTCATTAAAGAGCCACGAATGCACACCCTCGCAGCCATCGCTCATCCCTAAGTAATGCTAATGCTGATCCGGCTTGAACTTCCGGGGTCTGAGCGAACGAGTTGTGGATGTGATCTATTTACTTATTCTCGGCAAAAAAAAGACATTTAGGAAACAAAGAAGGACCAGGCGGGCTGCCATATGCAGTGCATCATTTATTTATTTCTTTTCTTTTCTTTTCTTTTCTGCAGCCTACGGCTAAATGAAATAACAGCGAAGGAAACTGCAATATCCCAAGACGCCGGCACAGAACTCCTGCTTCAGGTGAGGCTCAGGATGTGTCTTAATAATGCATGCAGCCGTGGAAATTCTGACAAAACGACGAAATAGACGTCTATTTTAGAGAGGAAAACCCATTGTGTTCGGGTTGAGCTTGAAAATGACAGTTCTGTGCATGTGCATGCAGGAAAGTTGCAGCCGTTAACCAAACCCGGGTGGCCAGGCCTGCTCTGAGGCGGGCCTGGCCTGCTCGGAGACGGGCTTAACCTGCTCCGAGATGGGCCTGACCTGCTCGGAGACGGGCCTGGCCTGCTCCGAGATGGGCCTGACCTGCTCTGAGGCCGGCCTGGCCTGCTTGGAGACGGGCCTGGCCTGCTCCGATACATGCCTGGCCTGCTCGGAGACGGGCCTGACTTGGTCCGAGGTGGCCCTGGCCTGCTCCGAGACGGGCCTGGCCTGCTTGGAGATGGGCCTGGCCTGCTCCGATACATGCCTGGCCTGCTCGGAGACGGGCCTGACTTGGTCCGAGGTGGCCCTGGCCTGCTCCGAGACGGGCCTGGCCTGCTTGGAGACGGGCCTGGCTTGCTCCGAGATGGGCCTGACCTGCTCCGAAGCCGGCCTGGCCTGCTCTGAGACGGGCCTGGCCTGCTCCGAGACGGGCCTGGCCTGCTCCGATACATGCCTGGCCTGCTCTGAGGTGGCCCTGGCCTGCTCCGCGACGGGCCTGACCTGCTCCGAGACGGGCCCGGGTGGCGGTGTTAACCATGACCTTGCGGTGGCCGTTGTCCACATTACATTTCAGCAGGTTGGCCGTGAATTGTGTTGACGACTAAGACATGGGTGGAGGGGGCTGGGGTGGGGGTGAGGGGGCATGTCAATAGGTGCGTATGGATTTCCAGTCAGGCGTTTTGCTGATTCCCCGTGGCGAGCTGCTGGTCAATACGGCGCAGAGCAGAGCTGCGGCCTCTCCACCGGCTTTATTGACTTCCGGTCTACGTTTGACCCCCGTCTCGTTTTCTGTTTTTTTCTGCACGTGATGCCTCTCCGAGGCCTTTCTTTCTAAATAATGAAGGACGGTGTTGCACAGAAACTCGGGGTGGAGACGTGTTCTACTGATGTTGGGGTTCTCTCGCTCACGATGAATTCTCTCTTAGCTTACATAAGGCTCTACCCTCCTTCTATGACAGCTTATAATGCTTCACCGTAAAGCCGTTAATTGCTTTTTATGTTTTGGATTTGTTTCCCTGTTTTTTCTCCCCAATTGTCAACTTGACCAGTTACCCCACTCTTCCGAGCCATCCCGGTCATTGATGCCTCCCCTCTGCCCATCCGGGGGTGGGGGTGGGGCTGCAGACTACCACATGCCTCCCCCGATTCATGTGGAGTCGCCAGCCATGTCTTCTCACCTGCCAGTGAGGAGTTTCACCAGGGGGACGTAGCTCGTGGAAGGATCATGCTATATCCCGCAGTTCCCGCTCCCCCCTGAACAGGTGCCCCGACCGACCACAGGAGGCGCTAGTGCAGCGACTAGGACGCAAACGCACATCCGGCTTCCCGCCCGCAGACACGGCCAGTTGTGTCTGTAGGGACGGCCGACCAAGCCGGAGGTAACACATGTTGGTAGAAAGCCGTTAATTTCAACCAAATTTACATGATCATAGAATAAAACTAAATAAGACCATTGGCGTACCGGGTCTATTTCGCTGCCTACCAACACAGGGATCGCCGGTTCAAATCCCCGTGTTGCCTCCGGCATCCCTACAGACGCAGGTGGCCGTGTCTGCAGGTGGGAATCAGGAGGTGGGTATGCGTCCTCGTCGCTGCACTAGCGCCTACTGTGGTCGGTCGGGGCGCCTGTTCAGGGGGGAACGGGAACTGGATGGAGGGAATAGCGTGATCCTCCCACGTGCTACGTCCCCCTGGCGAAACTCCTCGCTGTCAGGGGAAACGAAGCTGCCGGCGACTCCATATGTGATGGTCAGCCCAGTATCACGCCACAGTGTGCAACACACTCGCCGCTCCAACGTGTTTGCCTGCGCTCAAGCGTGAAAAGTACATGCGTGTATGAAGGTGCAGTGCCAGCAGGGGGCGATGATGAACTCAATGCCAGCAACTCCCCAGGAAGGAAAACAAGCATACAGCATTTTCCAAAAATCCCTCCCCTAAGCCCAACCCTAATCCCTAACCCTAACCTGCCTTCACCTCTTAATCATCGCCCCCTGCTGGCACTGCACCTTCATACATGCGTGTACTTTTCACGCCTGAGCGGAGGCAAACCGTGACACTGACACGTTGGACCGACGGGTGTCTATTACACGCTTTGGGGTGATACCGGGTAGTAGTCTGCAACCCGGATCGGCAGAGGGGGTGGAGCAACGACTGTGACGGCTCGGAGGAGTGGGGTAATTGGCCAGGTACACCTGGGGAGAGTATAGAAAAACTAAATAGACTATAGTTCATCAGTCGCCTCTCGGCCGGTGTAATTCTGGCCTGGAGCAGAATGCTAACCCCTGCACATGTATATGTCCATGCTTAGCATGTTCCTGCGGTGCTGGCACCTCCCAGCGCATGAGAAATGAGCTAATGCGTGCTCCAGCGTTTTACTCGAAACCGCAGACTCCTCCCCCCCCTCCCCCTCCCCCGTCCTCCAAGCAGCCCGGCTTTATTTCGACTGCTATCTGGCACGGCGAGCTGCAAACGCCGACGTGAAAACAAGCGCGCCGCCGCCGCTCCTGACCTTTCTTTAATTACCCGTGGACTATTTCTGTCTCCCAAACCCTCCTGCCTTTCAAGCCTCGGGTGCAAGTACCTCTGCCAAGAGGACCGCACACATCTGGAGCGAGGGAAGGCAGAGCAGAGATGAAGTGGCATGTGTTTCCCTCTCCGCGAAACCCGCTCGGCGGGGGAATTCGGATGCCAAGGGCAGAAATCTTATTAGCTCTTCGACGGGATGAGTTACTAAAAACGCAGTCCGGGCCAGTTTCTGGGCCGGCGTTTAGAGAGCGAGCATTGATCAGTGCAGAGGGTAGTTTGATCTCTGTGGGGGGGGCGAAATTAAGATAGAGGTCCAAGTTTGCCCGTCGGGTGACCTCTCACCCCAGCCCCCCTACGTGCACGTGAAACCCCTTAACGCTTCTTCTCGAGGCGAACGGCAGTACGGCGGCTCGGAGAGGAAGTCGTCGGTTGGTAGGACGCCTGAAAATGTGCCAGGTCACTGACGGCGCGTCACGGCGTGCTGTTAGTGAGTGCGTGGAATGGCTGCCGGGTCCCAGTGGGGGGTGGGGGGGGATTGCGAGCGATAGCTTAGCGCATCACTTTCCTAGCTGTGTGTGTGTGTGTGTGTGTGTGTGTCGGCCTTGTGATAGACTGACGATCTGTCCAGGGTGTCTCCCCGCTTTGCTGCCCAATGACTGCTGGGATCGGCTCCAGCGTCCAGTCCTATGACGCTGATATCAGAAGCATTCTGATTCTGATTCATCATCATCATCATCATAGGCGGCCACTCGTGGCGAGTATGACCGTCCTCCTTCCGGGTCCATCTGGATCCTCAGGCGGCCGTTGAAGCCGATCCTGGAGCCGCGTAATGAGAGGCCGACTGCGCGTGACACCTTCTTTACGTGGAGAAGGCTGATGCGCCTGCAGCCACCACAGGGTCCTCGGCAGGGCGTGGCCGGAGTCCAGTGACATGGAGAACCAAGACGATCGAGGGTCTTCGTTGGATCGTGCTTCGTCCGGAACCTCCAACTTGACCTACCCACCTTGGGTGACCCTACCAGGAGCCAAGCTCCGGGCGCCATAGCTCTTGGGGTCATTGGTACATGCAAACTTCTCCACGACAGCGAGATGGCGATCCAGGAGGACACACACACACACACACACACACACACACACACACACACACACACACACAGTAGGGTTGAACTGACTAGAGCAGCGTTACACAGGTCAGATGACTACAGAGGGAATAAACTTTTTTTTTGCAGATGTTTTTTCGAGCCAGTGGGACTTTGCAGCATTGACCTGATGGTGCTAACTGGAAGGATTGGTGGAGGGAGGAGGGGGATGGGGCGGGGTGGTCCCTTGGCTTTCTTGATTACTGACCGAGTGTAAAGTTCAGATAGGGGGGGGGGGGGTTGGGGTGAACCAATTACCTGGCCGGGCTGATTAGGGATGCGTGAGAGTTCTGCTTTGCGCTGGGCGGCGAGGGCGCTGCAGCAGGATGGGTATAGATCCAGCCGGTGTCCAGTAAACCCGGGTTAAAACCTCCTCGCCGACATTAGAAGACTGGACCAGCTGAGGACTCGAGTGGGTTTTCTCTCCAGAGACGGCAGCCGTTCAGACAGGTGCCAACAGGTCCTCCATCCGTCCGTTATCCAACCCCCTTATACTAATTAGGGATGCTGGAGCCTATCGGAGCGCTCAGTGGAGGAGGGGAGACACCAGTCCATCTCAGGGCCGCCATAGTCACACATAGGGACAACTTAGTACGTCTGATTCACCTGACCTACCGGTCTTTGGACTGTGAGGGGGGGGGGTAACCGGAGCACCCGGAAGAAACCCCACACAGACACGGGGAGAACATGCAAACTCCACACAGAGAACGACCCCGGACGGCTCCCCAAGGTTGTCCAACCCCGGGGTTCGAACCCAGGACTTTCTTGGCGTGAGGCGACCACGCTAACCACCGAGCCACGGCCAACAAGTCATGTCTGAGAATAATAGGAGTCAAAGGCAAGCTATATAAGAGCTGTGTACCTCAACCCAGCCTGCGGTTCTTGAAGTAGGAGTAGAGATATGTTGTGCTGATGAGATTGTAATTGATTCATTATTCCTTCCACACTTCCTGTTCTCCTCTGTGTTCTGGCTCTAATGGTCAAGGTGGGTGGAAAGGAAATAAAAACTCTATCTCCTCCGGTAAATCTCAGGCCCATCACCGCCCCCTCAGAAGCATCCAGGCTCAGCCAAACCACCCCGGCAGGACTTGGGGGCATATGGCCCAGGAGCGCACCCGGAGTCAGCTAGCACAGATGCGCAGCGCCGAGGGCTGCTGCGGAGCAACCGGCGTGGCGGTGGAGAAGAACGCGTACATACGAGCCTCTGGTGCAGCTTAACACACCGGAACCACCCACCCGCCGCTGCGTCGAGAGCAGGTGCGCACTTCCGGTGACGCACGCCTTAACGAGCTCTTCGCCGAGTGCGACGTCTTGAGTTGATGCAGTCGGAGGACAGTAGGGGGAGCTAGAGGACAAGATAGTGACTGTAGGAGGGGAGAAGGAGTGCGACGTGGGTTGTTCAAGCAAAGAAGCGTATGCTAACACACGTGTGTCGTCGAGTGGTCTCTTAGCAACGCAACAGCGAGGCGGCGTGTGTCTGACGCGTGCCGCTGCGCACGGCGGCCGTGATGACCGCGGGCCGCCGCTGCTAGCTGCCGAGCCGCCGCGGTGTTTAATATCTGCTCCGCACTTGCCACCTCCTCATCCTGCACCACTTAAGGGCACGAGCCCCGTCGATCACCCTCCGCAAATTGGACTTGATTGCCTTGATGGGGTGCATGTTTTACATCATGCAACACGGTGCCCTGCGTCTGAGGGGGGGGGGGGGGCGAGCAGGAGGAGAGGGGCGGGAAGGTGACGGGAGGTCACAGGCTCTGATTTCTTTGATGCAGGGGTCAGCGATGATCTTGCGTGGTGCAACTTCAGAAAAGCAGAACTTTGGTACTGAAAACGATCCACTTGGTGTCTAATGTCGTCCTGCATAGTGGACATTACACGAAACGCCTATATCCGAAGACATGGGGCCTATTTGGCTCCCATTAACCCCCCCTCCCCCCCCCACACACACACACCCACGCCCCACACACAAACACAGCCATCTATTATGAACACAAAGGCACACTTTTCTACTTACAAGTCACTTTGTCTTCCTCTAGTTTACGCGGATTTGTGTCCTTAACTCTTAAGTGTGCACGCTTTAAATGAGTCGCAATGGTCCCGCGTCACACTAATGCGACGCGACAGTATCTGCATCACATCATGAAGCTAAGCCTCTTGACAATTATTCCTTGGGATACATTCATATTCATAATCCAATTAGTTTTGACTCAAAGATAAGGGGCTGGGTTTTTTGTGTGTGTGTGTGTGTTTTTTTTTCCTGATACAAATGTGATTTATCCCTGTTTGGGGGATTAAATAAGACTCTAAATGTTTGGCCTACAAGGATTGGGACCAAGTTAAATGGAGTCAGAACCGCTGATTTATTTTCAGGGAAAATAAGACACTCAAGCATGACTAAGCAGTGTTTGTAGTATTACCCCCCCCTCCTGCCGGAGAGACGGACGCGCACAACACACAATCAGCCGCATGTCACAGCAGCGGCGATGCGCACACCGCATGCACATGCCTTTAATATGCACTCCATGAAAACACACACGCACACACACGCATGTACGGACGCACACCCCGCACGCACACGTGCACGCACGCACATGCCTTTAATCTGCACTCCGTGAAAACCACGCACGCACACTTACGCGCACACATGCAGGTGTGCACGCACACCGGCGCGTGCACGTGTACGTATGTACACGTGCACGCGCGCACACACGCATGCACGCACATTGACTTAACTGTTATTTAGCATCCTCCTCCGTGCTTGCAACACACAGACTTGCACATAAACAATCCTACGCACAAATGTTTGCCCCCCCCGCGTGCGCGCGCGCACACGACACACGCACACGCACGCAAGCATCCAATTAACGAGTGTGTTTGAGTGATGTGCCCTTGGATCGGCTGCGGGTCCGTCCGCCCTCTGCGTTTGTTTGCCTGCGCTCGCCGGGGCCCACGATTGACTATCGGTTACTTAGTTTAGCTTGAACACATCGCTGCGCTCTTTGATCTGCCCGCCGCCGCCGCCGCCGCAGGACCCCGCACCGATCCGGAAGTCCGGCAAGTGAAGCCACTCATTAAGCGCGACAACGTGGTCTGAGACGGGGCGGAGAGCGGCTACGCTGCGGAGCGGCGCCTCCCTGAAGGTTAGTCGCTGAACACAACCAACTGCCCGCGCAGGAAGCTGAGACGCGGTGGACGGGGGGGCAACCCAGACCTGCAGAGGGGGACATGTTGTAGAGAGACAAACAGAAAAGACTGATGGATGGACAGACAGACTGACTGTCTGTTGCCTAACAACACGGGGATCGCCGGTTCGAATCCCCGTGCTTCCTCCGTCCCTAAACACACAAATTGGTCGTGTCTGCAGGTGGGAAGCCGGATGTGGGTATGTGTCCTGATCGCTGCGCTAGCGCCTCCTCTGGTCGGTCGGGGCACCTGTTCGGGAAGGAGGGGGATAGCGTGATCCTCCCACGTGCTACGCCCCCCCCCGTCCCCACAGTGAAACTCCTCACTGTCAGGTGAAAAGAAGCGGCTGGCGACTCCACGTGTATGACAGGAGGCATGCGGTAGTCTGCAGCCCTCCCCGGATCGGCAGAGGGGGGGTGGAGCAGAGACCGGGACGGCCCGGAAGAGCGGGGAAACTGGCCACGTACAATTCTGACAGCGTAGCGGTCTGTTCCGTTGTCCTACCAACACGGGGGATCGCCGGTTCGAATCCCCGTGCTTCCTCCGTCCCTAAAGACACAGTTGGTCGTGTCTGCAGGTGGGAAGCCGGATGTGGGTACGCGCCCTGGTCTGTGCACTAGCGCCCCCTCTGGTCGGTCGGGGAAGGGTTACCGAGGGGAATAGCGTGATCCCCCCCACGCGCTACGTCCCCCCTCGCGAAAGTCCTCACTGTCAGGTGAAAGGAAAGCGGCTGGAGACTCCACGTGTATGGGAGGAGGCATGTGGGAGTCTGCAGCCCTCCCCCGGGCTCGGCGGAGGGGGGCGGAGCAGCGCGCGGGGTAATTGGCCGAGTATAATTCGGAGTAAAAAGGGGGAAAAATTCAACAACGGAAAGAAAAGACATTTCGAATCTGTCATAGCAGACAGGGAAGGCGCTCATAAGGAGGTGGAGAACGGGAGGCCTGGGATTCGGGAGTCAGGCTTGCGGAAAGACCAGGAAGGGGGGATGTGGCGAGACGGAAGCGACGTGGATTTTTACCCCGGAGACAGACGGGCGAGCAGGAACCCAGCAGGCAGGCAGGCAGGCACACAGATTGGCAGAAAGGCAGGAGGACGAGGAGAGGAGGACAGAGGAGGAGGAGGAGAGGAGGAGGAGGCAGGTATAGTTACCTGGCCGGCGCAGACAGCCGGGCCAGGTGGGCAACGGCGAGACCCTCCTCGGTTAACCGGAAGGACGACGCCGTCCACCTACAGGGAAGGAGGACTGACGGCGCTCGCTTGAGAACATTTGCAGAGCTGCAGCCGGAGCGCGCCATTCTCCAACCTCTTCCTTCATTTCGAGTGAGCGCTGCAGATGGTGAAAGGATAACCAGCTCACCTCCCCCCCACCCCCCCGTTCCACACCCCCCCACCCCCCCCACCCCCGTGCCCCCATAAAACCCGGCACGGCGCACGAGCCGAGGGGATCTGCTGGAGCACGTTTTCAGACAATGAGACCAACAACAAAAAAAGGACGGCGTGATAAAATGAATATGCAAAGCCCCTTTATGTTATCATTATTATTATTATTATTACCATTATTATTATTATTATTATTATCATCATTATTATCATCATTATTATTATTATTATTATTATTATTATCATCATCATTATTATTATTATTATTATTATTATCATCATCATTATTATTATTATTATTATCGCTTATCAAAATGGGCTCCATTTGCTGACCCCCCTCCCTC
>NC_079231.1:21178200-21274706 GCF_029633865.1 Lampris incognitus | reverse complement strand
GGCTTTAGAAATTTCATTGGCTGTGAGTGAGCCGGGTTTCTACTGGGATCATTTGCCTCGGATTTCCACCGTCATTTTTTCCTTTATTTTCTGGATCGCAGTGCTTAGAAGTGAGGTCACATCGTCATCGTCGGGGTGGTTTCCAATGATCCGGTTTCTTTTGGGGTTTTCCTCCAATTACGGCGACAAGGACATTGTTTCTACATCTACTTCCGGTACTGGAAACTCTCTGTCATCTTGGATATTGGGGTCTGGAGGTCTTGTGTGCCAGTTCTTGGGGACGCTAGAGACAAACTGACCTCTGGCCCTGCATGCCAACCAGTCCAGCTCTGCAGAGTGCCCAGTACGCACGGGGCAGGAGCCATGCACATCCCCGGCACAAGACTGCAACACCAAAACTCTACGCTTCCCACATGCGGTATCCGTATCCCAGCATGCATTTAGTATGCAAATTAAGTGGCAAAGCAACCGGAATCGTTAACCTTACGCTTAGCTGTATCCATTGTGTGATGGCTCTTTAAATATTTAGTAAAACAGATGGGCGTCGTCGTGCTCAGGGCGCACAAATATTCCCTCACAAGTTATCGTTGTTGTGGCAACCCCGGTGTGTCGGAGTTTGTCTTTTTCCCAGCGTGCTTTTGAGGAGTCGGGAAGTTGGGGCAGGGAAAAGTCGAGTTGGACACAGTACAGTGATCAGACCTTTATGGCAGCTTATAGGCAAAGATCTCTTGGAGACCCAGTAGAAAACATAAGTATGCAGCACGGGTACGACGCTGGCGTTTGATCCCTTGGCACCGTCGTGGGTCGATAACTATGGAAAAGGACGCACGGGTCGCTCTATTGGAGGGAAGCTGCAGGGAACTTGGTGGGGAGCAGTCTCTCATATGTGTTTAGCGTGCCCGTGGTGCTGCAGCACCGGTGTGGCCCAGCAGGCTCGCCGTAGCTTGTGTGATCGTCCCCCTGAGGAGCTGTCAGTTGGTGCAACACTTCCAGCAGGGGTAACATCACCCGCACTACTCGTAACACTTAGCGTTGGCGGGAGTCCCACTGGCCTGTCTTTGGCGTCAGTTTAAGCCTTTCAATCTACTGGGGAGGGAAAGAAATAGTTTGCATACTCTGCAGTGGTATTTCCTGGTGCAATTGTTTTTTTCCATTGCCCCCCCGCCCCCACAGCTGTATCTGGCCAATCATCCCACTCCCAGAGCCGTCCCAGTCGCTGCTCCACCCCTTCTGCATATCCGGGGAGGGCTGCAGACTACCACGTGCCTCCTCCGAAACATCTGGAGTCGCCAGCCGCTTCTTTTCACCTGACAGTGAGGAGTTTCACCAGGGGGGGCGTAGCGCGCGGGAGGATCACGCTACCCCCCCTCCAGTTCCCCCTCCCCCCCCGAACAGGCGCCACGACCGACCAGGGGAGTCGCTGGTGGAGCGACCAGGACACATACCCACATCCGGCTTCCCACCCGCAGACACGGCCAATTGTGTCTGTAGGGACGCCCGACCAAGCCGGAAGTAACACGGGGATTCGAATAGGCAACGGAATAAACCGCTACGCCGCCCGGATGTGCCTTTCCCCCCAATTTTACCTGGTCAATCACCCCACTATCCGAGCTGTGCCGGTCGCTGCTCCACCCCCCGCCGATCCGGGGGAGGGCTGCAGACTACCACATGCCTCTTCCGATCCATGTGGGGTCGCCAGCCGCTTCTTTTCACCCGACAGTGAGGAGTTTAGTTTCGCCAGGGGGACGTAGCGCGTTACTACCACCAGCCCCCCCCCCAACAGGCGCCCCAACCCACCAGAGGAGGCGCTAGTGCAGCGAGCAGGACACTTACCCACATCCGGCTTCCAAGCCGCAGACACGGCCACTTGTGTCTGTGGGGGCGCCCGACCAAGCCGGAAGTAACACGGGGATTCGTACCGGCGATCCCCGCGTCGGTAGGCAACGGAATAGACCGCTACACAACCCGGAGGATTTAACCCATCTATTGGCTTTCTTAACCGCCTTTCAATGATATTGCTGTTTTATCCATTGTCATTAAGCCCACTGGCTAGCTGCCGGTCCCGTGCTTTTTGGTAAACAGTCTCGTGCGCTGCATACCGTAAGATGCAACAGCAGATGTGCAGGATGGTTACCGCTACTTCCTGCAGAGTATCTGTCCTGTTCTTTTGCTGGGATAACTGAGCACAAAGACGGGACGCGCCCGACTCCACTTGTGCAGCGGGACCAAAACGAGCCATGCTGGGAAGGGTGGCGCCAAACTCATCCGCACCGCATGTTGTCTTTCATATATATATATATATATATATATATATATATATATATATATATATATATATATATATATACTTGTTTCGATGCAGTTTTTCTTTCTCTGTTTGGCCGCCGAGCCAGGCACAACACCACCGAAGTCAGAGATGGAAGACAGCCCCCGGATGAGGCAACAAAGGGTGGTGTGATGAGGGAGAAGGCGGCGTCAGAAAACAACCAAAAAGCGAAACTTTGGATTCGCTCTAATCTTGGCGAAGGGTTCACTGCCGTGATCGTCTCATCTCGGTCCCGAGTACTCCCGCTCAGCGTGGGCCCCCGATGCGAACGCTTTTGTCCAAAATCGCACGTGGTCGAGCGCGCGCTTTGGATGTGGGGTTTGATGAAAGTCCTGCGTGATGCGCTGGGAAGTTGCCGGCGGGTCCTGCACTTCCAAGTCTTGCAGACGTCAACCTCCTGCACTTGTCGGTACCGTTATCGGTACTCGAGTACCGGGAAGCGTCGGGTACCGGTATTGCACCGAGAAGGTGCGAGGCGGTCATTTCCTGTCGGTGTTCCCAGAGAGCTTTGCGGGTTATTAACAGATGTTATCACTAGACTGTGAGATGCTAAACAGTCAGTCTAGTGGCGTGTGCGTCGGTGGTTAGTGTTTATCCCTGAGTGATGCTCTCAGCGAGCCGTGACCGTTGAGGTCTGCGATCTTTTTTTTTAATGTTTTGCATTAACAAGTTAATCTTAAAGTCACACCTCCGATGTGATTAAACTACTTCCGGATGGGATATCACTTCTGCAGAAAGTCACATTTACTCGAGGCAATTCGTGAACGCAACAAGTCCTCCAACCCATACGACCACACAGGTCGATTGTCCTCTAATACGACCCGCAGGAGCGTTTCCTCAATTAGCGCCCCTACCGGCGGCGGGAGATACTTTCGCCTCTGTGCATTGTGGGTTTTTAAAACAATGCGAGAACAATAGACTATGTAGTCAGTGTGATTTTGTGTTGTTTCTCCGTCTCGTGTAATAACTAAGATTGCTATTGGCAGTGTGGTTACCTATGAATGACGTCATAAGAGCTAACTTAACGTTAGCCACGAGTTAGAGAGTCAGCTAGCGTGGACGTTATAACCGCTATGTGACGTTAAACGTTGATTTTATGAATATTCCTTGTCAGGAGAGCTTATGGAGGGAGATGCTTATTGTTACAGGGGAAGTGACGTGTTATAATCACGGAGGAGCGCGAGGAAGTAGCTTAAAACGTCACCATAGGTCGTAATTAGCTGCTTGTACAAACGACCTACGGGGTCGTTTTTTGGGTGGAGGACAGTCTCCGTGAATGGGTACAGTGAATCAGCAGGGTCAGGAACCGCTGATCAATTCATATCGATCAGTGTATAGTATCTGATCGCGCGTCAACAAAACCGAGGTCGCGCCTCTGCGGGAGCGCGTGCGTCAGCGATCTGTTATCGATTACGTATGGGCGATACAAGAGCGCGACAAACACGAGCCGCGCTGCACCGACCCGCAACGACACACAAAAAAAGCATTTGCAACTCTGCATGAACAGTATTAAGACGTGCGGATCGATGATCCGAACCCCCAACTGGGTTGCATGCACCCCCCCCCAAATAAATAAATAAATAAATAAAAGTTCAGTGCAGGCCGGAGCACACGCTACGAGTCAGTCAGTAAAAAAAGAAGGATTTCATAATTGACCCGGATCTGGTCTCAACCCGCTCTCCCGTGGCCTAAGTCAAAGCATCAAGCCGGCTTTTAATCACCGTGAGTGAATGGTCCACCAAGTGTTTCCTGCAGCTCTAAGTAATCCTCTTCTGCAGCCCCCTCTTATCGATTATCCCATTCGTGTGATTTAGTAGCCCCGCGCGCCCGCCTGTCCCTCTCTGGCATTCCTGGCAGCGCGTGTGTCCGCCTGATCTGATTAGTCCGGCCAAGGGGCAACTGCGGCCACAGTACCGACTGGACTCTGGTCTGTGGCCATGGAGTCAGGAAATATACGGTCTTGTTCGCGCAGAACTGGGAACGGAGGGCGTCCGGGTGGCGTGGCGGTCCATTGTGTTGCATGTCAACATGTGGATCGCTGGTTCGAATCCGCGTTTTTCCTCCGGCTTGGTCGGAGTGGCCGTGTCTGCGGGTGAGAAGCCGCAGACTCTGCCCTCTGCCCTCCCCGGATGGGCAGAGGGGGCGGAGCAGCGACTCGGAAGAGCGGCCGGATACAACTGGGGAGGAAAAGGGGGTAAAAATCCCCCTCCCCCCAAAAAACAGAACCGGGAGCGTGGGGGGGGGCTGGAGCTGCAGCAGACCCACTTTCCATGTGAACTTAATATCATTATTCCTACAACGCTGACATCACACACACACACACACACACACACACACACACACACACACACACACACACACACACATGGTGCAGGCTTAGATCTTGGCTCTAAGACATTTTTAATTTCCTGAAACTGTCTTGGCCTGGGCCCAGGTAAAATTGCGCCCCCATGCATTTTACACTTATCTGGCCGGTCAGAGAGGACGGAGGTGGTAACTGGGTCTAGGGTATTCTGGCCCATTGATGGAGCGCAAAGGAAAAAAAAAACATTTCCAGGTCAAGAAACTGGGTGCAGAGCTGCCCCCCTCCACGTGGGTATCTTAGATATACAAGGAACCAGGATACGGTGCAGCATTAGTGGGGGGAAGCGGTGCAGCATTAGTGGGAGAAGCGGTGCAGCATTAGTGGGAGAAGCGGTGCAGCATTAGTGGGAGAAGCGGAGCAGCATTAGTGGGAGAAGCGGTGTAGCATTAGTGGGAGAAGCGGTGCAGCATTAGTGGGAGAAGTAGTGCAGCATTAGTGGGGGGAAGCGGTGCAGCATCAGTGGGGGAAGCGGTGCAGCATTAGTGGGAGAAGCGGTGCAGCATTAGCGGCGGAAGCGGTGCAGCATTAGTGGGGGGAAGCGGTGCAGCATTAGTGGGAGAAGCGGTGCAGCATTAGTGGGGTAAGCGTTGCAGCATAGGGGGGAAGCGGTGCAGCATTAGTGGGAGAAGCGGTGCAGCATTAGTGGGAGAAGCGGTGCAGCATTAGTGGGAGAAGCGGTGCAGCATTAGTGGGGGAAGCGGTGCAGCATCAGTGGGAGAAGCGGTGCAGCATTAGTGGGAGAAGCGGTGCAGCATTAGTGGGAGAAGCGGTGCAGCATTAGTGGGGGGAAGCGGTGCAGCATTAGTGGGGGGAAGCGGTGCAGCATTAGTGGGGGGAAGCGGTGCAGCATTAGCGGGAGAAGCGGTGCAGCATTAGCGGGAGAAGCGGTGCAGCATTAGTGGGGGGAAGCGGTGCAGCATTAGTGGGGGGAAGCGGTGCAGCATTCGTGGGGGGAAGCGGTGCTGACGGTGTATCATGATCCCCCTCATAAAGCGCTCCTCACACGGGGGACCCTGCGCACATTACGCACTGGGTACTTGGAGCGGATTCCAACAAGTTCCGCTTGTGCTCGGAGTTCCCAGAGGGGGGGGGGGGAATAAATGTGCTGCAATGGTTTCTTTTGCAACCGAGACGCCAGAACACAATCTTTATCCCTCTTGCCCCCCCCTCGCCCCCCTTTGCGTTATGTCTCGGGTGCTATTAACCCCCCTCAGAAGGGAAGACGGAGCACGTGTGTTGGTTACCATTGCGTGAAAGGCGTAATAACTTGTAGGCGCGTCCCCGTGGCGGTAATGATGTCTGCTCGTACGTAAAACCAGTTTCGATGCCTTCTTGGATGTTATTGCTGCGTTCTAGGGACCATCAATCCTAGGACTCCTGCGCATATCACTTATACAGAACGACCAAGGCGGTCATTCTGACCGTGCTTTGGATTTTCAACGTTTAACAACTTCGCGGAACCAAAAAAAATATGCTCATAAAATTGCGTATATTTGCATTAAAACGAGTTTTAGATTAATCGCACACAAAAAAAAACAAATACGATGAGATCTACCTAAAACGACCATGGACGGTCAGCGTGACCGCCTCGTCATTTGCGCGTGATGGTGCGCGTCCTGTCACTATCTATGACGTGTGTCGGTCGCGTCATTTCCTTCGCCAAGTTCATCGCTCTGTCCTAGAAAAAAACAAAAAAAAAAAAAACACACCAGCGTCCTCCAGTGCAGAGGAATAGTCTAAACTTGATTTTTGGTTATTGACGACGTGTCTGCTGACAGACGCCGTCACAGACGCGTCATAACCATCACCGACGCGTTGCAGTGTTTACAGGCGTTGGACAGCGGCCATTTTGAATGATCTGAAATATAGTATTATTTTTTTAATGTTAATTTTGGTGTCACTTAGTTTCGTAGTAGACATATTAACATACGTAATGCATGAATATCTCAACTGGGTATTTATCTCGACAGAATATAGAGTTTAATAACCGGCGGTCATTTTGACCGCCCATGGTCGTTTCAGGTAGGAGTGAAATCCCGGTCGTTCTAGTGTTTAAAAAAGGACATCCTGGGAAGATATTGGGGTGCAGTAATAATGCTCTTATTTACGACCCAACGCTATTTGCAGAAGGTCCTGATTTTGCACCCCGCGCTGCAGCAGTTTCACCGGACGCGAGCGGTGTTGCTGTGCAACGAGCTTCCTGCGCGAGATCAAACGGGACTCGAACCGGGAGCGACAACCGTTCTGTACGGCTGGACACGAGATGTACCGAGCAGATGACACATTTACTTAATGACACGACGCCCGCTGCAAGACCTGATATGACAACCTAAAGAACACACACGCATACACACGCACGCACACACACACCGGTGCACATATGCGTAGTTATTAGAGCAGGTGTAAATTGAGGATGGGGGGGGGGCGGTGGAGGGAGGTTTTGCCATGCAGAGACACGAGTCCAGGATGGGGGGAGAAAGAGACCAGTTTCACTACAACACTGTTGTCACCGTGTGTGTGTGTGTGTGTGTGTGTGTGTGTGTGTGTGTGTGTGTGTGTGTGTGTGTGTGTGTGTGTGTGTGTGTGTGTACATATCTAACTATCCTAATGTGGACCAAATGTCCTCATTAGGATAGAAAAACCAGAAACCACTACCATGTGTGGACATTTTAGAGGTCCTCACAAGTAAAAGGGTATATTTTAGGGTTAAGCTTAGGCTAAGGTTAGGGTAAGGGTTAGGCTAAGGTTAGGGTAAGGGTTAGGGTAAGGGTTAGGCTAAGGTTAGGGTAAGGGTTAGGTGTGTAGTTTGCATGGTTAAGGTTAGGGTTAAGGGCTAGGAAATTAATGTAGTCAGTGAGGAGTCCTCATACGGATAGTGAAACGAGTGTGTGTGTGTGTGTGTGCGCGCGCGCGCGCAGCCAGCTACGATCAGTTGGTTTACTTGAATGGAGCGGCTCTGTGCATCGCTGTAGTCCTCTGACTTCCGGTTTCGACTGCAGCGGTCATACCAGTTTCCTGTTTGTTGGCGTGTGCTATTTATAATAGACTATTTTCCGCGATACCTGCAAGATTCACCATGGATACATGTCAATGACATGCACACAACTGTCGACAAACTCTCACCTGCACCTACCAGCAGACGGGGGGGGGGGAAGTTTCAAGTTGTGCACATCAAGTTACGTCCACAATTCCGTCCGTCCGCTCATCCTCATGGTTGTGGACGTAACTTGATGTGCACAACTTGAAACTTCCCCCCCCGCAGCTGGAAGGTGCAGGTGAAAGTGTGTGGACAGTTGTGTGCATGTGGCTGACATTTATCCATGGTGAATCTTGCAGGCATCGCGAAAAATATGTCATTGTTGATAGCACGCGCAAACAAACAGGAAACTGGTATGACCGCTGCAGCCGAAACCGGAAGTCGGTGGACTACAGTGATGCAGAGAGTGGATTGCACTGGGTTGCGGTTTAGAATTGGTATATGAGCAACGATGGTGTCCCGAGACCCTGATCTCTTAAGCTGGGCTGAGTCTTTGGTGGTATTTAGTTGTCTTGTTAAAGAATACGGTGGTTTCTGATGAAATCTCTCCAAAATACCAACATCCTCAATTAGCCTCATTAGCATCATACTGTGTGCGCACGCGTATGGGTGTCCATATATATAGTGTATATATTTCTTCCCTATGTGCCCTGCTCAGGGCTCCATCCCTGTTCTATATAACCGCCTCAACGACATTGTCAATTCTGGCACGTAAAGAGTATCGGGCACCAGCCTGCTGTAGTAGGACATAAAACATTCATGGATCTGGACCTCCACACAGGCGGGCGGTGCTGGTGCTGCACTCGCTCGCCCAGCGGAGAGGAGGCTGCACGACAGGACGGAAACAGCGAGGTTTTCTTCTTCGAGCACAGCGATGTTGCGCACACATGTTGAAAACCAGGTGGCAGGAGCACGGCGCAACGTGGTCACCTCACAGCAAGAAGGTCCTGGATTCGAGCCCCGGCGTAAGTCCAACCCTGGGGGTCGTCCCGGGTCGTCCTCTGTGTGGAGTTTGCATGTTCTCCCCCGTGTCTGCGCGGGTTTCCTCCGGGTGCTCCGGTTTCCTCCCACAGTCCAAAGACAGTTAGGTCAGGTGGATCGGCCGTACTAAATTGTCCCTAGGTGTGTGTGTGTGTGTGTGTCGGCCCTGTGATGGCCTGGCGGCCTGTGCAGC
This sequence comes from Lampris incognitus, assembly GCF_029633865.1. Lineage (NCBI taxonomy): Eukaryota > Metazoa > Chordata > Actinopteri > Lampriformes > Lampridae > Lampris > Lampris incognitus. Next base: position 21,265,804 of record NC_079231.1, on the reverse strand, counting down.
GTGTCTCCCCGCCTGCCACGCAATGACTGCTGGGAAAGGCTCCAGCATCCCCGCGACCCTGAGAGCGGGATAAGCGGGTTGGATAATGGAGTGGAATAAAAGAGATGTCTCCTTGTCAAATGGAGCGCGTTAGCAAGGCCCCCGTAGCGTCGAAGAGATGCTGACGGAAGGATCCTTGTGACTTTTATCGATTCAAGACTGACGACTCGGGGGCATCCGGGTAGCGTAGCGGTCTATTCCGTTGCCTACCCACAACGGGATCGCCGGTTCGAATCCCCGTGTTACCTCCGGCTTGGTCGGGCGACCTTACAGAGACCCAATTGGCCGCGTTTGCGGGTGGGTATACAGATGTGGGTATGTGTGCTGGTCGCTGCACTAGCGCCTCCTCTGGTCGGTCGGGGCGTCTGTTCTGGAGGGGGCGGAGGAGGAACTGGGGGGAATCGCGTGATCCTCCCACGCGCCATGTCCCCCTGGTGAAACTCCTCACATTCAGGTGAAAAGATGGCATGTGGTATGTGGTAGTCTGCAGCCCTCCCCGGGTCGGCAGGGGGGCATGGAGGAGCGACCGGGGCGGGTCGGGAGAGTGGGGCAATTGGTCATTTTAATATGTCGTCCTCTTTTGTGGCTGACTCGGAGGTACTTGGAGGGCTGTGCTTTGATTGTCATCGCCCCAGCCCTTTACCCGCTCTTTGCTGCCCGGCCAATCAATAGGCTCTCGAAGACAAGGGTTTGGCGAGGAATTGATTGCCCCCCCCCCCCCCCCCTGGCGCCCACACTCTATTTAGCCTGACAGGTTTTGGCGGCGCACAACAAACACGTCATCACCCGCATCCGCAGCAACCGAGGGAGCCCCCGCTGACGTCGTCACTTACCACCGCGTGCGTCCGCCCAGGATTTATGCGCATGTCAAACAAACGGCCACACATCTCATGCACACACCCGCTTGTTAATACGTGTGTGTGTGCGCGTGACCACGCGCGCGCATGCGTGTGGTGAGCCTGTGGCCTCAAGGACACTTTCTCTCTGTCTGTCTGTCTGTCCATCTCTCTCTCTGTCTCTGTCTCACTCTCCCTTTTTCTTGTTTTTCACAACAGCATGTGTTCTGTTTAGTGTATGTGTTGTCTGCGTGCGTGCGTGCGTGTGTGCGTGCGTGTGTGTGTTATTCAGGTTTAGACGGGAGGCCCGGCTCACCGTTAGCACCTGGCGCTAGCAGGAAGCGGTCTGCAGGGCCAACACAAGACAGCGGCTGCACAACCGCAGATAATCGCGTGAGCGATCGGCGTTCGGACGTCAACGCGTTTCTGCGCGCCTCGAGCTCCTCGGTTCAGCGTGACGTCATCAAGCCGGCGGTCGAGACGCCGTGCAGTGGTTGCAAACCACGCCGCCGGCGGTTGTTTCACGGTGAGGTGATTTACTCCGCCGCTATTTCCGGCTGCCGCGCCGCCGAAGCGCGCGGCTCATTTTGGCAGCGGAGGAACACTTCCGGGATTATTTCCTCTGAAATGTTCCTGACCTGAATCAACGCGCACTGCAGAGATGCTACCCTTGACCTGGAACTCCTGTGCTCAGCCATGAATTCACACACACATGAATTCACACACACACTCACACACACATAAACAAACACACGCACGCACGCACTACAAACGCGCGCACACGCAAATACTCAAGCATGCACACATGCACAGATATATCACATACATACACACACACGCACACACTTATAATCCATAAGCATTCTCTCTCTCTGTTGCGCACGTGCACTAATGCTCACATAGCCATTCTCCCTCTTTTTCTCTTTCTGTCCATTGTACACACACACACACACACACACACACACACACACACACACACACACACACACACACACACACACACACACACACACACACACACCTATTATCCCATAAGTATTCTTTAATATATGTTTATCTTTCTCTCTGTCTCTCTATAGCTCTATTCGTCACACATACATACACACACACTCACACAAATAAACAGACAGACACAGACACGCACACACACACATACACGCACACACATGCACACTGTATAAATGTTGTCCTTAACCTGGCGTACCACAACCGCTCAGCAAATGCCAGCTGGGTCAGCAGATGCTCTGGGCATTCTAGTCTGCTCTCATACCAAGAACAGTGGAACTGTCAGTCCATCCGCGGACACACACACACACACACACACACACACACACACACACACACACACACACGCACACACACAGACGAGCCTGTACAACTCAGAGCTGTAATGACAGCCTACAAGCGGATTATGAGGTTTTATCATCCTTTGTTCCCACGGCATTAAACGTGCAGCGCAACAAAAAAAAGAGGGGCTGGGGCTCGGAACTAGCGGGTTTTGTGTGACATCGTCCCAGTACACATACTTCTGCCCCGCTGACAAGTTAAACACACCACTCCGTAGAAACATCGCTGTCGTAATAAGTACCTTGCTCATGAACCAGGGGCCACGTGGAGGACTGAGAATCTGGGAGGTCAATCTTGCCAAGCTGCAGGGCATCCTTCAGACCGCAGTAGTCAGAGGGCCTGGGAAAATCAGTTTCATAAACAATGATAAAAAATAAAGACATCAACGCCATATCATGTAAATTTTGCTGGGGTCTCACGTTATCGTGCATCTCTGTTTATCTGTTCCGCCCCTGACTCCTAACAAAGTTGCGACGGAGAAAAACGGCGCGCCTGACAGGGGTTGTGGTTAGCAGTCTGTCAAGGTGCACCAAGCAGTGATTGTGTTTAGCAAATACGAGCAATAGGAGAAGGCCGCTGGGGATAGCTGCCGCCGAATCTGAGAGAAAAACAGGAAGGGCTGGGGGGGGGAGTAGAGGATTGATTGCATTTGGTAATAGAGGAGGGGAAGGATGGAGCGAGACAGGGATGTCTGTCCACCGGGTGTGAGTTTGGGAGGGGGGGATTAACACAGCCCAAACAAAATCAAGAATGCGTTTCGGAAAAGTGATACATCATTTAATAGCTGTCAGAAAACGTGTTATCATGTAGCCAACAGAGCACGTGGGTTATCTCATGTCCTGTACTACACCGCCAATTTGATGCGGTTTTGCTATCCCCTCATTTCCTTCCGTTTCGGTGTGTGCACTTGCAGGCACGAGCACTGTGTGCGGTGGTTTTGTTCAAAGTCACATGGCGGATATCTCATCGGGGGGGGGGGGGTGGAGTCTCGGAAAGACAGATAGAAGACAAAAAGACAATCAGAGAGGTAGACGGAGTGAGTGAGGGCTGGGAAGGGAAGGAGGGCAGCGTTCCAGGGCTGAGTCACCGTGCTGCTGCCTACATCATCCCGGTGAGCCGGACCGCAGACGTAGCGAATGGCTGGACACTGATTACCATGGGGCATAGCTTCTGTCCTGTGCAGGGAGAGCGATCGAGCCAGAGGGAGAGAGAGCGAGAGAGTCTCTAACCTGTCACTGTCTCTCCCTTGACTGCATCCATTGAATGATGGATGACTGCATCTCCTCTAACAATACCAGAACACTCCCTGTGTGGGAGGCCTTGTGCACTGGGGCACTTCCAGGCTTTACGTGTATGTGAGTATGAAGAAGAGGGAGATGGCCTCCCCAATTTATTCATTTATTTTTTTTCTCTCTCTCATTTTAACTGACACCCGACATTGTGGCCTGCATATACTACCGACCCACTGAAAGCAGGTTGTGCGCTGTAAAAGGAAATGTGCCAGACCTGCCGAGCTCAAAGCGCAGGAGCCGTTTTACGAAGGAATTCATCCTCTGCTTTTGCATCGGCAGAGAGCCTCTCCTTTACAAGCCGACCTCAGCGCCGCACCGAGTGAGCCAAAACCATAGTGGAGGCTCACAAAGCCGGAGCGAATCGCGTCACCGTTCCTGTGATTTCCGCCATGCACGCGCTCCGCCGCATCTTACGCATCTTAAATCTGGAAATCAATCCACCCCCAAAAAAAAAAAAAAAAAAAAAAAGAGAAGAGAAAGAAAAATCAAAGATGATGAAAGCCTTGAGCGATGCACAGTTGGCAGAGAGGATGGAGGGGAGGATAGGCGGGGTGCTGCCTCCCACTCGCACTCGTTTCGGGGCTTTGGGGCTTCTGTCGGGGTCCGCAGCCTTCGTCTGGTTCCCTTTTTCTCCTCCTCTTTATCTCTGCTGCTCTCTCTCTCTCTCTTTCTTTTCTCTGTGACTTTTCGTCCCCCCTTTCTCCCCCCCCCCTCTCTCTCTCTGTTTCTCTCGGTCTCTCCCAGGGGCTTAATTTATAGTTGTGGAGCTACAAACAGAAAAGAAGGAAAAAAAAAAAACACACAGCCCACGCTCTGCTCTGCTCTGCTAGCTAGCAAGCTAGTTGGCTCGCTCCCTGAGTGGCTGGTTGCAGCGTGCGTGTGCGTGTGCGTGCGTGCGTGTGCGTGTATTTCCGCAAGCACACTGCAAGAGTCACTGGAAAATGGCTCTTTTTTTTCTCCTACCCCCCCCCCCCCTTCAGGCTTGTGTGGCTATTTGTATGCTTGCTGTTATATTGCTTGTAAATCTCCAAAACATTTCACGGTTTGCCACTTAGCAGCGGTATTCATACAGAATCTCGGATTTGTAGACAAATATTCAAGGACGGCTTGATGTGCCGGGGGTAAGTGCTCTCTGGCCGGCGAGGTTAGGATTGCATTTGCTCGGGAGTCGCTCTTGTGAAAATTAAATTACTGTATGGTTTTTTTTTTTGAGTACGCAACGTCTCCACAGTAATACGTTTTCGTTCGTTTCCTGGCAGAGATTAGAGACTGCAGTACCCCCTCGACTCGGTGGGGGCAGCTGGCGTATTCGGGCAAACTCGAAACGGGGGCGACTGAACGTTCGCTGCACGTATTGTTACGCATGCGCTGCCATGGTCAGAGGTGGAGACCTGCGCAAGGAGGTGTTTAAGAGTGCCACAGGGGCTGCGCAGGCCTCGGCAGCAACGTATTTGCCATGACGGGTTGGTGCTGGTGCTAAAGGCTCCAGGACGACCAGTCACCCCATCACGGCTGCCGGAGGCTCCCGGAAACTCCAGACTGTCCTAGAACCGCCTCATATGTGCCGCCAAACACGTTGCTTTTCTCTCAGGGTGTGCTCCACTACCCTTTGTCTCGATAGTTTTCCCACAAAGCACTGGGGCAGGGGTTGGCCCTAAACAGCCGCCCTACCAAGTTTGCATGGGGCCGCGAGGCGCCCAGTTACCGTGTGCGGCCACGAGGAGGCCTGGCAGGGGTCTTGGCGAAGGGGAGGCTGGCGGAGGGAGGTTTACGCACCGGGATGCGCCCTTGTTCACCCGCAAGGGCTAGCCAGTACTGCACTGTACATGCGATGCAGGCAAACCACAACACGCACACGCACACGCACACGCACACGCACACTTTCTCCCTCCTCTCGGTTTCGTCATGCTACCTGCATTTTCATTTGACGATACGTAACGGAAATGACGCACTCAAACTCAAACCGAATTTCAGCATCCTAATAAAAAGCGTATAAACACAGTAACTGGACAACAACTGGTGAGGTGTGGTCGTCCACCCAGTCCAACAGCGGTCGCACCAGGGACCGGATGGGGCACGTGGAGCCGGAGCCGGTGACGGTATTAGTTGGCGGTGACGCTCATTGGGTTCGTCTTCTCTCTCTCTCCCTCCCCCCCACGTGCGCCCCCCCTCCTCCTCTCCTCCTCGCCGCTGAGCACGGATCAAACTTAATTGAAATAACCCCCCTCCCCCCCGCGCGCGAGGGTTTGGTGCGAGTCGTCGAGCTCGGACCCGGAAATGATCAAGGGGACTTTTTTTTATGAAAGGGACTCGACGCCCACGACTCCGGAGCGGCTTTGGGAATCCTATAGCGCGCCGCACGTCCCGCTGCCAGCCGTGTTACGTAAGAGGCGGTGGGTTGCGCTGTATAAGGTATATGCGCTTCATTCATGAATGAGCGCTTATTAAGCGTGACCCCACGAGGAGCGGCATGAGCTGCCGAAACAAAGCAGCTGGAAGCTAACGAGAATAGCGCGTGACAGAACGGTGTCGGAGGCAGGGGAAAAATAGGGACGTCGCGTATGTGGCATAACCACGCGTCTGCCTGTCAACATACACCCCGGCTATTTCTGGCGCGGCGCTCTTCTTCCGGTCCCTTGCTCGGATGATCAAGCTCATACTCATACACACACGCACACACACACACACACACACACACACACACACACACAATAGGCTTGCATTGAATGTCATATTTTTACATCTTCAGTCATTTTTTCTGGCAGCCATTTTTACATCTTTTTCGACTGCAGGCTTATGAGCACTGATACACACACACACACACACACACACACACACACACACACACACACACAAACACACATATAGTATATATATAAAGGAAACATAAACACACAGTCCGCGGTGGTGTAGCGGTCTAAGCATCGGCTTTGTGTCGATGCAGTTGCCCACCGGGGACCGGGGGTTCGCGCCCCGGTCTCGTCAGATCCGACTATGGCCGGACTCGATGAAGCAGCGATATCGGCACCGCCGTCTTCGGGAGGGGGGCGGGGTCGGCTTGTGGTCGTCACGTGAATGCGTCTCTGGGTGTGTCGGAAAAAGCAGTGGTTCGGCCTGGAGTCGCCTTGTCACGGAAGTGGGGAGGCGGTCTCCTTCCAGACCGCCGGCCGGAGAGATGCAGTTGGCGAACGCACGCGGTACGAGGGTGGGTGTTTGGATTAAAATAGGGTGTGGAGTTAGAAAACAACGAGACAGGAGACGTGAGAGTAGACGTAGTCGAGGTAGTTCACTAGCTCCAATTTAGCATGTCATACATTTAGACAACGATACTGAACTCTGAACCGGAAGCGGAAGTGCATTATCTGACCCCTCGCTTCTTCCCTTAAAGGTACACCGTCCTCTTAGGTGAATGTCTCCCGTTATATAGATGTGGGTCACCACAAGGGATCGATTGGCCACTAAATTGGGAGAAAAAAGGGAAAAATCAGAAATAGATTTAAAAAAAAAAAGGAAACGTAAACAAATAAGAGTTTGTCGTCATAGCAACGTGCTATCCTCCAAATGCTAATCCGCAGAGTGATTCATGTCGTAGCCTTCAGCCATTCGAGGCAGCTTAAATTGAATCCTTCCTTCGTCTGATCCGTGTCCTTCCAGGAAGAAGAGAGTTTGGCCCAGATGTTCAACCTTTTAAGACGGCCTTCGCATTACTTAGTTGTTTCTTCTTTTTTTAAACATTTTCCCGCCCTTTTCGAAACGGCGATCTTTACCTTTCAGAGCCACCTCAACGGCGCCCATTTGAGACTGCCACGAGGTTGAGGGGGGGAGGGGGGGGTAAATCTGAATTCCGGGTGAGTGTCTCGCTAATATTCCCCCCCCCCCCCGCCACGACCGTCATTCATTCTCGATTCGCGCCCGGAAGGACGGAGACACGAAAAGCCCCTTCCGCTACGCGCGACCCCCCCCACCGCCGGCGCACTCCATTCTCGGCGGTTCAAGTCTCGCAGGCGTCTCCCCCCTCCCCCCTCCCCCTCCCCCTCCCCGATTACCGTCGCTCATCTTTTCCGTCCTTTGTTTCTCCCGCCACGTCCCTATTCCATCCATTCTCATGTCCTCCTCAGTTCTCCTTACAGCCGCTGTCATTTCAACCCAATCTCTCAATCTCACCCCGGCGCCCATCATCCCTCATCCCATTCATCCAACCTCCCACCCCCACCCCCCCTCCCCCGCACTCACTCACACCCCATCCGCGCACGCACGCACGCACGCACGCACGCACGCACGCACGCACACGTTTCCTCAGCCAGCCTCGTGAATGCTGTCTGTGCAACATTCTTTCTTTTCTTAGCCCTCACATTCTTTCAGTCATCCTTTCTTTCTTTTCTTAGCCCTCACATTCTTTCAGTCATCCTTTCTTTCTGTCTTTCTTGGATCTTGCTCTAAAGGTGCAATCCGCAAGTAATGCCCACGGCGGCTGCCTGCCCCGCTTCTGCCGTCGTCTCGCTCTGACTTTTGTAAATGTGCCTCACTTTATTACACGCGTGGGAACGCCGTGGATCTTTCACTTCCGTTCGGGGCTCTCATTTCTCACACCGATGCACGGTGTCGACCGGATGGTGAGATACGTCGTGTTTCTCCTCCCTTGTCAGTAGAGCGCCCGCGTTGTCGCGCTGCTCCAGGTAGTCGTGGCGGTGCGTGACATTCCAGTTTGCACCTTAAAAAGTTGTAATCGAAATCTTGTTCGAATACACCGACGTCTGTTCCCACAACATCTGTCACCGACTGTGGTGAAGCTATAACGATTCAGTTCACTCGCAATTCATGGAAGACTCTTATTTCTGAAAGTGTCTGGATTTTGAAAAACAATCTTCAGGCTGCACATCTGCACCGTGACAGAAACTGACATGTTTCACGTCAGTCGGCAGTCTCGTGGACCAACCAAAGAGAAGCTCTGCTCAGTCCAACAAAGATAGCATTGTAGCAGCTGGCTGTTTTGCAGGGGCAAGAACTAAGGCAGAGGTAATCTTCCTTTTTTGTGGCAGTTCCTGTGCCCCGTACACCGCGCAACCCCAGGAATGTGCCCTTTTTATTAACCGATCCCCAGCATGCTGCATAGCCCCCCCCTTGTTGGTTAGCTGTATTTCAGGTATTGGGGAAGCCAACGATGTCGCCGAACCGGCTTGGAAGTACCCTTGGTGGCTTTTATCGAGATGGGGTGCGGGTCTGAGGCTGGTCCCCAGCCCCTGTCTCCCCCTCGTGCAGGGCCCTGGGTCGGTAGGTTGCAAACTGGTCATGGTGGAGTACCACCACCTGATTCTCTTTGACAAGCCACACCCTGTAAACTAGGTCCGCTGGCTCATCAACTTGGGGGAAAGGCCCTTCTTCAAGTCATAGCTGTAGACCCGCACTTGTGCTGGAGGGACAAAGTCCTCCTCCCTACAGCGAGAATAATAAGTCCACTCCTCTCGAGCTGCAGTGTCCGAGAGAGCCTGTATGGTCTACATGTGCACCAGCCAGAACCATTCTCAGAGGTAGTCCAGTCAAGGCTCACTGCCCACCTCTGGCTCCAGGGGGATGGGGGGAGGGACAGACGACGGGCGGCGGGACACCAAATTCACAGTAGTGCAGAGCTCAAGCCCAAACATGAGGGCTGCAGGGGCACACTTTGTGGATTCCTGAACCGTCGTCCGGTACACCCATAGGACCAAGGGCAGGTGCAGGTCTCAGCCTCGCTGCTCCTGGCTGGTCAGTATAGCAAGCTGGGTGGACAGGGTGCAGTTGAAATGCCCAATCAGCCCATCACTCTGAGGGTATAATGGTGTAGAAAGGGTTGTTCACAGGTAGCAGTTCCTCTGTTGTGCCACCCCGCTCTAGTTTAATGATGGCTGGGGTGACGGGCTTCGTGGGGTCGGTGCAGGGCAGTTGCATGTAATGAGCCACAACTCTTTGCATCGGTAACATCCCTCCTTGGACTGCCAGGCTGTTCTTCTGGTTGTGTGCCGTGGTCGTCGTGGAGGTGTGGTGGGGACTTGCCAGGTTTTTTTCATCATCGTCACTCCCCTTGTAGTCTGCCTTGCATGCTCACTGCCACTGCCTTGTGCAGGGGGTGGGGTTGTTCTCCTGTGTGCAGCATGTATTCAACCGGTTCTGCTTCGGTTAGGGCCGCCGTCAAGGTCATTGGTGCGTACAGTCAGATTGTCGTCATTCCGGCTGGAGCCGCCGGACAAAGGCTTGGAGAGCAACCTCTTGTCGTCGGAGGTGCGTACCCGCGCCGTGCATAAAGGTGGAGATCCGTGGCATAGACAAACGGACTCTCTCCCTCGTTTCTTCGGCGGCTGCCCAGCTCGTCTCGGGCGTAATCGGCATAAGCATGGCAGCTGAAATGATGCTGTAACCCTCTTCCGATGCAGGCCGGCTGAATTGCTCTTCTGGCTGGAGGTCTGAGAGGATCTGCAAGGTTTTGCCCTCTAAAGCGAGGGCAACTTGAACCGCCAACCACATATTTAGCCGGGAGGCCAGTTGCACTTGGATGAGGTAAGTCTCCGGTGTCTCTTCCGCATTATAACAGGGCAGCTTCGGTGTACCTCGTCGGGGACCCTCTGGTGGGCTCCATCAACGACGTCTGCTGGGGGAAAACAACGCTGTTTCCGGTGGCCGTCATTGGCGGGAAAGTGTTGGCCGCTGCCTGTGAGCGTGAGGTGGTCCTTCCTGGATGATCTTCCAGGCAGCGATCTTCCGCTGCCGGCCCACACTCAACACACCATCAACCCTGCACGTGTGATGCTACGTGCACATAGCTTCACCTGTGGTGTAAAATCGTTCCTTCAGCACAGCAACTGCACTGCTTGAAACCTTGTGAATAACAGTAACACGAACCACCGTGTAACAGTTATGTCCATAGACACGTTGTCCCAGAGCATGCTGGGAAACCGCCCACCGACCCCAACACGCTATAGCGTGACATCGCAGACATTCAATTAGCTGGTGTGCTCAACATGTGTTCATCAGGATGAACCGCTTGAGATGCACCACCCTGTTTTCGAGGGGATCCCAACATGCATCGCAATCACTACACAATAGAGGCCTGGCAACAGGTAAACACTTATCGATACAGTCACACACATGCAGACTAACAAAACATAAACAAAAGCAAGGAATGAGGGCGAAATATTGAAAACGTGCAACCACAAAGTGGTCAAAGTGGCCAACGATAGAAAAACAGAATGGACCATCGCATGCAAAAACGGTGACATCATCACGGATAACAAGAGCGGTCCTTGTTAAAGCGAGGACACAGGGCATCCTTAAACATACGCAAGTAAGATATTATATGTAATATCAACATGCAAATTATCCCAATCTGCTTGAGCGTTACACATAAAAGCTCTTTTGCCAATTGTTTCCTTAACAAGAGCGACTGAGGAGCAGAGATGAGCAGAGTGCCCGGTTTGATAGGGTTGAAGTAAGAGGTACAAGCGGCCGTCGACAATAAGGAGGACATTTTGAAATGAATACATTTGCATATAAAATGAAGCCGGCGTGTCCTCTCACGTTGGGAGACGGCCATTTTAAGCGCGTCACACGTTGTGCAGAGATGAGCGGGAAAATGACACGCGAGGACAAATCTGCAGAGTCTCTTATATGCTGCGTTGAGAAGGACGAGGTCTGATTTTGATGCGTTCTGATAGACAACGTCAGCGTAGTCATGAACCGGAAGTAAACGCTGAGGGGCACACTTCTTACGAACACTGTGCATAAAACAAATCCAGCAAAATAAATAAATAAATAGATAGATAGATAGATAGATAGATAGATAGATAGATAGATAGATAGATAGATAGATAGATAGTGGGCAGTGATTGGTCCACTAGAGAGGACAAGGCTGACCTTCTCTCTGGTGGACCAATCAGAGAGAAGCATCAAACTCAGTCAATTGTGGCACTGAAAGAGGCGATGATATCGATCTGCTGGTGGGATAAGACGGGTTTTACCGTCTCTTTTCCGCTATCTACCAACACGGGGATCGGCGGTTCGAGTCCCCGCGTTACCTCCGGCTTGGTCGGGCGTCCCTGCAGACACAATTGGCCGTGTGTGCGGGTGGGAAGCCGGATGTAGGTATGTGTCCTGGTCGCTGCACTAGCGCCTCCTCTGGTCGGTCAGGGGCGCCTGTTCGGGGGGGGGGGTGATCCTTCCACGCGCTACCTTCCCCTGGTGAAACTCCTCACTGTCAGGTGAAAAGAAGCGGCTGGCGACTCCACAAGCATGGGGGGGGGGACGTGAGGTAGTCTGCAGCCCTCCCCGAAGCAGCAACCGGGACGGCTCGGAAGAGTGGAGCAATTGGCCGGATGCAATTGGGGAGAAAAGGGGGAGAAAGAAAAAGTCCAGAAAAAGAAAAAAGGTTCCACCATCAGCATGTTGAAACAAGCTTTAACGGGTTTAAACCCAGATACAATACCTTGATAAGCAGGCCTGTCTGCTTCCCTGACCTATCAGCTTCCCTCTCTCGTTTCTATTCCCTGTTTTTCGTCTCTCTCTCTTTCTCCCCCCCCCCCTCCGTCTCTCCCTCTCTCACACACACTCACTCTCTCCCCCTCTCTCTCTTTCTCCTTCCCTCTCTTTCCTCTCTCACACACTCACTCTCTCCCCCTCTCTTTCCTCTCTCCCTCTCTCTCTCTCTCTCTCTCTCTCTCTCTCTCTCTCTCTCTCTCTCTCTCTCTCTCTCTCAGTCTCTCCCTCCCTCTCAGTCTCTCCCTCTCTCACACGCACTCTCTCTCTCCCAAACTCACTCTCTCTCCCTCTTTCCTCTCACACTCTATTGCTCCCTCTCTCACTTTCTCTCATCTCTCACACACACACACTCACTCACTCACTCTCTCTCTCTCTCTCTCTCTCTCCTGTCTCTCACACACTCCCTTTCTCTCCTCTCTTTCCTGTCACACTCTATCTCTCCCTCTCTCACACTCTCCTCTCTCACACACACTCCCTCTCTCTCTTTCCTCTCTCACACTCTCTCTCTATTTGTCCCCCCCCTCTCTCTCTCTCTCTGCCTCCCTCTCCGTCTCTCTCTCCTCTCTCTCACACACACTCTCACTCACTGTCTCTCCCAAACTCACTCTCTCTCCCTCTTTCCTCTCACACTCTCTCTCTCCCCCTCTCTCTCTGTCTCCCTCTCCCTCCCTCTCAGTCTCTCCCTCTCTCTCTCTCTCTCCCTCCCTCTCAGTCTGTCCCTCTCTCACACACACCCACTTTCTCTCCTCTCTCTCCCAAACTCACTCTCTCTCCCTCTCTTTCTTGTCACACTCTATCTCCCCCTCTCTCACTTTCTCTCCTCTCTCACACTCCCTCTCTCTCTTTCCTCTGTCACACTCTCTCTTTATTTGTTTCTCTCCCCTCTCTCTCTCTATCTCTCCCTCCCTCTCAGTCTCTCTCTCTCTCTCTCTCTCACACACACTCCCTCTCTCTCTCGCTCTCTCTCCCTCCCTCTCCGTCTCTCTCTCCTCTCTCTCACACACACACACACTCTCACTGTCTCTCTCTCTCCTGTCTCTCACTCACTCTCTCTCCCTCTCTCTCTTTCCTCTCTCTCTCTATTTGACCCCCCCCCCTCTCTCTCCCCGTCTCCCTCTCTCTCGCGCTTTGTTAGCTTCGCCACTTTCAAAGGACTTTCTCGCTCGCGGTACACTCTGACTTTCTCCTTCCATCCTTCTTGCAGCTCTCTGTGGTCCAATTAAGTTTCTCCAGCTGAAAGTCTCCAGTCAGCCGGCCTCACACAGAGAGAGAGAGAGCGAGAGGCCGGCTGACTGGACGCTTCAAGTGGTTCAAGGTCGGACATGTTGACGCGCGCGCCCGGAACACTTAGCGCACGCCTGCAAGTCCAATTGAAAGACCGCGGCAGCGTCGTGATCTCGGCTCGTATGGGGATTTCAAGGTGATGTGCTTTTAAAAAAAAAACAAACAAACAAACAAAACTGACAAATGCAAAACAAACTCTTTCTCCCCCCTCCTCCTCCCCCTCCTCCTCCTCCCTCTCAGATCGCCTCGGCGGCTCGCCCAGGGCCCGCGTTCTACAATCTCAGCGTTTCGCGAGGAAGACTTTTGCGTTCCTCTTCTTCAAGTCGATGGCGAAATGATCCCTCAGATCGTCCTTGGCATTCGCGTCCGAGCAAGTCGTGAGTGTCTGGCGAGAGAAACAGGGAGGGGGGGGGGGCGTTTGTGGAGCTAAAGAGGCGGCAGCGTTGATGAGAGGGAAAGGGAAAACAAGCTAAATATAACTTGCCCCGCTGTTTGTATGCGGCTCACATCCTCTTGCCCCGACGCCGCGGCACGTCTGCGGGGGAACATCTGCATGGCGAATCTGCAGATCGGTGTCAGGGCGGAATCTTATTAAACCAAGTTCAGGGTCTATAAAAAAAAAAAAAAAAAAGCAAAGTTGGATTTGAATTTCCATCGATGGTCATTGGAGAACTTCGAGTTGACCTTTGGAGGTCCTCCTACAACGTAAATCTCTGGTCGGTGCTGATCGGGGATTTCTGATCCCTCCCGAGAGATTTTTGGCTCTCATCCTAGATAACCAGCAATTCATCAACAAGGGGATAATACGATTTGAGGTTATGAAGGTACTTTTTTTAATCCCCCCCCCCCAATTTTACCTGTTCAATCACCCCGCTCTCTGAGCCGTCCCGGTCACTGCTCCACCCCCCCTCTGCTGCTCCGGGGAGGGCTGCAGAGTACCAAGTGCTTCCTCCGATACATGTGGAGTTCTTTTCACCTGACAATGAGGAGTTTCGCCAGGGGGACGTAGCGAGTGTGAGGATCACGCTATTCCCCCCCAGTGTGCCCCCCTCCCCGAATAGGTGCCCCGACTGACCAGAGGAGGCGCTAGTGCATCGACCAGGACACATACCCACACCCGGCTTCCCACCCGCAGACACGGCCAACTGTGTCTGTAGGGACGCCTGACCAAGCTGAAGGCTACACGGGGATTCGAACCGGCGATCCCCGTGTTGTTACGCAACGGAATTGACCGCCACGCCACCTGGACGCCCCCCCCCGTAACGAAGGTAGTTTAATGAAAATCTAAAGGGAAGTAGTGGAATGATGGGAAGGAATGGTGGCGAAAATAAGGCCTTGCTTTCAACTCAAGACCACACAGAAAAATACACGTTATTATCGATTCTCGGGCAATTTCCGCATTTGTTGGCTGTCACAAAGAATAAACTTGAATTTTATTCCATTTAAGCCCCTCCCCCCCCAAAAAAAACGTTTTATTTGAGGTCAAAGTGCTTATCAAGGAGCTCTTCCACCACAACGGCACAAGTGCCTGTTGCATATTAAAGATAAATAGCAGACTTCAACCCATAATGTGAAAGTTGCCCATGCCTAATAATAGCCAGCTGTGAGCCAATTACCATAATTCAATGAAGGGATTCGGCGACGCTCAGTAGCTCGCGACAAGGGCAGCCGAACCAAAGGAGGAGCAAAGCTGTCCTCCGTGAGCGCGCATCCCTGCCGTATTCCTCAGCCTGCCGAGGGTGGTGCCGGCTTGATACGATGTAACATCTGTGATGGGAGGCGTCCGTTGATAACCCCTCCCCCCGCCCCCTTACCCTGGAATATTCTGAGCCAGATTTCTCTGTTGGCGCTCTCCCAAAATAACCCGAAGGAGCGTCACATCCGGTCCCGTGCGTCGGGCAAATGTTAACGAGAGCGAGAGAACAAACACGATCCCGGGAAACAAAGCGCGCTAATTTGCCTCATCGGCAAGGCACAGCACGGCGGGCAAAAAGGCACCAAAAGTCAAACTGTCTGCTGACATGAACATGCCCAGTTCCCTGTTTTAAGTGAAAGAGGATTTTTTTAAACTTTTTTAAATGATGGTCCCCGTTGTGACGTCACGTCATTGATTTACCCTTTGAACCTGTCAGACCAGATAAGGGTCCTGTAGTTCTCATTTGTCTGTTTATTTAAATCTGTTATTTTTTGCTTAGTCATGGTTGCAGAAAAAAAAAACAGATGGAGAGAGAGAGAGCGAGAGAGAGAGAGAGAGAGAGAGAGAGAGAGAGAGAGAGAGAGAGAGAGAGAGAGAGAGAGAGAGAGAGAGAGAGAAGCGACGCGAGGAGAGGGGCGACGAGAGGGAGGAGGGGAAGGCAGTGCTTGAGAGAGAAGAGGCACCAAAAAATCAAAGGAACGGAGAGAGGAGAAAAAAAACAGAAATTGAGATGAGGGGCACACAACTGACATATGGAGAGAGAGAGAGAGAGAGAGAGAGAGAGAGAGAGAGAGAGAGAGAGAGAGAGAGAGCTGGAGAGTAGATTAAACAGACAGAGAGAGGGGCACGCGCATCGTGCGTGCGATTCCCGGCGTACGCACTGACTCTCGCGCACACATACACGCACACAAACACACACGCAGTAGGCACGCACACGCTCACGCAAGCACGCAGTAAGCACGCACACTCTCACGCAAGCACACGTGAACGCACACGCACGCACACGCACACACACACTCACACACACACACACACCCACACACACACACACACACACACACACACACACAGGCCCCATCAGCCTAATTACTAGCGACAGGGAAAGAGCTAAGGGAAACAGCCGCAGCCAGGGCCACTTCCACTGTGGCGCACCGCTGGCAGTCAGCCCTATTTATGCGTTTAACACACACACACGCACACACACACGCACGCACACACACACACACACTCACGGATGAACGTGCGTGCGCACCCACAACAGTAAGCGCTCTTATGAACGCACACATGTGTGCGCACAAATATACGCATGCGCACGAACTCGCGGCAATGCAAAAGGGATTAACTCGGGTTGTAATTTCATCACTTACGGTGATTCAGCACCAAGGACTGTAGCGCACGTGGAGAGGAGGAGATAACCCTACGCCCTACGCGCGCATGCGCACGCACGCACGCACCCACCTGGCAGGAGTCCAAGTCTAAGGGCGCATACCTTCTGAATATTTCAACCGGATGTATATTTTGACAGGCCAAGACGCAAGAACAGGACGCTTGCTCCCTGCAGGGTGTCTCGAGATTCAGTTGGACAACGCAGCAACACGTGTCCGATTACCCAGCTCGCGCATCACGTAGTTACATGTATTAATGTCAGATTGTGAACACGGTGTTCCCTCATTTAGCATGGCGTTCTCTGATGCGCACCTGGCGACCCACACATGCGCATGTGGTTCTGCAGAGAGGTCATCCGCGTGGCCTCACCGCTGGAGCTGTTCGAGGGTCCAGGCACCTCGCTTGTAGCGGCACGTGGCACAGGTACTATACCAGACAGTAGAGCCCAGAAGCTCCAGCAATAGTCCGGCCCTGGTCCAACAAAGTCTGCAATTTTTCAGCCCGACCCGAGACCGACACCAGTATCGCTTTAAGCTCTGATACGCATCCTCTCTGATACACGCAAACACAAACACACACACGGGATGGTCAACTGTCACGATGATGCACACATGCATGCATATTTATCATACTGATAATATAATCAATGTATCAATATTTCATAATGTGGCCTATGTGTGATCTGTACGTAAATGGGAAGTTAAATGAGCCCGAGTCCGACCCGAGCCCGATCGAAAGGAGAAAAAAAAATCGACCAACCGCGGTCCGAATCGAGTCGGGAACCGTCGGAACCCGACGGGCTTGCAGACCTCAACCAGACAACCTCCGGTCACCAGCTGACAGCCAGAGTGCATTCTGTAATCAGGGTGGAGAGAATCAAACCGGCAACCCTGTGAGCGCTGACTAGTTTTTCATCCTCCAGGGCCTTCTGCCGCAGTCAGTCCTGGGAGAGTGACAGTGGAGCAGTGGAATCCTGAGTTGTTTTACGTATCGACCCATCTGTCTGTCTCTGTCGGGGTATGTATGTATGTATGTATGTATGTATGTATGTATGTATGTATGTATGTATGTATGTATGTATGTATGTATGTATGTATGTACGCATAAATGCATACATAACTGTATGCATGCCTGTATACATGTATTACATGCATATATATATATATACATGCATATACATGCATATATATATATATATATATATATATATATATACACACATGCATATATATATATATATATATACATGCATATATATATATATATATATGCATGCATGTAGTATGCTTGCATGTATGCATGCATGTATGCATGTATGTACGTACGCATGAATGTATACATGACTGTAAGCATGTATGTATGCATGCATGCATGTATTTATGTATGTATGTATTTATTTATTTTACGTACGCATGCATGTATGTATGCATGTACTTACTTGTATGTATGTGCAGGGAATTCGAGGAAAAGATGGAAACCACCACCGCGACGCGAACCAGGTCTCCTGCACGGGCGACTACGTTAACCAGTCGGCTAACTTGTCCGACCCGTTAGCAAACCGGCTAGCGAGTCTACTCATTCATGCTCGTTACACTACCCCCCCCCCTTTCGGGAACCGCGTCCACGCGCTTCAGCATACCAGCTCCCTCACCATCCCACATCTGACACCAATGTGGTGAATTCGGGGGGGGGGGAGCAGCGGGAACCTCCGCAACTGGACGCGAACCCGGGTCTCCCCGCACCACGGCGACTGCGCTAACCACTCGACAATGGGGTCGGACTCCGACTGGTTAACGTAGTCGCTCGTGGTGTGGGAGACCCGGGTTCGCGTCCCGGCTGCGGCTATTCATGGCTGCCCCCCCCCCGAATGCGCTACATCTATCTATCTATCTATCTATCTATCTATCTATCTATCTATCTATCTATCTATCTATCTATCTATCTATCTATCTATCTATATCTATGCTTGCCCACTGAGACAGATTTGCATTTTGTGATATTGGGCTATACAAATAAAATTGACTTGACTATATCCGGAGTTATTCTGAGCATTTCAGAGAAGTTTCCAGAATATTCAAAAAAAAAAAAAGTTCTCTGTTGTGTTCATGACCCTCATTGCCGCCGGGCCTTGACATAATTTCTCAGTTTAAAAACAGTTTAAAAGTTCCCTTGTGCGCTGTTTAAAGAAACACAGAGGCGGACCATCGGGGGGGAAGAAGACTTGCGCACACCGCACACGCACGCTCTAAATCAAGCAATCCCACTTGCAGCCCGGTGCTGCAGAGACGTTTGACCGCGCCTGATACCGTCGGCGTGGCAAGTCCACAAAAGTGCGCAGAGTCCCGCAGCTCCGATTATTATGATGTTGCCCCGGTGGCAAACTAGAAACGCCAGATACGTCACTGGGGGGTTCGTCCTCCGCATTCAGATGCTTACACACGGAGGCTTAACGGGCAGCCGAGCAACACGCTGCGCCCCCTCCCACGCCTGTACCCGACGCGCATGCGCAAAGCGCGCCACGGTCAGGGTAAACATCCCCGGATGCAGGCTGAGGGGCAGATACGACATGGTTCCGGGTTTGTGTTTCGCGACAAAGGTGCGCAGTAAGGGCAGAGCGGGGTCATTTTGGCGAGTAGGGGTAAAGAGCTGCTGTTGTTAAGCACAAAAAAGGAAAGGAGCACAGTGTCGGCTTTCTGATGAGGCAGCGCAGGATGACGCGCGAGCCCCCCCCCTCCCCCCATCGGCCTTAAAGCCTCACAGGCGCAACGTCCCCATTTTTCTCCCCGACGTCTCCCTGCGCACTTTAACCGTCGTTTGCCCCCCCCCCCACCCTTTGTTCCCCCTCCCTACATTCCCTGTAGCCTCTCAATCTAATTCAAGGTCGCGGAGATCTTGGAAGCCGTCCCAGCCCCATCCCAGCTTTTGCAGCAAGGGGTGCAAAAAGGAATTACGGAGACATCCTGTCCATCACAGGTCACTGCCGTTCACAGCTATTTGCGTAATATGCGGGGGGGAAACCCGTGCAGAAAAAAAGTGAGGAAACCTTGCAAACTCTGTGCGTGCAAAGTGCACGTTGGCGGGTTGCATGGATAGACTTGCATGCATGCATGCATGCAGGATCGATGGTTTTGATTGTCCAGGTTGAACAAAAACCATGCATTAATATGTAGTTGTTTATTTTTAAAGAATATATGCCGGTGCTGTCGAACACCTATCAGTTTGCCCTTGATGTAGTAATGGAATAACAATACACACCGTACATCTGTGATGGAAATGAGAGAGAGAGAGAGAGGAGAGATTTTTTTTTTGTGCAAATTATCCCTCCCTGCTTTCATGACAGCCAAGGGGTTCTATTTGTTTGACCTCTATTGTCAAGACAGAAGAAAAAACAGAGGGGGGGAGAGAGAGAGAGGGAGGGAGGGGGGGGAACTACTGCGCCCAAGGTATTTGCATCCCTGGCTTTACCGAGGATTTCTCCATCCGCTCCTCGTTGCATTAATTCATGAGCTTTGCTTTGTTTGCGCAGAGAAAGAAGTGACATTTTACGCGTGCCGCCCGCGTCGTGCTGTCACGCGGACGCAATTACGCATGTAACACAGTAATTATTGGAGGAAAAAAAAAAGAGCACTTATGCAAAAAAAAAAAAAAAAAGCTGTGGGGATACGGAGAGATAATGTTGTAAAAAAATATACCAATAAAATAATCGGGACACTCTCTCCGGCTGGCCCAGTCACGTGCGCATCGTTTGAATTCAATGCCCAGATAACAGTAAACCTGGAGTTAATCTACCATTCTAAACCTATTACACAAGAACCGAGGGAGGAAGTGTATCAGCTCCCCAATGCCCCTGGGCGCGCGCACTTCTGATGGACTCACGCTCTCACATCCCACTTCTGACACCAATGTAGCGAATTCAGGGGCAGCCGGGAAGTGACCCTGGGTTCCCCGCACCACGATAGACTGCGCTAACCAGTCAGCTAAAGGGTCCGACCCGTTAGCCCACGGGCTAGCGAGTCTACACATCTGTGGTCGTCACAATACTGTAAATACACATTCGGTATGTAGAATGCAGTATTAATAATGCAGTATATTAATAACGTTGGCACATGTTTTCTGTTTGCTTTAGATGAAACTCTTTATTGGTTTTCGGTGGGTGTCGGACTCCGCCAAGGTTTTCCCCTTGTCTCCGATTCTGTTGTGATATTCATGGACAGGATCTCAAGGCGCAGCCAAGGTGAGGAGCGTGTCCGTATTGGAAACCTCAGAATTGCATCTCTGCTCTTCGCAGATGATGTGGTTTTGTTGGCTTCACCAGAATGCGACCTCTAGCGCGCACTGAGGCGGTTTGCAGCGAGTGTGAAATGGCCGGCATGAGAGTCAGCACCTCCAAGTCTGTGGCCATGGTTCTCTACCGGAAAGTTTCATTTCCTTACTTGCACACATGAAATGAGAGAATGAAAAAAAAAATCACTGTCCAAGAGAACGAACGCCAGCCAGGATGAGTGTCGGAGCTGCCGGTCTGCATGGGCTAGCAGTTAGCTTAGCCTGCCCCGCTTCCGCGTCCTGTCAGACCATCCTCGGCGTTTCCTCTGCGGACGCAGTTAACAGTGTATTAACCGTGCATGTTACAATTTGCATACTAACACTCTGTATGATACAATTTGCATACTATTAGCATGTAGCATGTCCAATTCAGACACGTCTGTCATATGAGCGGGGAGGGGAGCCCACGGGGAGTGCGTCATGCCGAATTAGTCATAGTTGAGCCCTGTAGTGAAGGAGCATAATTCAGAAACTTGATACCACCTGGGAATACATGATATTGTTCAGTGAAAGTAGACTGGCTGTGTCTGGACTGTGACTCGGTTCGTAATGAACCGTGTACGTCCGTCGGAAGTGGGTCATGCTGACGAGCGGCGAAGTCGTGCGGTTCTACTGCAAGATGTGATGGGCGGCAGTGCGGCTGTGCGGCAGTTGTTGGGGATGAAAGCCCTGAACACTAAAACGACCAGGACCAGTTTCATAACACAAATCCTACCATATGTACTGCATTAATATCTCAGCTGGGTGTGTATCTTGACAGAATGTAGAGTTTATAAACCGTGGGCGGTCAAAATGACCGCCCGCGGTCTTTGTAGCACTTTTTAAGGTCCGGTCGTTGTTTTGGACTGTTTTAACATTTATTTTGATTTTTTTTCTTCTTCTTTTGTTCTACATTTCACACTTTATAGGCCGTGTTACGTCCGTCAGATTGGCAATGTCCGTTTTACATTTTGTCCTTCAGGTACTATTGTCAGTTTTTCAATTTTGCTGTTCAAGTTCGACCATGTCTCTCTGCAGTGTAAATTGTTTAAAAATAGCATTAAAGTTGTTAAAATGTTAATATTGGTGTCAGCTAGTTTCGTAACAGACGCGCTAACACATGTAATGCATTTCTATCTCAACTGGGTGTTTAGCTTGACAGAATATAGAGTTTAAAAACCGGCGGTCATTTTGACCCCCCCCATGGTCGTTGTAGGTAGGAGCGAAGTCCCCGTCGTTCTAGTGTTGAAAACAGCCCGGAACAGAAAGGTGCCAAAGTTCAGACCCCCCCCCCCCCATTGCCCGGCAAGATTAGATGCGCGTCATACCTGAGGCATGTCGAATAACTGGGCCGGAACCGGGCTACGGGTGAAAAGGTGTGTGGGTATATTCTTTCCCAGCACCCTCTTTGTTTTCTTTTTCTTTTTTATTATTATCTTGCACCCACAGTGTCTATCCCGGCGCTCCTCGGAGAGCCGCAGATCGGCTGCTAATGTCTCCCCCCTCCCCCACCTCCCCCACCTCCCACCTCTCGGGGGAATTGACTTGCGAGGACAATTTCAATCTCGCAGCAGGTGGGGAGAAGAAAAAACAAGCCTTTATCTGACGACAATTGGTCAATTAGCTCCGAATAGAGTCAAACATTTCTCCGCTCTCCTTCAGGGGGAGGTGGGAGGAGGAGGAGGGGGGGCGGTATTGGAAGAAGTAGAAGAAAGGGGGAGAGAAGAAACTCCTGATTTTGCTCACTCGCGACACGCTAGGATTTTTAATTATCCGACGGAGAGGGTCTTACTGAGCCGCGAGTCCTGGCGCTGTCACCTGCCCCCCATCTAATTGTGTGTCTCCGCACCTCGGGGTGGGTGGAGGGGGTGGGGTTAGGGGTGGAGGGGGGGTGTAGTTGTGCAGAGATCGATAGTTGAGCGTCGAAGATGACACAGTATCGATTCCTATTATATCAGGATAGATTCATTTCCGGACGTTGTTCGGTTTAATTTAATGGACGTCTGCAATTTCGGATGGGGGGGGGGGTCGAGTAGGGGGTGGTGGGGGTGGTGGGGTTGGGGGGGGAGAGTCGTCGCTCTTCCCACATTTAGAGAACGAGCCTATAAAGACAATTACGTGGCCAAGTTGAATTGTCTGCTAAATAAAAGCAGAGTAATTAAGAATCAATGTAGGAGCAATGTGGGGGGGGCGATTTGGGGTGGTTTTAGAGGCACTTTGGATGCTCGCGACGCAATTTCGAGTGTGTTTAAATTCCACGGAGGCTTGAAGAAGCGAGGCCCTCGTAGCGTCCGCAAGAGAAAGAGAGAGAGAGAGAGGAACGACTCGGAGTTAAAGTGACGAAAACAAACTCTGGAGCGTCTCACAGGAGATTGTTGTTGTTTTGTTTTGTTTTGTTTCTTGTTACCTTCCAAGAAGGTGGACTCAGTCCTTCTGGATACAATGTGTACTGACAGACACGTGTCATCTAAGTGACCTCTTCAGTCTCACCTGGCTGCAGGTATCCCCCCCCCACCCTTATAAAATATACAGTGACTGCAGGTACCCCCACCCTTATAAACAATACAGTGACTGCAGGTACCCCCACCCTTATAAACAATACAGCGACTGCAGGTACCCCACCCTTATAAACAATGCAGTGGCTGCAGGTGTCCCCACCCTTATAAACAATACAGTGACTGCAGGTACCCCCACCCTTATAAACAATACAGTGACTGCAGGTACCCCCACCCTTAACAACAGTACAGTGACTGCAGGTATCCCCCCCACCCTTATAAAAAATACAGTGACTTTAGGTACCCCCACCCTTATAAACAATACAGTGACTGTAGGTACCCCCACCCTTATAAACAACAAAGTGACTGCAGATACCCCCACCCTTATAAACAATAGAGGGGCTGCAGGTGTCCCCCACCCTTATAAACAATACAGTGACTGTAGGTACCCCCACCCTTATAAACAACAAAGTGACTGCAGATACCCCCACCCTTATAAACAATAGAGGGGCTGCAGGTACCCCCACCCTTATAAACAACAAAGTGACTGCAGATACCCCCACCCTTATAAACAATAGAGTGGCTGCAGGTGTCCCCACCCTTATAAACAATACAGTGACTGCAGGTGTCCCCACCCTTATCAACAATAGAGTGGCTGCAGGTACCCCCACCCTTATCAACAATAAAGTGACTGCAGGTACCCCACCCTTACAAACAATACAGTGGCACAACGACCGAAACCAAGGATCGGTTTCACATGCAGATGTGGGCGTGGCCGTTAACAAGAGTTTCATTGGCCACGGGTACTAGCAGCCACACAGGATGGCGGACTGTTTGCAATCACATTGCAAGATGGTGACAGATGCATAACAACTGAAACCAACGACCAGTTTCATGTGCATATGGGTGTGTGACTGGAGAGTCGAAGAGGCCATCTATGTTAAAAGGGAACAACCATCCCTGAACCGGGGTAGTACTATATATATATATATATACATACACACACACACACACACACACACACATATATATATATATATATATATATATACGTATATTGTGGCGGACACTAGGGGCTATGCCTCTCACCCAGCAGGACTGTGAGCTGGGGGCGTGGTTTACGTTCCCGGGCTTGCTGGTGCAGGGTTGTTCCTGCTGTAGTTGGTGTTTGGAGTTGAGGAATAAACATCAAACTCGCCTTCGTCTGCTGTGTTTTTCCTCATCCTGCCACAATATATATAATTTTTTTGCAGTCATTGTAAGTCGCTTTGGATAAAAGAAAAGCGTCGGCTAAATGACTGTAACGTAATTTAATGTAATGTAATGTAACGTAACGTAACGATACGTAATGTAATGTAATGTAATGTAACGTGATGTAATGTAATGTAATGTAATGTAATGTAACGTAATTTAATGTAATGTAACGTAACGTAACGATACGTAATGTAATGTAATGTAATGTAATGTAATGTAATGTAACGTGATGTAATGTAATGTAACGTAACATAACGATACGTAATGTAATGTAATGTAACGTAACGTGATGTAATGTAATGTAACGTAATGTAATATACTTTATAGCACCTTTAATACGAGCAAATGTAATAAAACACTCAGATCCCCCCATAAAAAAAAACAACAACAACAACAACAACAACAACAATGGTCAGGTCAAAAAAAAAGTACAGACACATTTTATAAAAGTACAGGCATGTTTAAAACCGAGTTAGTAAAATAAATGAAAGTGCCATTAAAACTGATTAATTAAAAGTAACAACATTCGGAGCAGAATATATAAAAACAACAACAAAACACACTCACACCAAGAACTCAGCTGTAGGCTGTTTTAAAAATTAGGGTTTTGAACCTGCTCTTAAAAGTGTCCAGTGTGGGAGGCCTCTCTCAGGTCCTCAGGCAGGGCGTCCCATCTGTTCGGGGCGTAAATACAAAACGTAGCGCCCCCTCCTCTAGACCTAGCACGAGGCAAGACCACTGCCGCCCGACCTGAGAGTCCTGCTGGTTTGTAAGTAATTAGCTTGTGTTTTATATAGCGTGGTGCCAGGCCACTTAGTGCTTTGTACACGATTAGCATAACTTTGAAATCGATGGTAGTTTTGACGGGGAGCCAATGCAGAGAGATCTGAGAACTTCCTCTAAGATCACACTGTTTACTTCCGGTGGGAACACGTGCGCACATCTGGTTCTGGGAGGCCGGTGGGTGGACAGTCCATCGCAGCGGTCTAGCCCGCATGGGTTAATTTCTCACAGTCCGGGTTTTGATAGAAAGCCCCTCAGTTTTGAAATGTTTTTAAGGCGGTAGGTAGAAGGCTGATCTTGGTGAGATGATTGATGTGGCTCTTAAAATTTAGATCAGTGTCTGTGATCACACCGAGGCTTCCAGCTTCGCTTCTGCACTCCAGAGACAGAGAGCCGAGATGAGCTGCGATCCTCCGTCTCTCAGTCTGCACCAAGAAATAAGTATTTCTGTCTTGTCTTTGTTCAGTTGTGAAAAGTTCTCCGACATCCATAAGATAATATCGTCAGTACGCTGATACACACACACACACACTTATATATATATATATATATATATATATATATATAGAGAGAGAGAGAGAGAGAGAGAGAGAGAGAGAGAGAGAGAGAGAGAGAGAGAGAGAGAGAGAGAGAGAGAGAGAGAGAGAGAGAGAGAGAGAGAGAGAGAGAGAGAGAGAGAGATAGATAGATAGATAGATAGATAGATCAGTCGACTGGTTAACATAGTCGCCTGTGGTGCGGGAGACCCGGGTTCGCATCCCGGCTGCGGCGGTTCTCGGCTAACCCCTGAATTCGCTACATTGGCGTCAGAAGTGGGAAGGTAGGACGGTGAGGTCATCGGAAGCGCGTGCGCCCCGAGGCGGGTGACGGAAGTGGTACGCTGGAGCGTGGGGGACGCGCTTCCTGAAGGAGGGTGTTAGTGTAACGACCATGAATAAGTGAACTCGCTAGCCGGTTGGCTAACCGGTCGGACACCCTAGTCGACTGGTTAACGTAGTCTCCCGCGGTGCGGGGCTACCCGGGTTCGCGTCCCGGCTGCGGCGGTTCCCGGCTGCCCCCTGAGTTCGCTATATCGATCTTTCCATCCATCCATCCATCCATCCATCTATACAGCTTATTGTAAGAAACGTGTGATCTTGGCTCTTGGAAAAAAGTACTCTACGATCACAAGTCGCACGGCTGTGACCTTGAGAAGAACATGCAACACGCCGCAGGTACCGGATCAATATCCTGTCTGCCATGGTACCCACTCACCTCATTCGCCTCCTTCTTTCAGCATGTCGTGTCGTTTCCTCTACTACAAAGTCGAAGGAGGGAAAAAAGAGAATACTTGACGACCGGTCTATCGACTCGGAGGACCACTGAGGAATGTGCGGGAGAGTCTACCAGCGCCTTTAAAGTGCAAATAATCAACAGCAAGACGTCCTGCGCACCAGACAGCCGTCTCCCCAATGCAATGTAGCGGCTGCTGAACGCCTGTCAGCTCGCCGTGGCAAATTTCAAAAGCCGACATCCATAGCAAAATGGTGCATTCGGGAAGCGGGAATAAAGATGGATGGAGTGTCTGAGTCGTCCCGCAATGACAACGGAATGGATGGAATGACACGGGGAAGGAAACGAGACGGGAAGAAGGGGGATGAAGAATGGGCGCGCCGAGGATGCGGAACGGCGGACAGCGTCGGGGACGGATTGGGTGTTCCTGTGCACGACTTTTGGAGTTTTCGGCACGCTGCAAATTGAGTGCACGACACACGGTCATGTCATCCTCGTGTCCAATGAAGGGTGGGAGGATTCGATATTCCGTTCCATCAGCCAATCCGATTATCCTACTCAGGTTGGCGGGATGCTGGAGCCTATCCCTGCAGTCATTGGGTGGCAGGTGGGGAGACACCCTGGACAGGCCGCCTGTCCATCATAGGGCCCACACACACACACCTAGGGACAATTTAGTATGGCCGATTCTCCTGACCTACATGTCTTTGGGCTGTGGGAGGAAACCGGAGCACCCGGAGGAAACCCCCAGACACGGGGAGAACATGCAAACTCCATACAGAGGACGACCTGGGATGACCCCCCCCCCCCCCAAGGCTGGACTACCCCGGGGCTCGAACCCAGGACCTTCTTGCTGTGAGACAACCCAGCTAACCACTGCTTCACCTTCTTGCCGCCCATTCTCCATTCATTTACAATGGAATTCATCTTATCCTCCGCAGCACTCTCCATCTCCATACTCATAATGGACAGTTCGAACAAGGGCTAAGGCCTTGGACTGAACAGAGCCCGACTGAGAAGACTTTCCACGGATTTAGGGTGTGAATTGTGGTGGGGTTGGGAGTATTTGGCCTACTTTTTTTTTTTTTGGATTGACTTTATTAATCCCTGTGGGGAAATTCCTTCTCTGCATTGAACCCATCCTATCTGTGTAGCTAAGGAGCAGTGGGCAGCTACCGTGCAGCACCCCGGGGACCAACTCCAGCTCTTCCTTCCGTCGCCTGGGTCAGGGGCACAGACAGGAGTATTAACCCTAACATGCATGTCTTTTTTTGATGGTGGGGGAAACCGGAGAACCCGGAAGAAAACCCACCGCAGACACGGGGAGAACATGCAAACTCCACACAGAGGACGACCTGGGATGACTTCCAAGGTTGGACAACCCCGAGATTCGAACCCAGGACCTTCTTGCTGTGAGGTGACAGCGCTAACCACTGGGGTACCGTGCCGCCAAGCTTTGCAGTGTACAGCGTCCATTACCAAACCCCCTCATTCATCAGCCCGGTATCATGAGATTTCGTGTCATAGTCACGAAATTTAATCTATGAAATGTTGCTGGGGACACCATGCCACTGAAATTGTCTTGTCCGGCACCACAAAGTTGTATCCAATGCATTCCTATGGGCCAAGTTTTTCTTGCGGGAGTCACGTTATCAAGATGCTGGCTCTGGCTGGTCTGGCCTCTCGGAAGAATATTTGAAAACCCCAAAAAAAATACCCTAACCCCAACTGTTACTTATCCACATATCAGACGGCAGAAACGACTCGACTGCTCAGCAACCGTGTACATCAGTGCTCTTTATTTTCCTCACTGCTTTTTTTACATGTCATTTTCTTACTTCTCCCTTCTACTGCCCCCCCTAGTGGGCGGTGGACTAACTACGAGATATACACTAACCCTAACGTAACCCTAACCCTAACCGCCGTAGTTTTTGTGTTTTCAAATTTATGTAACTGACCAGATCAGCATCTTGATAACGTGACTCGCGCAAGAAAAAACGTGGCCTATAGGAATGCACTGGATACAACTTCGTGGTGCCGGACAAGAAAAGGTTATTGACATCATGTCCTTCAGCATGATTTCATAGATTGAAGTTCGTGACTATGACACGTAATCTCGTGATACCCGGTTGGATTCATGCAACATTTAACCAGCAATAACCCAACGGGCCTCTTTTTTTCCAGCCTCAGTGAGACATGTACACCCAACAGACTTGATAGCCCTGCGAATAATCAAAATAAAAAGAAAGATACCAGCTGTTTACTGGCTTATTGTTGTACATGAAATATACACACGTTCTGCCAAAACTGTATCCTCAATGTGACTGGCTGTTCCAACAGCGTAGCAAGTTGACTTGGATAAATGGTTGGGGTGGAAACGCTGTCCTGTGCATGAGTGTGCCCGTGAAGGCGAGGGACCCTGTCCGTGCACAATGGTCATGAAGTTCTTGTCATTCGCTGAAGGACAACAACACCGAGGCACTAGTGACGGGGTTGAAGGTCGACACGAGGCCCTGGTCCCACCTGGGCCCTCCTGAAATGAGGCAAGACAGTGTTGGGAAGAAGACTGAAATGCGTTGAATATTCAAGTCAGGATGCTACCGAGAGCACAAGCTGAGCTTGTGCAAACTTTCTGTGATACACGAGACAGTTTCATTTTGTTTTGTAAATTTTTTTTTTTCTCGGTAATCATAAATTAGCCTAGAGTGGTTATCTGTGTTATCTAGAATATCAAATGGCAACAATTTGTTTCTTATTGTCTGGGGTCCAAACAAACTACTTCCCACATGAAGGGAATTCTAAAGACTTTCTTCCCCCTGGCTACTAATGCATGAATGTGTTCTGGGTCCAGTTTCCTTGTGGCCAACGCAGGGAATTCAATCAGTATTTCCATTTGTGTGGGGCGGCATGGCCCAGGAAGTAGCCCAGTGGTTACCACTGTTGCCTCACAGCAAGAAGGTCCTGGGTTCGAACCGCAGGTCGTCCCAGGTCCTTTCCGTGTGGAGTTTACATGTTCTCCCCGTGTCTGCGTGGGTTTCCTCCGGGTGCTCCGGTTTCCCCCCACTATTAAAAAAAGACATGCATGTTAGGGTTAATACTCCTGACTGTGCCCCTGAGCAAAGCAATGTAGCTGTAGCTGCCCACGGCTCCAATGCAACAGGATGCACATACAATAGGATGCCATGCAGAGAACACATTCATTGTAACTGAACAACTGCACA
Source organism: Lampris incognitus (assembly GCF_029633865.1). Classification (NCBI taxonomy): domain Eukaryota; kingdom Metazoa; phylum Chordata; class Actinopteri; order Lampriformes; family Lampridae; genus Lampris; species Lampris incognitus. Next base: position 21,236,092 of record NC_079231.1, on the reverse strand, counting down.
ATGACAAAATAAAGGGGCTTTCTTCTTCTAGAGCAGGTTCAGAAGGTTTGAAGATTGGATCCTCCAGAGAGCGTGCCGAAGTGCCCTTGAGTAAGACACTGAAACCCGTAACTGCTCCTGACGAGTAGGTTGGCACCTTGCATGGCAGCCTCCGCCATCACTGTATGAATGTATGTGTGAATGTGAGGAACACACGTGTTTTGAGTCGTCAGTAGACTAGAAAGGTCTGTATAAAGGCAGTGCACTTACCAATGGTGCATACATATGATACGTTAAACAATTCCACTAACTTGGTTAATTCAGGTCCTCCTGTCAGTTGATAAAGGGTTTAATGTAAAACTGCAGACATTTCAGAATGTACTTCTTTGCAAGATGGCAACGGAGGGAAAGAAAATGACTTCTGTTTAATTAATTTTTTAATCTTCAGTATCTTTACACCTCCAAATGTAACACTGAGATTTGCTCTCAGTGAAAAGTGCCATCAATAAAATGCACCATTATAATTCAAAATTGCACTAAAATGCACCATCATTATTATTAGTAGTAGTATTAGTATTAATATTGCATCCCAACCCATCATTTAATATTGCAGGATGGGTTGAGTTTTCTCTCTGTATCGCCATGGTTTCGAAATCAGCTAACTAGAACAAAACCTGGTTTTGATCCTGAATATATCCATACCTCTGATTCGGCTTGCTCCTTGATTCTTGTCCACAGGGCCGTTGAACCGGGGGGGCGGGCATCCGGTATGGTGGCGCAGTAGTTAGCGCTCTTGCCTCACAACAAGAAGTTCCCGGGTTCGAACCCCAGGGTTTTCCAAACTTGGGGAGTCATTCCAGGTCGTCCTCTGCGTGGATTTGCATGTTCTCCCCGTGTCTGTGGTGGGATTCCTCGGAGAGCTCCGGTTTCCCCCCACCATCAAAAACACATGCATGTTAGCGTTAATGCTCCTGTCTGTGCCCCTGACCGAGGCATGGCAAGACCTACTGGACTTGGTCCCTGGAGTTGGTCCCTTGCACGTTCCCTGGGCGCTGCGGGGCGGCTGCCCACTGCTCCTAGCTACTACACAGCTGGGACGGGTTAAATGCAGAGTATAATTTCCCCATGGGGATGAATATAGTTTATCAAAATCAAAAATCAAAAACACCAGGGGGGACACCAGGGGAACACCGGCGGAACAACGCTGGAATACCTGGGGAACAGTCAGTTGTCGCGAGCCCTGGAGCCCCTCGAATGAGGGCCCCTTTAAATAATCTGCTAAAATAGACACATTATAATTTGTCAAAAATACATATTTATATGTGGAAAACTCATATAACATATTTGAGTCACATAAAACAGTCCTACTTTCCCTTGACGTAGTGGTCAAAACAGTTTTAATTTCCCTCCCTTTAACACAATAAAAGGGTTTGGTCTGTCAAGCTACAGTAATGTCAGAAGTTTAACATCTACCCCCCCACCCCCCACTCCGCGCCCCTCCCCCAGTAAACTTTCAAAATTACCAGTCGTCAAAAGTCAGGTGCTCAGGGGGACGTCCGGGTGGCGTAGCGGTCTATTCTGTTGCCTGCCGACACGGGGATCGCCGGTTCGAATCCCCGTGTTGCCTCCGGCTTGGTCGGGCGTCCCTACAGACACAATTGGCCGTGTGTGCGGGTGGGGAGCCGGGTGTGGGTACGTGTCCTGGTCGCTGCACTAGCGCCTCCTCTGGGCGGTCGGGGCGCCCGTTCGAATGGGAGGGCAAACCGGGGGGGGGGGGATAGCGTGGTTCTTCCACGCGCTACGTCCCCCTGGCGAAACTCCTCACTGTCAGGTGAAAAGAAGCGGCTGGCGACTCCATACGCATGGGAGGAGGCTTGTGGTAGTCTGCAGCCCTCCCGGGATCGGCAGAGGGGGTGGAGCAGCGTCCGGGACGGCCCGGAAGAGATAATTGGCCGGGGTAAGGGGGAAAGGGGTAATTACAGGGGGAGATAAAAGAGGAAAAAGATAAGTCAGGTGCTCAGAGAAGAAGAGAAAAACGAGAAGGAGCATACCATAGCAGAGGTGCAAGAGACTTTATGGCCAGGTAGTTGAAGAAAGAAACAAAAAGGAAGAGGGAGCTGCAACAAGTACCGCCTCCCCTGCAACGGGGGTGCAGGGTATTAACGGAGAGCAAGGCGAGACGTCCGTTTAGCTAGCTTAAACATTTGGCACACAGCACCACTAGCAGCTGCCACCTAGCTTTAACTTTAGCGTCCAGTTATTAGCTTGTATGAAAGCCCGACACAACTTGTCCTCCGACGGAAACAGCTGAGTGTGGAGACGGGTGTAGCTGCGTCAGAGGGGAGGAGAGGCCCGGCCTGCAGATGAGAGGGGAGGGAGGGAGGGAGGGAGGGAGGGAGACGCAGCGCCCACTCCGGAGTCAGAGCAGCAGGTGGGTGATGCGAAATAGCATCAGAGAGTACATTTATGGATCCGGGGTTATGGCCGGATAAGATGACTGATTCTTACAGGGGGGGACCTGGCGCGTGATCATAGAATAACGAGTTTGTTATCGATCGTCCGCGGACACCTTCAGAGCAAGTTGGGATTTGGGAATGACAGCATGTCCCTGTGATGATTGGATTTTGGCGGTGGGGCCTGCCCTTTTAATTAGCCCACATTTGGATTAATTACTGTGTGAGAGAGGAGAGCTCTTACTTCTTCCCTTTTTTTGGGGGGGGTTTCCCCCTTTTTCTTTTTTCTTTTCTCATATCTAGCCAATTACCCCACTCTTCTGAGCCGCTCCACCCGCTCTGCCGATCCGGGGAGGGCTTCACACTACCACATGCCTCCTCCCATACAGGTGGAGTCGCCAGCCGCTTGTTTTCACCTGACAGTGAGGAGTTTCGCCAGAGGGACGTAGCGCGTGGGAGGGTCACGCTCCCCCCGCCCCCTCCAGCTAAACTGGCCCCCCGAACAGGTTCCCCGACTGACCAGAAGAGGCGCTAGTGCAGCGATCAGGATACATACCGATATCCGGCTTCCCACCCGCAGACGCGGCCAATTGTGTCTGTAGGGACGCCCGACCAAGCCGGAGGTAACGCGGGGATTCGAACCGGCGATCTCCTTGTTGGTAGACACCGGAACAGACCGCCATGCCACCCGGACACCCGAGGAGAGCTGTTTTGACGTACGCAGATGAAACAAGCGTTGTGTGTGTGCGTTATGGCTTGTCAGCGACCTGTGTGCAGGAGAGACCATGGGCCGGAGGAGGAGGGGGGGGCTTAGGAGGCCATATTGCCCTGGGCACGAGCAAGCCACACGGCGGGCCTGCTCGTCCATGTATCGCTCTGCATGCACGGACGCTGAAAAGCTGCACTCGATGGAAAACATCAAAAACAAAGTTCAGAGTTGGGAACAAAATTAACATAAATGTCCTGCAAAGACATTTTAATCCGTGCAACTTCTCCCCCCCCTCCCCCTCCTCCTACAACATGTTGGTGCTGCTATTGGTGCAAAAAAAAAAAAAAAAAAAAAAAACAAGCCTTTGTAGCGGAATAAAGTCGAAACCTTATATTCCTGGGCCCCCCAGCAGCATTGGACTTGTGCGACATTACGAACCGCGACAGAAACTCCTGTTTTTGCTGGGTGTTTGTCTCACACCAGAAGTTTTCTCAGACCTCGCCGGGGGGCCAGTCAGAATCCCCCCCCTCCCCCTGCGCGAAAAGATACGGCTTCAAAAGCCGCTCGTTTCATTCGCCACTCGGTCGGCCTTTGAAACCTCCGAGTGTGGGGGACTTACCAAAACATATCAATTTTGACACGACGCCAATGCCGCCCGGCAGCGTCACCTCCACGCCCCCACGGCTGCCTCCGCAACGTGTGTGCGCTCGCGCACGTGCGTGTGCGCGCTCGCGCACGTGCGTGTGTGCGTGTGAGTGCCTGTGCGTGTGTCTGTTTGCGTGTTTGCGCGCTGGCGCGTGTGTGTGTGTGTGTGTGCATAAGTAGCCTTGGTTGCTATGGTTACGCCGCTCTCTGGATCGGGCTGCAGGCGGATAAATAATGCAGTCTAATGCTGGCTTGGTGACAGCACTGCAGCAGGCTGTTGCTTACCTCGGCTCTGCTCTGCTGTAGACAGCTACATAGCCACACACGCACACACGCGCACGCACACGCACAGACATACGCACGCACGGACACACGCGCACACACACACTTAGACATGCAAAGGTGCACACACTTGCATTTGGGCATCTTCTGCATACGAATGAACTAATAAGCCGTCTCACAGCTGTAGGCAGATAAGAAGTCATGTAACTCGGGGATGCACAAAAACGTCAGTCATGCACATGAAGGCACACGCAGACACACACAGATACACTCACACACACACATGCACAAGTATACACAAAGGGTATTGTTATTGTTAGCTAAAATTAAAGCGGAGGGGGAGAAAGGTGGGTGTGAAGTGACAAACCGAAATGGAAAATTAAAGATGAGACTCTTGCAAAATGCTGCAACTGAACTGAAACCACATTATGCCCCCTGAAAATGAAATGTGATTTGTTTTGTTATGTTCATATTATTGTGGCTCCGTGCCAGGTGAATAAAGAACCGAGGTTTGACTGACTTCTCTTCTTCTTTTCGAGTTGGACAGCTTGCTCCTCCCGAATCCTATTCAGAGTCAGAACCATATTTATTGGCAAGGAGCTCAAGTGTATACAAGGAATTGGACTTAGCATATTTGTGCATGAGGGAAAAATTAACAGTAAGTTAAAAGCGAAAAGAATAATACAATTTGATAATGAATAAATGCAATGTAATATACACGACAAAATGAAAATAAAAATGGGTGAAATAAGGTGCAGTAACGAAGAGACACTGGGAATATGGCCAGTACTCTACAAAGTTTTAAGTTATAATTTTCAAATAAGAAATTATTTACAGAATGAGGAGTTTTTGTCGAATACGAGTTATTTCCAGGGTATCGTAGGCTTTAGGAAAGTGTCCATGCACAGAGTAGAGATGTGTTGCGCTGTGTTTGCACATGTGTGTTTGTGCATGTATGTAGGTGTACGCCATGTCCTGTTGTGGAGAGGGGGGTATAGGGGGTGTAGGGCTGGGGGGGCAGTGTCAGTATCTGTGGGGATCTGGGGGCTTGTTGGAAAGGCCTTCTTCTGTGGGGAAGAAGCTGTTATTGCGGCACGATGTTCTGGTTTTTATAGACCTTAACCTCTCGCAAGAGGGGGGGTGTTTTGAAGAGACCATGGTCTGGGTGGCCACCATGATCTTTCCTGCTCACCTCAGTGTCCTTGAGGCATATCGGCCCTGGAGGGCTGGCAGGTTGCAGCCAATCACCCTCTCAGCAGAGTGAATGGTACGCTCCAGTCTGCTCTTGCCGTTAGTAGTGGTTGCAGCTTACCAGATAGTTAAGGAGGAGGTGAGGGTGGACTCAATGATGGCGGTGTTAAAGTGCACCATCATTGGCTTTGGCAAGTTGACCTTCTTCCGTTGTCGTAGGACGTGCAACCTCTGCTATGCCTTCTTGGTGAGGGAGCTGATATGCAGCTCCCACTTCGGGTCTTGGGGGATGACGGTGCCCAGGAAGTGGACGTATTCCACAGTGACAACCGGGGGAGCCACACGGGGTGATGGGGGGTGGGTGAGGGGGGGGTTGTTCTTTCTTGAAGTTCACAATCATCTCCCCTGTCTTTACAATGTTGAGCTCCAAATTGTTTTGTTCTCACCAGGACACCAGGTAATCAATAGCCCATCTTTCGGTGGACTCATCCCCACTAGAGATAAGCCCGGTGAGGGTGGTGTCATCGGCAAACTTCCGGAGCTTGACTGACATGCAGACGCCTTCAGCGGCAAAGGCTGTCCTGAATTGAGAGTGAGCTGAATCGTTAACCAAGCAGCTGAACGCCTGTAACATTGGGTGCATGATGGGTAATACCTTGCCGAACCTTATTATGTATGCAGATGACCTTGTCCTTCTTAGTCCCTGTAGCGCTGGTCTCCAGCAGCTCCTTGATATATGTTCTGTGTACGGTGTGCAGCATGATATCAAATACAATGCTAGTGAGAGTGTTGTCATGATCTGCAGAACCACAGCTGTCAATCATCTAAAATGTCTTGATTTAAATGCTCTGATAATAATCCTGGGGTATGCAATAAGGTGAAATATCTTGCGCACTGTATCACTGATCAAATGACAGATGACGATGATATTTAGAGGCAGTGCCGCATGATGTATGCACAAGCAAACCCTCTGTCACGCAAGTTTGGTATGTGCTCAGTTAGTGTGAAGACGTCTCTGTTCAGAGCATATTGTACAACACTCTATACTGCCCCCTGTGGTCAAACTAAAAAAAGCAGCTTCCGGAGGCTTCCAGTGGCTTATAATGATGCTATGAGAATACTGCTAAAAAAGACCTAGATGGTGTAGTGCAAGTGAAATGTTGGTGGCTGCAGGAGTCAGCACCTTTCAGGCTCTTCTAAGAAATCTTATGTATAAATGTATTTGCCGGCTCAGTGACTCTGATAATGTAGTCATCAACAGTTCAACTAATATAAGATTCAGTGCCACACGCTACCAATCCCAGCTGTGGGACCACTGGCATAGCTGCCTTCTTCTAACTCACTGACTTGTTCCATTTATGTAAGTTTATTGTGTTTACTCAGTGTATTGTCTAGGGTTTGTCTTTTACCTAGTTGTCTTGGACCCTGAGTCTGCAATAACGTTTTGAATTGAATTGAAGTTAGTCGACAATAGAGAGTAAGGAAATTGACATTTGTTTGTATGAAAAAGTTCGAGATTATTACTTCAACTGTTTCTTTTCTGCAGCTATTGGGGAGCACCTAATAGCGAAACATCGGCACAAGCTGGCCCACTCGCCGCTTTACCAAATTCAATGTGAACAAGGAGTTGATGGTATGTGATTGAACGCTGTTAGGTTAGCTAGCTACCAGGCTAGCTACCAAGCTATATTGTGACTATGATATGCTGTATTATATTCATGCTATATCGAACATACCAATCTATATATTCACCCTCACTCTGGGTGTACATCAGTACAGGTAAACTATACTAGAGTTTAAAAATTTGTTTTTTATTCTTGTTGGACATTTTAATGGTGCTGCTTCTGCTATTTTACCATCATTTTTCCAAGTCCAGTAGCAGAATTTGTAGAAATGCTTACCCAACCAAATGTCTCTCCTCCAGACAGGAGTTGTTGGGGAAGGGGGGAGGCGGGGACATTGCTGCGTTAAGTCAGAAATAAATCAGAAAAAAAAGTTCATGAGCGAATAAATTTCTTTCTGAGTTTTTGAACAGTGAGTAACAGTTTTTTCAAATAAAGATTTGTTAAAAACATCATCCATTAATCATCCATTAGTCACTGAACTCCATCAATAAGCTCCAGCCTACCCTTGTTAGCCTATCCTTGAGGGACGTTATTTATACTAAATTATTCAATTTTAGATCATTTATTGATGGGTTTTCATTTTGACAGGGAGAATAACTTCTAAAATTATAACTCTTCACTAGTATTTTATGTTTCTTTTTTTCCAGTAGTTTTTAAGGTTGAATGCAAAATACAGACGGTTTGTGAATTATCTTGACTCGGTTCTGAATATGATTGTGCAGTGGTGTAGCGGAGTGCAAACACGTTTGAACTGAAAAGTGTATTTACCTGCAATACTTACACACCAGAGACATTAACCAGCCTCTTACTTAAATTTCTGTGAATCCTTATTTTTTTTTCTACACAATTATTTATAGTCGAATTTATCTTTCACCAAAACTGGCTCCAATCACATTGCTTTTTAGGATCGTTGCGATATAGTTCAGGGCTGCCAACCCTCACGCAATGAGCTTGACAATCACGCAATTTGGTCCTTTCACACGCATTCACGCCTCACTTCGTAATGTCTCACGCATGGAAAGGGATGACGTATATTTGTTAAATTTCCACTAAGGTACAAGCAGAATCAGAATCAGAAAAATGAGGGGAAATTGGATACAAGTCTACTAGTTTATTCCATGGATGTATTGTAGTAGAACTGGATACGGCGCCGCCGCCGCTCAGCCTTGCAGACGTTTTTTTTCCCCAGTGGTCACTCGCGGTATTGCAGCGGAAAATCCCCTGCGGCCCAAAAAGCATTTTCCCCATAGACCACCATTGTAAAAGAGACGCCTGTAAAACTGTTGACAGGACACCTGCAGCTATAATCACGGTCAATTACTACTATTTCTATTGTATATTTTTTAAGCCACGGGGTTTTAATCCTTTTAAAATGTTCCTAAACCCAGAAAAGCTCCGCATTTTCCCCTTTTCTGCATGACGTCACGGCTGTGTACGAGCACTCTACGCGCGTTCACGTGTCTCGGGAGCGAGGATCTTTGCTAGCTAGGTTAAGCAAACGCCGTCGAACAAAAATCAAAGGTAAAGGTGAATAAAGCCGAGCCTTCACTTTCACACATCAAGCTATTTTGAGTTTGTGGTTTTATTTATTGGTCACTTGTTAGAATTTGTTTTGAACTTATTATTTTTTATGCCTTTTGTGCAAATACGTCCATGGTTTCACGTCCCAAGTAAGTACCGTAGTAGTCTTAGTATGCGTCCACGAAGTCCGCTAGCGTAGCACTCGTGAACGCGCAGCGCCGGATCCTGAACGCGGTTCGCTCGTTCTCGTAGCCCAGAGGCGTGATGGGAGTAGCACTACTGCGCATATTCAGTGGGCCCCATGTACCCGGAAGTGACCCGGAAGCCAGCCACTTTTTCGGTGTATGCGCCATGTTTAGATCCGGTATCCAGTTCTGCTATAATCCATCCATGGTTTATTCGCGTTTCCATGTGCATCGCAACCGTTGCTATGGTTACGTTTCAACAGATGGCGGATGTTTGTGAGAATTCATTACGGGGGACCTTTAGCCACGACAGTCGGAACACATCGAAAAGTAACAAGGTATGTTAACATTGATAGCTGTTCATAATTATATCCATTGATAACTGCTCATAATTATATTCATAATTATGTTAATTGACAATTGCGCATTCAAATTCACACAGTGGCGGCTGTGTGTGAAAAGTTTGCTCTAGTGCTTGGGGGGAAGCTAATATGCTAACCCCTCTCGCAATGCTAACGACCCCCAAATCCCTCGCCCCGTGCTTCAGAAGTCTCACGGAAAAGGCATCCCTGGAAGTTGGCATCCCTGTATTTCAACAGTGTACCTTAAATGTTGGTTAGTGTTTTCAGATAGATGATTTAAAGAACAGATAGAGGCTAAGAGGATGGCTTGGCCTCCAGACCCGTTCAGTTTGACTGAGACGTCAACTTTTTTTCTCCCCCCCCTCCCCCCACAATCCTGTCAAAGGAGGTAGTAAATTGAAATATGATGGACTCATTTCAATACATCGATCATATTGGGGTGATTCGAAGGTGTACAAATTGGCTTCCAAGAAACTTGTCTTTTACAACCGGTTGTGTGTGGCGCCGCAGATTAATGAAGGCGAGGCAAACTGTGTGAACCCCGGGCACCTCCAATTTTATGTATTCGTTCCAGACGTGTAGAGATAGGGTCCCCTGTCACCGTGACTGTGTTAATTCAAGTCAAGTTAAATTTACTTATATGGCCTTCAATCATAATTATAGCCTCGGAGGGCTTTATAGTATGGCTACATTGAAGAAGGCAGATCCAGTAAAGGACACCCGCTACCCTTAGACAATTGATTGAAATGAAGGAAAATGTCAAGAGAAAAAGAAAAAGAAAAGTCTAACAGGAAAGGCAAAAGTGCAAATACCCTCAGGTAAAGCCTAAGTCCTCTCCCAAGATGGATAGGCGTACAGTACGGCAAGGTAGAAGATAAGTTAGCAGATTTAGAAATAAAACACTTCACGAAAACACTTCATGAATGAATGCACTTAGTGATAATGAAGCGACACAAAGCAAAATGCAGATATTTCCAGGAACCTACTATAGGAAATTGGTGGACTCTTGGATAGCACTTGGCACTGATGAAAAGACAGGAGGCGGAGGTGGAGGTGGCAGAGTTGAAGATGGTAAGATTTTCATTGGGAGTGATGAAGAAGGACAGGCTTAGGAATGAGCGTATTAGAGGGACAGCTCAGGTTGGACGGGTTGGAGACAAGAGAAGCAAGATTGAGATGTTTTGGACATGTGTGCAGGAGAGATGCTGGGGATATTGGGAGACGGATGCTGAATATGGAGCTGCCAGGGAAGAGGAGAAGAGGAAGGCCAGAGAGGAGGTTTATGGATGTGGTGAGGGAGGACATGCGGGTGGCTGGTGTGACAGAGGAAGATACAGAGGACAGGAAGAGATGGAAACGGATGATCTGCTGTGGCGACCCCTAATAGGGGCAGCCGAACATAGTAGTAGTAGTAGTAGTGGTGGTAGTATTAGGTGGACTCTTGGATAGCATTGGACTCAGATACATGTGAGGCATCATCCACTGATATCAACACAGAGCGTAATTATCCTATGCACCACCACCATCAATGTTTGACTGACACAGCATAGAAAAAAAAACAAAAAAACAAAAATATTTTAGTTTGCCATGTAGTTGCTGTAATGAGTTCAAAATTAATATGTTATACCTGTAAGGAATTAACTTTTTTTTTTTTACCATAAAGTAGAACCCTGGCCCACAGGGGGGAAAAAATCAATGTTGAAAGCATCTAATGAATCGGGCTTTGGCCACTGAAAAGTCTGCTTTTGTTTAATGCCACAGGAAAATGTTTGCTACATATTCACTGTTAACATAATTTGCCCTGGAAAGAATTTGGAATATTTCTTTTCATTTAGAGAAGCTGCAGCTTTCTTTGCACATTATCGGCTTTGCTCTCTGCTTATTTGACGTCTGAGAAAATGCAAATATATGTTCTTTTGTATACGAAGGAACATAGTACCTATAAAAGGGAATAACGAGACAAATGCTGTGTGTATGTTGTTTGCTTATTTTTAGAGCTTTGAAGTTAAGTATATTTTAAATAAAACTTTTTTTTTCTCTTCCTGTATCACATTGGTAGAAAGGTGAGAATATCCTATGTGGAACAATCTCGAGAGTTAGAAATACAGACTCATATAGCCGTGTAGATTGCTACAATTGTTTTTTTTTTTTGGTGTGGAAATGATAACAAAGGAGCTGATGTGGAAAATGAGAGGGAGCAATGAACCAAAAAAAAGAGAGAGAGGGGGAGCGGCGGTAGGTGTCATTATGGGTTTAATGTATGTTTGTCATTATTATTTTTTCCTATTCTGACATCTGAAGCAAAACATTGCCTTTGCTCCTCGTCAAAAGGCAGCTGTTCTATTTTCAAACTCTTTTTTTGAGTCCGGGACTAGGAATAGGACTAGGCGTGGAGGTCTTTTGAAATCGGCGAGAGGCATCTCGACTCCGCTCCTCCTCGAGTCGTTCCGCGGTCACGATGCAATTGCATGCTCCCGTGCCTGGCGCAGAAATTTTATGAGAAGTTTTATTAGGAACTTTCATAACCTTGTAACCAAAATACACACAAAAAACAAGAGAGCCGCGAGAAGGTAATAAAGGTGGGTAGAAACAAAGGTGGCGTGGTTTAAGAGAAAAAGAAAAAAAAAATAGACGACAGGAAAGCGCAATAAGCTACAATTATCCCAGCTCTCGGATGCCGGTCGGAGCAAATCAAATTCACGCCGTCTCCAAACATTGTTTGCGCCCCAAAAAGTATTGAGGTGAAAATATTGGAGGGAAATCTAGAGATCCACCTGCTGATTGTATACAATATCACAGAAAGGGCAGGACTCATTTCTTTTTTCTTTTTCTTTTTTTTATTCTGTTTCTGAGCCGCAGTAGCTGTCTATTGTCTCTCGCTTCTGTTCCATCTGCAAAAATGACTCCTCAAAATAACACTGAAACTGCAAAGCTATTTCACCCACCAATTTGGCTTACAGAACAGAGACACTTGTGAGAGACTTGCTGTCGAAAGACAGCGGGTGGCTGGTAATGATCCTCCAGCCACCCTGACAACAGAAATGTATTCATTGATTATGGGAAGTCTGTTAATGAGGAGGATGTAGCGTGGTCGCCTCACGGCAAGAAGGTCCTGGGTTCGAGCCCCGGGGTTGTCCAGCCTTGGGGGTCGTCCCGGGTCGTCCTCTGTGTGGAGTTTGCATGTTCTCCCCGTGTCTGCGTGGGTTTCCTCCGGGTGCTCCGGTTTCCTACCGCAGTCCAAAGACATGTAGGTCAGGTGACTCGGCCGTATTAAATTGTCCCTAGGTGGGAATGTATCTGTCCTGTGATGGACTGGCAGCCTGTCCAGGGTGTCTCCCCACCTGCCGCCCAGTGACTGCTGGGATAGGCTCCAGGATCCCTGCCACCATGAGAGCAGGAGAAGTGGTTTGGCTAATGCAGGGGTGGCTAACCATGTGCCATGGAGAGCCATGTGTATGCAGGTTCTCCTTCCAGCCGGACTCCACACCAGGTGAGGTCACTGATTAGCAACCCTTCAACCAAAGAGGAGGAATGTGTCAGTGAAGTCACCTGGTGCGGAGTCCGGCTGGAATGAAAACCTGCATACACATGGCTCTCCCTGGCCCCTGGTTACCCACCCCTGGGCTAATGGATGGATGGATTCCAGTTATGCCGAATTATACAATATTAAGGCTTCGGCAGAGATGCGGAGGTTCATTTGCTGGAGTTATGCTAGGAGTCGCACCTGCAGACTCGCATCAACCCCCGGATTACTTTTTAAAACAAATTAAAAAAAAAACAAAGCACACACTCTTCTTGTCTGACCTACAAACATTGCGAAACAGCAGCGAGCACTGGGGTTTGTGCCATACAGAGGGTTTCTTGCGTTATATCATGCACGCCGTTGTATTCGCAAGCGTGTCAAAGGCTGAGGATCTCTCACCCAGCGTCCCACTTACGCACACTCCCACTCACTCATTGTTTTGGCAGCAGTGTAGAGGGCTGCATGATGTAACGAAAGAGAACAGAAGAAAATAAGATGAAGAGGAGAGATGAAAGAAGAAGAAGAAGAAGAAAAAAAACGTGAGCGTAGAATTATGTTTTCAGCCTTTTGCCATCCTTCCCTCAGATTGCTTTACAGGGATGAAATAAGTAGTATAATAACTAATGGGGAATAATTAGCAGAGCATCACAGAGATGCGAATGGATGCACAGTCAGGCGGGCAACGTTCCCTCTGATGAGAAGAAGAAAGACTTGACACCGCTTGGCGAACATCACGTCAGGATTGCAAATTCATCTCATCAATTTTTACTATAGTCGTTGTGTGTTTGTTTTTTGTTTTTTTACAATGCAACCCCTTTGCTTCAGCCCATTGAGGTGCCAGGGCCTTTGTGTCCACAATGAGGGTGCACACTCCACAAGTGGCTTCTTTTTTTTTTTCCGACTCCCGAACAACAACGAGGGGCTGAAATCGATTCACCGTCTTCTTTCCATCACCAAACGCACTCCTAATTTATTGACAATAACGCTCGAGTTCTCACCTCACCTCACCACACCACTCCTCAATCCCTCCTCTCCCTCCCTTCCTGGCCTGTGTTGCAGGCCGGTTAAATCTTGCACGAACAGCGGTCTCTTGCCCCGGCGACTTTACTTGTCCTTCCTTGTTGAAATGTCCTACCCCTCGTTCAGATTTATAGTAACCGTGACCCGAGCTGTACCTCTTAACATGCACATGTGCAATACCGCTTGGTAGGCTGACTCAGTAGGTTGGATGAAGTGTTGGGGATATTAACCCCCCCCCTCCAATTAGAACAAACCAAGTTAAAAACTTTCAGATATAAATGTCCAAGGTTTTGTTTAATGCCATGATGTGTTCCTTGTGTTTATGGATTTTGATTATGGATTTTGAGATACTTTATTGATCCCGTAGGGAAATTACGCTTTGCATTTAACCCATCCTAGCTGTGTAGCTAGTGGCAGCGGGCCGCCGCCTTCATGCTGCGCCTGGGTACCGACTCCAGCTCATCCTGCCACGCCTCAATCAGGGGTACAGACAGGAGGAACTATTCCTAATATGCATGTCTTTTTTTGATGGTGGGGGAAACCGGAGCACCCGGAGAAAACCCACTGCAGAAACGGGGAGAGCATAGAAACTCCACACAGAAAGGACCTGGGATGAGCCCCGAGGTTGGGCAACCCTGTGGTTCAAACCCAGGACCTTCGTGCTCTGAGGCAACAGCGCTAACCACTGTTCCACCACTGTCAACCTTTGTTTGTGAAATTATCCTCTTGGATAGATCATTGAGAAGCTTATTTGAATGATTAGAGTTTCTCTTGGGCGGCACTGCGGCATGGCGGTTAGTGCCGTCGCCTCACAGCAAAAAGGTCCTGGGTTCGAGCTCCGGGGTAGTCTAACCTTGGGGTTGTCCTCTGTGTGGAGTTTGCATGCTCTCTGCACGGGTTTGCTCCGGGTGCTCCGGTTTCCTCCCACAGTCCAAAGACATGTAGGTCAGGTGAAACGGCCGTACTAAGTTGTTCCTAGGTGTGAATGTGTGTTGTGTGTCGGCCCTGTGATGGCCTGGCGGCCTGTCCAGGGTGTCTCCCCGCCTGCCGCCAAATGACTGCTGGGATAGGCTCCAGCATGCCGCGACCCCGAGAACAAGACAAGCGGTTTGGATAATGGATGGATGGATGGATGGAGTTTCTCTTTTGGCACTTCATAATTTGTGCTACATTGCATGACCAAATCCGTTTTTGCACTTTTATTCTGAGTTGTGTAAATGAAACACTGCAGACATTGTGTGTGCTCAATGTCAACCATCCCATGGCTATATTTGGCCAAAAGTGGCTGAGTACTGAAGTCACAGGTGTGTCGCAGTCTCCTTACAGTCCTCCTCCAAATCATCGGCAAGCCTTTTAATCTCTCCATTTTGCCCTCCACACAGGTGATAAATGGTAACATGGATCAAATTGTCATCCGACGCGTTTTAAATTAACAACTCTGGTCATTAAGCACCTGGAATGGTCTGCTTTTCCATTAGTATTCGTAAACAGCAATTTTTTTTTGGAGGGAATTACTGGGATCGATATCCGGCGGTTCCGCGGGGACGGCTCACTGAGCTGCAAAGTCAAAGTTCTGTCCCTTTTAATCCGACTGAAATTCCCAGTTACCTGCTGTCCACAGTGGGGTCTCACATTTGCGATGTGTACGCGGTGTGGATGGACACGGGACGTGCACGCTAGCCTTTTCAGATATGTACCTCGCACCATCTAGGGTCGAACCCTTTGAGAGTATATGAATTTCCCCTCACAACACACTATAAAAGGTGATGGTTTGAGTTTTACTTCATGTTGTTGTTGTTTTCGTGTGTTGTTTTACTATCTCGGGCAGGTTCTTTATGTCTTCTTCTTCTTCTTCATTTTTAGTGTTTCTTCTGGCTCTCCAGAGTGAAGGTAGTGCTCACTCAAGGTTATTACATTTCTGGGACAGTGAAGTGGAAACGCTGAAGCTACGGTAGAAGATGGTGTCCCACAGCGCTGTGAGCAGATGGTCGTAGGATGTGCCTTTTGGCTTTAAGGGTATTAACCACAACCTTCCCAACTTCTGTGCTCCTTAAAATTACCCACAGAGTATCAAGAGGCGAGTTTAAGGAAGGAAAAAAAATAAGACTTTTAATTTCTTCTCGCCGTCATTTTAGAGGTCGCCTTGCAGCCTGAGTAGCGACCGAGCGATTCGAGCCTATTTGATCGTCTTCTTTGCTGTTGAAATTTGGCCCGGCTACTGGACCTGGATACCAGACTGTTGTAACCGTCACATAAAATAACTCATTGAATGTCATTGTCAGCAATCAATATGTTTCGCCGATTCCACTATCGGAGGGAAGGGGCCGTGTGACATCAGTCTAAACTTCCTTATCTGCTTTTTGTGTGTTTAACGGTTTATGTGACAGGGTGAGTAGGTAATTTATGCTGGAGGAGGGGGAATAAAAGAAACTGATGGCTCTTCACAAGTGCAGCGAGAGAACAATTGAAGAACACAGAGAGGCATTGGGAAAGAGTGGACAGCCAAGAACAGTAATCAATTCAGTCTCTATACCAGACCTGGCACGAAAGACCAGACGTTCAAAACCTGTCGCGTCACCCAGCTGTGCTATTTAGTGCCACAGCATTACAAAGCATTGTGCAATACTACACATTATACAGCATTACACAACATTACCTCCAGTATCTTCAGCCACAACAATATCTATTAGCTTCATATGTGAAGGGAATTAACAGTTGTTCAGCAACACTGTCGGCTCTCAAGCCAACAAATATGTCATATTTGAACAAATCCCATACACATATCCAATGATAAGATGTGAAAAAAATTAAGGGTTTTTGCAGCAGTGGTTGTTAAAATACCAGATGGAGTGGCTTACAGTCATCTCCGGGACGGTGGCTCAGCTGTCGCCTCACAGCAAGAAGGTCCTGGGTTCGAACCCTGGGGTTGTCCAACCTTGGGGGTCATGCCAGGTCATCCTCTGTGTGGGGTTTGCATGTTCTCCCGGTGTCTGCGGTGGGTTTTCTCCGGGTGCTCCGGTTTCCCCCACCATCAAAAACACATGCATGTTGGGGTTAATACTCCTGTCTGTGCCCCTGACCGAGGCAATGGCAAGACGAACTGGAGTTGGTCCCCGGGTGCTACACGGCGGCTGCCCACTGCTCCTAGCTACACAGCTAGGTTGGGTTAAATGCAGCCAACTGTGTCTGTAGAGACGCCTGACCAAGCCGGGTGTAACAGGGATTCCAACCGAGATCCCCGTGTTGGTATAGGCAACAGAATAGACCGCTATGCTACCTGGGCGCCCAAACTTTATTTATACATTTTAAATATAATACAGAATTGTGCACAAATATATTGCATCAACAGTGTTATTTCAAACAGATATATATGATGATAAGTATGGTGACAGGTATGGGAACAAGTCCATGAATACTTGGATGGCATCAAGCACTTTACCTCTGCCCCCGTCCATAGGGTTAGTGGTTGTGCCAGGAAGGGCATCCGATGTAAAATTTTGCGAAATCAGTATGCGGATTGACAAGACCATAACGGATCGGTGGAGGCCTGGGTTAACAACGGCCACCGTTGGTACTGTGCCATTACAGGGTATCGTTAGAAACTATACCGTCTGCTGTGGCGACCCCTAAGAAATGGGGGAAAAAGCTGAAAGAAGAAGATATAATGATAAGTCCAGGCTTAATGGAGCTTGTGTGGTCCAACAGGAGACCAATTGAATCTAGACCCTTATGCAATGGGAAGGAGCTCAGTTTTAGTCTGCCTACATAAAATTGCTGTCATAAGCTATAGAACCTGCCAGTTGAACCTCTAACAGTATATATATTTTTTTCTAGGTGGTAAAACCGCATTATATCTCCAAACCACTGAATATGTGATGGTGGTGATTCTTGCTTCTATTTCAACAGAATTAGGTGTCTAGCTACTAGAGGAGAAAAAGCTGCTGAATTAACCTGTTGTTTGGATAAAGATAAGTCCTTTGGGACAACACCAAAACTTGCTGTTAGAGTGGAGGGTCCAAATGGTACTCCAAACACCTCTGTGAATGTCTCAAAAACCAACGTCCAATCTAGAGATAATCTTGGACAAGTCCAGAAAATGTGAATAAGAAAGCCTATATGTGATTTAAATCTGTTACAGTTGGGATCTAAATCATGGTAAATCTTTGAACGCTTTTCATTTGAAAAGTGAATGCATAATAGAATAATAATAATAATAATAATAATTAATAATAATAAGTCATAGAATAATAATAAAAAATAAAGTCAAGGTGATTTACTGCTTTGAACTACGAGCCTATGTCGAGAGCAATTAGAGGTAGTGTGGACTCTTTCTAGAATAGACTTCCAGTCATCCTTTGACAATTTCACTTCTAAGTAATTTTCCCACTGAGATTTAATTATATGAAGGGAAGGGTAATTAATGGCTGGGGGTATGTGATACGTTCTAGATATAGCTCCTTTATTCTAGGGTTTTATTTCTAGAGTCTCATCGAGAATGGATTCCTGCAGCAGTTGTGGACATTTGGATGTTTTATTACATATAAAGTTGCACATTTGTAGATATCGGAATAAATGTGATGGTGGAAGATGGTGTTTTGGGGATATCTGATTAAAGGAGGCAAATGCTTCATTGACATATTAAGTCTTTAATTGATTCCCTTTTACTACTACTAGTACTACTACTACTACTACTACTACTAATTTTGGCTGCTCGCGTTAGGGGGCGCCACAGCGGATCATCCGTTTCCATCTCTTCCTGTCCTCTGCATCTTCCTCTGTCACACCAGCCACCTGCATGTCCTCCCTCACCACATCCATAAACCTCCTCTTTGGCCTTCCTCTTCTCCTCTTCCCTGGCAGCTCCATATTCAGCATCCTTCTCCCAATATACCCAGCATCTCTCCTGCACACATGTCCAAACCATCTCCATCTTGCTTCTCTCACAAACCCTTTTTCTCCAGACCCTTGATTGTAGCCCTTGTGTTTCCCCATAATTTAAATGTAGAATCATTCAGACGGCGGGAACATATAATTCCTGTTATTTGGAGTAAGTTTCGACATTGATTGCTGACCAAACCTTTTCTTAAATCATATCCAAGTTCTGAGAGGATCGTGTACTAATGGATCGTTACTGGAAGGTGTGACTGTTAGCAGGAGTACAGTACAGGGCAGAGGTGCTAGGGACGTCTGTTCACCATACAGTGATTCTATAGTAACCCACCCTGGGGAATATGAAGCAGCGCTATTAGGCCAATAGAGTAAATTTCATATCCTTGCAGCCCAGAGGTAGAATTGGAAATTGGGCAGTGTTAGGCCACCAGAAGTGCAGGTATTCCTAAAGAATCCTAGGGGGTTTACCGTTCCGAATATAACAAGGTGTCGCTCTGTCCGGTACATTATTATAAAAACGGAGATACACTGAAAAAAAATATAGGAATTTGGGCAATACGTTCATGGCATCCAGGGCTTTACCTGTGCCCCCGTCCATAGTGTTAGTGGTGGGGTCAGGAAGGACAGCCAATGCAACATTTTGTGAAATCATTTATGCGGCTTGACAAGACCATACCGGATTAGTCAAGGCCCAGGTTAACAGCAGCCACCATCGGTGCTGTGCCCTCACAGGGTACCGAAGGAAACTATCAAATTCGCTGTGGCGCCCCCTGTGGAAACGGAGAACAAGCCGAAAGATGAAGAATAATTCACTTTTTACAGAGTATGACCTCATGTTTTGCCCCGAGAAATGATCAGCGTGTGATAAGAAGACCATTATGCTACCTTTGCTGCTTACATTGTCACCTTCAGGTGATTAATAGCATTGTTTTCCTCTTACAGCATGTGTGTTATACAATTACAATGGCTATATTTATATGTTGAAACAGCTGGTGAAGTCATCATCATACTCCTCAGACTACTTTGAATAAGACATGTAAGTGATTATATGCACATACTGTATGAACTGATTGTTTTGCTTGTTGCAGGTGGAGAATTGGCTCCTGTCGTTGATGGAAAGCAGCAGCCATACAAATGCTGAAATGACCGAATCTGCATGTCTTTGAGCTGTGAGAGGAAACTGGAACACCCTCACGTAACCCGCACACGACAACTCCACCGGGGAAGGCTGGGAATGGACCCAGAGCCCTCTTGCTAGGACGCTGTGCCAACTACCTGAGGAAAGCAAAGCTGAAGCGGTGAAGGACGCGCAACCTCGGTGAGTTCAAACCTTGGACAGAAATGGATAGAGCGGCCCATGTGTATTTGTTAACTGTCACAGCTTTTTATGCCGTGCAACAATATATTTGCATCGGTCCTCCATCCATCTCGCCGTCGCCGGGACTGGACCCTTGGCTCTAGACTCGTGTAGTCAAATTCAGGGGGTTTGACTTTATTGTAACTGTAATACAGTGCATTTAAAACAGAGACTCCTGGGTGAGTCATCTCGCAACGAAAATGGGCCACATAAAACAACTCCAAAAAACTTCGCACGCAGAGGAAGATGATAAAAAGACAGTGAAAGACGTTATTCTTTTTATATCCCGACTAGGTAGGGCTGTTGCACACAAGGGGCTGATGACACAGACTGTCTGAGTCTCTAGAGTTTTACAAAAAAGCAATTTTGTTTTGTATGGAGATTTCGTATGCCGAATCACCACAATTCAATTTAGGGCAGTGCAAAATAGGGAAAACAGTTTCGCTCACATTAATCCAATTACTGCAGAGTTGTACGAGAGCGATTGGGAACAAAGTTCACGGAATTGGGAGAGTGGGGGGGGGAAAAAGAGGCTGAAACTGAATCAGCGCGTACATTGCTCAGCACTTTTTTTTTTTTCCCTCTAGAATTTAGCAAGCTTTTCAGTCCTTGGGAACTGTGGATCGATGCCAAATTCAAGATGCGAGCTTATGTTCCGAGAATGATATTCACGGTTTCATGGATTCCTATTCTGCATGATTGATGAACAAGGGTATTAGCCATGCTGCAGAATCGGCTCGGGTTGAGACAGTTTTTCAGACGCCTTCCTTTTGGTGGCCTGTAAGGGAATTTTTTTTTTTTTGTGGCGCCGTACTTCATCTCCATTCGGATGTGTGTGGTCTGCATTAATTTGCGCTCTTACTTAAGCCCTTGTGCTTAAATACTACTCACTCAGTCTGAAATCTAGTTTTGTCACTTTGCATTTCAGATCCAGCTGGCAGATCAGTCGGCCACTGTAGTAAGTGCATTTTAATTTATGCGGTTAACTGAGGATTAACAAGGAGTCTAATCATTCGAGTCAATCAAATACTTCAATCCCAGCAATTGCATAAGCCCTAAAAATTATTTCATTTTTGAAGAAATCATGGGCCCTTAAACCTTTACGACTCATGCTGACAAGTCTAGATATAAAACTCCTCATAAAACTCCACAGAATACAAAGGTGTGAAAGGGAAATATGTCACACCGAGCGCCTGGTGCTTCTTGAAATGATGCTGCAGGCAAAGGGGTCCCAACCTCGGGGGTCGTCCCGGGTCGTACTCTGTGTGGAGTTTGCATGTTCTTCCCGTGTCTGCGTGGGTTTCCTCCGGGTTCTCTGGTTTCCTTCCACAGTCCAAAATACATGTTGGTCCAACCCGGTATCACGCCAAAGCGTGCAACACACCCGCCAGTCCCAACATGTCAGTGTCACGGTTTTCCTCACTCAGGCGTGAAAAGTGCACGCGGGTATGAAGGTGCAGTGCCAGCAGGGGGCGATGATTAAGAGGTGACGGCAGGTTAGGGTTAGGGTTAGGGTTGGGTTAGGGTTAGGGTTAGGAGAGGGATTTTGGAAAATGCTGTATGCTTCTTTTCCTCGGTGAGGAGTTGCTGGCGTTGAGTTAATCATCGCCCCCTGCTGGCACTGCACCTTCATACACGCGTGGACTTTTCACGCCTGAGCGAGGCAAACCGTGACACTGACACGTTGGACCGGCGGGTGTGTTGCACTCTTTGGCGTGATACTGGGCTGGTAGGTCAGGTGACTCGGCCACACTAAACCATTGCTAGGTGCGAGTGTGTCGGCCCTGTGATGGACTGGCGGCCTGTACAGGGTGTCTCGCCGCCTGCCGCCCAATGTCCGCTGGGATAGGACCCAGCATCTTGCGATTCCGGTTGGGATAAGTGGCTTGGATAATGGATGGATGGAAGGATGCCTGCTGGTCCTAGACTTCTCACAGAAGTGACTCATTTCACTTCTGATGCTTTATGTGTCCCAGTGGTGGGCAGTCTTATCCAGAAAGGGTCGGTGTGGGTGAAGGTTTTCGTTCCAAACAAACAATTACACATCTGCGTCTCCGAATCAAGTTCCTCGGCCAAGACTACTGGTTGATTAGCGGGATTGTGTAATTGCTTGGTTGGAACGAAAACCTTCACCCACGCTGGCCCCTTTCTGGATAAGACTGCAGATTTATTTTCCACGGGCTTCATTTTCTTATAAGTTTGCAGCGGCGGTCTCGCAGCTTCCCCATCATTATTCTCGGGGACAAACATCTCTGTTTGCTTATTGCTTCGGATTTGAGGCTCCTGTTTTGACGCGAAGACCACGGAGACGAGTGGCGGAGGCCACGTGACGTCTCCCCGAGGCTACCTCCAAAATTCAGCATATTTCAGCTCTTAACGGCCTCCTCCCAGAATGAAGAAAACACAAAACAAGAACGAGTCCTTGAGTGGAGCGGAGTGACCTCAGAAAGTATTAGAAGTCCACCCTCAAAACTTGAATAATGCTTCGCTTGTAGGCCTTTGGTGGAGAAATTTTTTTTAAAAAAAAAAAAGTAAAAGCTCCGAGCTGGTGCTTAGGACATTTTTTAAGTGGCGGCCTTCTGCAAATTGCTGCTGGCTAAACAAGTTTACCAAGGCTCCCGATGGGGAGAAAAGGGAATAGTTTTTGTTTATCTATTACATTTATTTAGTTTAAAGGGCCGGCCCTCACCCAAGGCAGTCAATAAATCACAAATGAGGGGGTCACAGGTGGACAGCCCATAATCATATTAGCCATGGCTTTATCATTCAGCAGAGAAATACGTGTGTGAGTGTGGAGTGTGTGCATGCGTGCATGCATGTGTGCGTGCATGCGTGCATGCATGTGTGCGTGCATGCGTGTGTGCATGCGAGCGTGCATGTGTGTGCGCATGCACATCATCATTTCGCTCCTGGACCCGCTCCCGTGGACTGCTGATCAGGAGGCAGTCAGAAAAGAGAGGGGCCCTATATAATGTTCTCGGAGGAATCAATAGGATACCTATCAGAGCTAGGCCCGCCTGTAATATGTCCTAGATTAGTTCAAACGAGACAAAAGGAATTAAAATGGATGAAACAGAACAAAAGGGTGGAAAGGAGGCGAGGAGACAGATTAGAAGAAAAGAAAAAGGAGCCTCTGATAAAGCCCAGCGGACCTCTGACAACGCTTAATCAGGCTGATCTCCAGGCCCACCAGATAGCTGGACTCTTTTCATGTCATTATCCCCCCCCCCCCCCGCAGATCGGTTCTACCCAGCAAAGCACGCCCTTTCCTTTTTTTTCCCCACCACCTCTCTACCTCATATAGGGCTGTCCCGGATACAGTTTTTTGGGTGCCGAGGCGTCGGTAGTAATCGACAGCGGATGTTCCGAGCTTGCTCGTTATAATAGGCTCCGAATCCGAGACACCGCCCGAGAAAGCGCTGTGGAAGTGAAGCACGGGAACAGCTCCCAAAATTGGAAACCAAATACCTACCCAGCGAACGAATATCCGGGTAGCCGAATACTCGGGTGCAGCCCCAGTGTACACACCGCCTGGTGAGACTGGTGTCTTCAGATGTAAGCAATGGAGGCAATAGAGATGTAGGCCCTGCCTTGCCTGTGAGAGCCGTTGCCCCATCCCCACCTGCAACAGATAAATTAAAATTAAGAAAAATAAGATATGATCAGTCACGTCACAGACACTGTTGAGTAGCTGGCTATCAGCTGTGTTGAGAAAGGAGATTTGTAGTGTTTCCAACCATCCAAAAAAGCCAAATATGTGATACTTGATTTTTATTATTTGCACCTCTTGGTTTTACTTAAATGTGCAACAATTTTTTGACCGTCAGCATTCAAGATTGATGTGTGCTGAGAATATCAGTGACATTCAAAACTATATTAAAGCATATTACATATTTTCAAAGTCAGATTATATTAAAAAACAAAAAACAAAAACAACATTGAACATGTTGGTCCAGGATGTTGGTGTGTGGCAGGGTTGTCTATACACAAAAATCCCAGCTTTTTTTTTTTCGGCAGTGGTTGACCTTTTCTCTGCCGGGGAGAATAGGTGAAAAATCAAAATACAAATGTCATGTGCTATTCTGTCCTTTTACATGAGCACCTACAATCATTTGGTGGGGCGAACTCACGTTTGCAGCGGCCTCACCCAGCACCGTCCATGCAGTGTCTTTGTCCACGTCTGCGTCTAAGGTTGTATCTTTGTTTGATGGCCGGGAGAGCTGGCACTGGATCGGCTGGGAGAGCCTGGTCTGCTGCATCCTGTGGGCCCAGGGACCACGGCCCTGCCCGGAGCTGTGCCCGAAGAGGAAACACAGAGGGCGGTCTGTGGGGCGAGCTAATCTAACTTCTAGCCCGTGCAGCCCGGCCTTTCCCATAACAGCACTAACTAGCGTTGACTGTGTTGTCGTGTTGAGTGTAGGGGAGGTGTGTCGAAGGTGTCTAGTGGGGGAGTTGGCGTTACATAAACCGGAGCCTGGTCTGCGGTGACGGGTGGGACCGGGGATCACGGCCCTGCCTGGAGCTGCACCTGAGGAGGAAACACCGAGGGCGGTTTGACAGGACGCAGAAGTAGGGCAGGCTAAGCTAACTGCTAGCCCGTGCAGACCGGCAGTTCCGACAGTCACCCTGGCGTTCATTCTCTTGGACAGTAATTTTTTTTGTGTAGTTGGCAGAGGTGTAAAAACCCCACCCAGAAAGTAAAAAACCCTAACTGTGTCTTTACTCCACCCGTGTACTAAACCATTAGATTGCACTGACTAGTTTCCCAAATCAGCTGGTCTAATACATGGATGGAGTAAAGACATGGCTAGGGATTTTTACTTTCTGGACCGGGTTTTTACACCTCTGGCAGTTTGTATATGTGTTCTTGTAGTTTTTAGATATGTGCTTTTGTCTTTGTGTTGCACGGCTGTGTGCTGGGGGGGAAACTATATTGTTGATCCTGATTCCTGATTTTCATAAGTGGGTGCCTATGAGAGCCACAGTCATTTGATTCCCATGCCCAGTTGTTCCAGATCGTTTCCGGGTTCATGCTGTCCTCCCAGTAATAGCGTTTTCTCTCCAAATAAGAGTTTTGTGTTGCCCTCAAAAGCTCAAATATGGAACCCATTTGTATTTAGTAATGGGTCAAAATGATTGTCTCGATACATCGAGCCCTGCTGCGGTCTGAGACATAACTCAAGGCCTGTATTCCTAAAAACGGTTGAGCGTGGGCATACCAGCGTTAGGTCACTTATTTGGATCACAAGACCCTGTAAACTTCGCTTGTACCTATAAAGTCAAACTGATCCTGGCTAACTCCACTCATGCTCCGAGATGCTTTATAAAGAGAGGCATCAGTAGGCGGGAGAGCGCCTCGCCTCCTCGGGGCCTCGGAGGATGATAACCGCAGCGTAAAATCTCCACTTTGGCTTTTAATCCTCCTGAGGGCATACAATCGCCGCACTCGCCACATACAAGCTTTTACCGAAGGCTGTTACTTATCTGAGTGGGTTGCCAGGATTTCCATTTTTTTTTGCATGGAGCTGAAGACTCGCCAAACTGGAGTTTAGCCGGGTGTCACGGACGCTCTCTCTTCGTCTGTGTACGGATGCGTATCACGTCGGTTATCCGTGTATATATTTGTTCCTGAGGTGAAGTTAAAGATCCTCTAGCTCCTCAGCAAGGCTGTTGTTGGCCTTCTGTTTACTGTTCTTTACCGTCCCGCTCATTGTACTGCACACTGTGCGGTGCGTTTCGCAGGGCCAGCGGGGAGACTTGCGGGGCTCAGCGCAAAGTCGATCACGTGGGGGCTCGCACACGTGACTTTATCATGGATGTGCACACTTGTCTTTTTTCTTTCGCATGCGTGCCGTCAATTGTTTTGGGATGGATTAATTCCCATGGATGAAATTCTCACGTAAATAGTTAATGAGAACGATACAGACTTCACATGCATAGAATTCGGTATACATCTAGGCCTGTGGGTCCTTAACTAAGTTTGCCAAAACCACTGACTAATTGAAGGGTTGTTTTGTAGTCGATTTGGCATCTGTCTCTGTGACGTGTGTCTCTGTGCCAGGAGTGCTGCCAGCATCACATACGTCTCCCTTTACTGTTGTGATGTGCAGCCTGCATACACACTGCACACAGATGAGCTTCGGCTGCTACACGAATGTGAAATTAGACTTACAACCATGGAGGAATGTTTTCATGGCTTCAAGATCTTAAAACAACATCGAGAAGGCATTCATTCAATGCACACATTATAGGTCTTAGCTGGCTAGCCTATCATTAATTCCACTTCCGGTGTGGGAATATGGTGGTGCAAATTCGCGTTTGCAGCCGCCACACCCTGTACTGGTGTGGGAAGATGGCGGCGCAAATTTACGTATGCGGCGGCCTCACCCAGTACCGTCCATGCAGTGGCTTTGTCCAGGTCTGCATCTAAGTTTTGCCTTCGTTTTGATGGTTGGGAGAGCTGGCGCTGGAGCCTCTGGGAGAGCTTGGTCTGCTGCATCCTGTGGGCCCAGAGACCACGGCCCTGCCCGGAGCTGTGCCCGCAGAGGTAACACCGAGGGCGGTCTGACAGGACGTGGAAGCGGGGCAGGCTAAGCTAACTGCTAGCCCATGCAGACCAGCAGTTCTGATAACACCAAGGGCGGTCTGGTGGCAGCTTTGCCTAGCCTTGACTGTATTGTCGTGTGGAGTGCGGGGAGGTGTGTTGAATGTCTTTGGCTGGGGGAGCTAGCGATGGATCAGCCGAGGGAGCTTAGTCTGCTGTGTCCTGTGGGCCCAGTAACCACGGCCCTGCCTGGAGCTGTGTCCGAAGAGGAGACACTGAGGGCGGTCTGACAGGATGCGGAAGCGGGGCAAGCTAAGCTAACTGCTAGCCCATGCAGACCGGCAGTTCCGACAGTCATCCTGGCTGGCGTTCGTTCTCCTGGACAGTTTATTTTTTTTTGGACATGTGTTTTTGTCTTTGCGTAGCCCTGCTGTGGACTGGGGGAAATGATGCTTCGTTTAATTTCATATACACAAATGCATGGCCTGAACTGACAAGTGTTTCTGATTCTGATTAGACTGAGTCAGGTATAAAAACAGTTGTCACTTTAAAACTAGTTAAATCTGGCATCCCTTTCCAATTATGCAACCACTCTGGCTGGGTGAACACCTCGGTCGTTTTTGCAAGAAATGCATCCTTGAGAGGCCCTATATTTTTCCTTTCCCTTTATTTCTTTCTTTTTCCACCTCCAGCTCATACTGCTCCCCTCCGTCTTTCTCTGCTCGTCATTTCATGTGGGCCGAGTACAACAGCATATCTTCTTTTCAAAGACACTCATACTTGATGTAACGATGTGATGTATGAATAAATAAAAGGGGGCCCAACTTAAGTAACATTGCCATATGTCACAACAATGTCATAACTCGAGTTGGTGCAAGTTATTTGAGTCAATCGCAGGCTTACATTTTTTAGCAGATTTTTTTTTTCCTCGCTCTTGCAGGGGCGGAGTCCTCCAAGGTACCAGGCCCAGTGCCATCCTATTTTACCCCCCCCCCTCCGTTCTGTGCTGCCTGTACTGATTTGAAGAAGTTGTGCACTGTGAGGCTTAGGGTCTGGAAACCAGGTGTCATGCTCAGTCCCGTATTTTGAGGTGGGATGGGGAGACTGGCGTGATTCACAAGGAGGGGGAGGGAGAAAAATACTGCAGAGTTCTGGCATTGCTTCTTCCCTGAGTGACAACTGGGGGACGTGAAGGCAAGAGATTGAGCGAGCGAGAGAGAGAGAGAGAGAGAGAGAGAAAGTTTGCATGACACTACAAACAAATAGTGTGTTGGTTGTTTGTTGCACTTGAGTGTTTTTGTGTGAGTGTGCACATATTTCACCCATACCTCTATGTTTGTATGCCCTTTCTTACAGTGCTCTTTTTTGCAATCCATGTCAACTGCTGTGTATGTAAAAATATGAATTATTGCATTCATAAGAGTGTGTGTGTGTGTGTGTGTGTGTGTGTGCAGCAAAGGAAAATTGAGAATCTGCTGGAGGCAGCAGCGTATTTCTCTCTCAACTATAGCACCTTGGGGATGCCATGTTCCCCGGCACAACCGCTGCTGCACATGCTTTATTAACTCCTAAAACGCAAGGCGTCTCATTTTTCTTTCATTTTACCCCCCCCCCTACTCGCTTTTCAGCTGCGCGCTCGTTTCGGCACCCTGTGGCGGTATTTTCTCATTGTGCTCTCTCCCAGAGCTTTCATATGCCTCAGAAATTAACAGTTTCATTTTGTTTCCAAACAAAGTGCGGCAGCGTAGGAGTGGCGCAATTAATAGTGACTTCTGCGAGGGTTCAAGTGTTCTGGGGTTCTTGTTGTTGCTGCTCTTATCGCAGATATATTCAAGAAGGGGCTAATGAGATTAACATATCGCCATCTAATCTCACCACCAATACAATCCTTCTGAAATGCGGAAATCTTAAAGAAAAGAAAAGACTTTTGATCATTTGATGTATAAATGACTGCTATGAGATAACAAATGCAGATGCTGAGAAGACTCAGCATCTATAGCTAGCTATTTTCTTTGAAGGGAGGGTCCGATGAACAGGTTTAACATACTAAACTACCTTTACACTTGCTTCAGTTTTCATCAACATCTGACCATGGTCGCCTCACAGCAAGAAGGTCCTGGGTTCGAGCCCCGGGGTAGTCCAACCTTGGGGGTCGTCCCGGGTTGTCCTCTCTGTGGAGTTTGCATGTTCTCCCCATGTCCTCTTGGGTTTCTTCCGGATGTTCCGGTTTCCTCCCACAGTCCAAAGACATGTAGGTCAGGTGAATTGGCCATACTAAATTGTCCCTAGGTGTGAATGTGTGTGGGCCCTGTGATGGCCTGGCGGCCTGTCCAGGGTGTCTCCCTGCCTGCCGCCCAATGACTGCTGGGATAGGCTCCAGCATCCCCGCAACCCTGAGAGCAGGATAAGCGGTTTGGGTAATGTATGGCTGGGAAGGTCCAATGCAAAACAACCTTAAACTAAATTAGTATGATGTATCAAACTATATTACGTCTTTCTTTGTGGCTCCCAAAAGTAATTGCTGGTTAGAATTGTTGCAAAGAAGAACATATTTTATTGGAGGTGTACATCGTTTTGACAAACGCCTCTACTTTTTTTTTTCTTTCTTATTTGAGGGACTACAATGAGTGGTATGTTTGATTTTCCAGGTACCTCCCCCTACAGGCAAAGAGGTTGTAGATTAAGAAACTCTGCATCCTCGGGCTGAAAGAAACTCCTACTAGCAGACTTCGCTAGTTTGAAAATAATGATTTCAAACAATCTTGAGGCTATACATTGGATGAGGACACATTTCATCAGATTTTAATGAAGTTGTAAATTGAAAGCTACCATTTTGAGCTCCAATATACCATGGAGGAGATAAGCAAAGGTGTGTCTCGGCAGCTCTGGCTCCTGCTGGAGAAGAACAAGAAACCGCCACGGAGCCGCTTCGGGGGAGTGACCACTAGTTGTGTCAGTGTGGAAACTGTGCCTCACTGCCAGCTTTTTCCGGCTTCCGCCTCATGAGATATGGCTTCGTCAGATTGATAACTGCTGTTTATTTTATTACTCTCTCTTCGCTATTCTCCCCTAACCTCTTCATTTTTCCTACTGATTTTGCTATTGTCTGTTCTTACCACTTATCACTACATTGTCTAGATTTATGTCACAAACAACTCTTGAGTTAGTGGGCAGCCTTTCATTCCTGGTTTGTTTGCTAGCTTTGAGCTTAGCCTAGCTTAGCAGTTAGCGGTATTGCGTTTGCAGTCATAGCAGCCTTGTTAAAATAATGGTGTTTGATGACTCTTCCTCAGTTACATATAGGTTGTCTCTACTAGAGGGACATGTCCATGAGTTAGAGCAGCTTCTTTCGGCTAGGATTTTGTTAGACGTGATGGGAACTACGGATAGCCTTAGCCCCAGGCTTGACAGCAGACCCGCTATTGTTAGCACTAGCTCAGCCTCCTCAACAGATGCGATGGAGTTTGTCTCTGTGTACAGGCGTGGAAAGGCTTGCAAGAGAAAGCCAGTGGTCTTGTGGCCTGGTCTGCAGTCACCTTTCAAGACTGCAAACCGATTTTTGCCCCTCACCTCCCTACTACTGATCACTTCAACAAGACGCTTAAATTTCATAAATATCAGATCACTGTCTACCAAAGCCTTATCAATAAATGATTGATTATATAACATAGTTTTGATATGATTGGGTTATGTGAAACATGGCTAAAACCAAATGGTTTTCTTTCCTTAAATGAAGCTTCCGCACCGGACTATAACTATGTCCATGCAGCTCAGGCAAATAAAGAAGCTGGGGGTGTTGCCTTGATACTTAAGTCTATTTTCAATTTAACTTCTAAACTTGAATCTAATTTTCAATCTTTTGAGGCTCTTATTCTAAGTCCATCTCCCTCAGCCATGAACAGACTCTGCTCAGTCAAAATCGTGATACTCTGTCGACCTCCTGGCTGTTGCTCACTAGTTCTTGAAGTATATGGAGGAGAATTTGTCTCAGGTCTTGTTACTCATTCTAATGAGATCCTAATTCTTGGTGATTTCAATATTTATTTCAATAAGGCTGCAGATCATGTAAGTAAAGCCTCTCTGATGCTTGTTGATACTTGGGTTCGCTCAGTTTGTTCAAGGGTGGACTCATTGCAGTGGTAACAACCTTGATGTGGTTTTATCTAAATGGTAGCTGTTTCTCATCTGAATGTCTTACCAACCACATCTGCTGTGTCAGATCATTTTCTCATTAAATTTGAACCATTATTGGCCTGTCCTGTTAATGTTGGCACAGATGTAATTGCCACTCGCCACATTGGTCCCTCCACTCTAGCTGCATTTGGCCAGCAGCTGCCTGAAGTCTTGGCTCCTTTCACTGTAGAGACTGACTCTGTTGAAAATGTCACAAGTGAATTAAATGTGGTCCTCTCTAGTGTCATCGATTCAGTTGCACCTCTCACTGCCAGAACTAGGTGACTAAAGAGGCCTGCATCCTGGTTCAATGACAATACACGTGCACGTAAGTGAGCCTGCAGGAGACTGGCACGTAAATGGTGAAAATCAAAACTGCAAGTTTTTTGCCTATCTTGTCATGAGTGTTTATTTGAAGTACAAACATGATTTAACTGCTTTGAAAGCAGCATATCTCTCTCACTTAATCTTTATTAAGAAACTTAATCCAACATTTCTCTTTGACACTGTAGCTAAATTTACTAAAAATCAGCTGTCTATTAGCTGCTCACCATTCATGGCCCATGAGTTTCTAGACTTTCTGCAGTAAGGTTGAGAAGGCCATTAGTTCTTCAACTGTTGCTGCTCCTGTAGATCCTTTCTGACCAAATTCATATCTATACAATGAGTCACTGATCGTCCCTGTTATTGCAACTTCTGAGACTATCTCTCTTGATACTTTGACCAAGCTCATGTAAGTTTATATACCAACTACTTGCCTACTTGACCGTTTTCCAGCAGAACATTTTAAAGACCCCTGGCCTTTCATGGGACCTACAATGCTAGATATTATTTATTTATCACTTACTACTGACACTGTTCCCAGCACCTTTAAGACAGCTATGGTCAAACATCTACTTAAGAAACTACACCTCGATCCAGGGTCTCATTGATAACTATCGACCAGTCTCTAATCTACCATTCTTTTCTAAACACCAGAGAGAGTTATGTAGCAACAACTTTTGATCCATATAGAAAAAAAAACAAACAAAAAAAACATCTATATGAACCTTTTCAATTGGCTTTCAGGGCCTGTCACTCCACTAAAATTGCTCTGACCAGAGTGGTGAATAATCTTTTACTCGCTATGGACTCTGATTCCACTTCTATGCTTTGACTACTGGACCTCCATGCAGCCTTTCACACAATTGAGCACTGTATACTATTAGACAGAATAAATTGTAATGTTGGTATGTCTGATTTAGTTCTGTCTTGGCTTGAGTCCTATTAAATCTGGAAGAACACATTGTATCTGCTATAATAATATTAAATCAGATTTCTGTGACATTAAATATGGCATAGCTCAGGGCTCGGTTCTTGGCCCTCTACTTTTCTCTTTATATTTCACATCTTGGCCAAATTGCACGCAGTCATAGAATAAATTCCCATTGCTATGCGAATGATTCTCTGCTGTATATATAAGGGCTGATGATTGTACGCAAATGATTAATTCAGAGGCCTGCTTGGCTGCTGTGAAAAATTGGATATCGCATTTTCTGCTTTTAAATTCAGATAAAACTGAGATGGCGGTCATTGGCCCTGGGAGACACAGACACAATTAGATCAAGTAACAATCAGCAACTCTGTTATTTCACAAAGTGTGGCAGCCAAGCCAAAAAAATTGTGGTGTTACATTTGATCTCAGCCTTTCCTTTGATAACACATAAAAGAAATCACCAAGACTACTTTTTTTTTTTTTGCTTACATAATGCAGCTAAAATTTGCTATTTCCTGCCCATGGCTGACAAAGAGACTCTAATACATGCATTTGTTTCATCCAGGCTGGATTACTGTAATATTCTATTCTCTTTTCAGGTCTGCCACATGCTAGTATTAAAATTCTTCGGACGGTACAAAATGTTGGCAGCTAGAATCTTAACTAAAACTGCAAAATTTGACCATATTACACCAATTCTTGGCTCCCTTCATTGGCTTCCTCTCCACGTTAGATCAGACTTCAAGGAGCTTCTGCGGACTTACAAAATCCTAAATGAGCTTGCCCCGTCATACCTGTCTGATCTCCTTAAATCGTGTATTCCATCTTGAGCTCTCCACTCTCAAAATACAGGGCCCCTGTGTGTACCCAAAGTTAAAAAAGAAGTTAGCCGGTGGCAAGGCCTTTTCCTATCCGGCCCCGTTCTTGTGGAATAACCTGCCTGCTGCCGTCAGACAATCGGAGTCGGATGGGTCCTTTAAATGCAACCTTATTGCTAATATTTTTGGTTTAACCTAAAATCAGTTGCCTTTAAATTGAGTACCTCATGACTTGTACCGCATGGCGGGTCAGTTTCTGTCTCAGTAAATTTACCAAGCGCTGTCCTGCCGACGTGATTATAGCATATAGATTATTGACTATTGCAAACTGTTCTCTTCTCTCACGTCTCTGCATGACGTCTTCTCCTTTCTCTTCTTCTGTGTATGTGAATGCTGTGATGTGAATCTTCCCCGTGTGCACGTGTAGTCTGTCCTCCTCCTATGTCTCCATGGTGATGGTGGTCACCACCTGGACACTGCTTGGCATCCTCCTTATCACTTTTTTTAATACCTTATAGATCCATATCCTGCTTCAGTGTTATATCCTTTTCTCACTTCGATACGTGACTGTTTTTTTTTAATGTCTCTTCTCCTTCATATGTGAATGTTGTGACGTGAGTCTCCCATGTGTGCATGTGTTGTGTGTCCTCCTGTCAGGTCTCCGTGGTGATGGTGGTCACATGGCTCGTTTCCTGGGCTGTTCCGGTGGTGTCTGGACACTGCTTGGCATCCTTCTCATCATATTCTTCATATATTTTGTAATTCCATGCTAATTCTGTTATCCTCTTTCAGTGTTGTATTGTGTAAATTGTGTAAACACAACATCCATTGCACGTTGTCCATCTTGGGAGAGAGACCCCTCCTCTGTTGCTCTCCCTGAGGTTTCTTCCTATTTTTTTCAGGGAGTTGTGCCTTATCGATGTGAGAGTCTAAGGACACGATGTTGTGTTGCTGTACTAAGGACAGCATGCCGTGTTGCCGTAAAGCCCCTTGAGGCAAACTTGTAATTTTCGATAATGGGCTATACAAATAAAATTGCCTTGACTTGAAACTGCACTACATGTACTGATGGAGAATGTTCGCTGTAGTGAACGAGAGCGGCCATATTTCTTTCAGTGGAGCGAGATCTGGATGCTGAGGGGCAAATGTTTGTAACTATACCCGCCCTGGTTTACAAGCCCATGTCTGCAGGGATGTTTTGAGGACATTTTTTTCCCCCTGATCCCCAAACTCAACTGGCACCGGAAAAAAAAAACAGACCTGCGAGATTGAGAGAGCTGTCTAATCAGGAATCAGGAGCACTTTATTTGTCATTTAATTTCATGCACTTGTGTACATGAAATGGTAATGAAGTGCCGCTTCACCCAGCTCACAGCAGTGCAACACAAAGACAAAAACATCCAAAAACTACAAGAATACATATATCCAAAATAAACAAAAAAAAATCACTGGCCAAGGGGACGAACGCCAGCCAGGATGACTGTCAGAACTGCCGGTCTGCATGGGCTAGCAGTTAGCTTAGCCTGCCCCGCTTCCACGTCCCGTCAGATCGCCCTCAGTGTTATCAGAACTGCCGGTCTGCATGGGCTAGCAGTTAGCTTAGCCTGCCCCGCTTCCACGTCCTGTCAGACCGCCCTCAGTGTTATCAGAACTGCCGGTCTGCATGGGCGAGCAGTTAGCTTAGCCTGCCCCGCTTCCACGTCCCGTCAGACCGCCCTCAGTGTTATCAGAACTGCCGGTCTGCATGGGCTAGCAGTTAGCTTAGCCTGCCCCGCTTCCACGTCCTGTCAGACCGCCCTCAGTGTTATCAGAACTGCTGGTCTGCATGGGCTAGCAGTTAGCTTAGCCTGCCCCGCTTCCACGTCCCGTCAGACCGCCCTCAGTGTTATCAGAACTGCTGGTCTGCATGGGCTAGCAGTTAGCTTAGCCTGCCCCGCTTCCACGTCCTGTCAGACCGCCCTCGGTGTTTCCTCCTCAGGCGCAGCTCCGGGCAGGGCCGGGTCCCTGGGCCCACAGGACGCTTCAGTCCAAGCTCTCCCAGCCATCAAACCAAGACCCAAACTTAGACGCAGGCGTGGACAAAGACGCTGCATGGACGGGACTGGGTGAGGCCGCCGCAAATGTAAATTAGTGCCGCCATGTTCCCACACCGGTAGTAGCTTTGCAGTAAAACTAGTGTGCTACCATTTTTGCTAACTATTGCATTTTCCCAAATAGAGACAACTTGCCTTAGCCCTTCACAGTTGTTGGCTTTTGTCCAACCGGGAGGCTAGAGCATGCCGGTCCGTTTCAGGGGGGGGTTCTCTGGACCGACGTTAGGTAATGAGACAGGGCTCGTGCGTTTTAATGTTATGTAGGCAGCTTCACATCTCGGACAGAAACAATGTCGGAGGATCCCTTTAAGTGGATTCGGCAGCCGTTTGGTGGGCAGCTCTCACAGACAGGGTGCCAGCATGCGGAGAGAGTGTACACACATTGTACACCCGGTGTGAATACTAATTTATAATACAACATACAATGAGTTTTCTTTGTAAAAAAAAAATCCACCGTGGCACAATTCGAAACCCCACAGCCGCAGAGGCGTGACTGGATTGGCGGGCATCGCCTATGCCTCTGCTGACTATCCTGACGATGCCTCCTTTTGATGCCCACACCCCTGTGGCAGGAGCATTGTGGGATACGCACAGTCTCGCTGCAGAGATTGCCATGCGCAACCTACATTTCCAACTTCCATATTCATATTGTTGTTATTATTATTTACTCACACGTGTGTTTCCTGCCACGGTGCCCAGTGCAATAACTTCACAGCACACTGGGAATTCCGTCCCGAGTCCTTGTGTAACATGTAAAACGGTGGCACGTGTTACGCCGAGGCTTGAGCGCTTGCTATTTATCTCGTACGACAAACAACCTGTGAGTCTGAACCCCCGTCCCCATATGCTCAGATCTCCATCTTGGCACTGGAGCTTGTTATTTGGCAAGGATGGCGCGCCAACACGATATGGAGGGCATGTGGGCAACACCCCCCTTCTGGAATGTCCTGGTTGGGGGGGAAAAAGCTAGCAGTGTGTGTGTGTGTGTGCGTGTGCGTGTGTGTGCGTGTGTGTGTGTGTGTTTTGGCGCAGATCGCGTGCCAGCTTTCCACTGTGCCAATCTGTAGCAACCGAGGAGCACCCTGGAGTGGCCCAACCATCAATCAGTCGTCTGCCATAGCAGAGAGCATATACACAAAACACACACCTATATATATGTATATATATATATATATGCACGCACACACGCACAGTTGCACGCGGAATGCCGACAAGCGTGAGTTGAGTGACAAGCAAGGACTCCTGCTACGTTATTAAAAGGCTGCAGCTGCCGCGTGCTTGAGTTTAGAGCAGCAAGACGTGATTATTTATTTAATTCCCACAACTGGTTATATCGGGTCTTCTTGTTGCCAAGCCCTAGATGATCATATTTCACCCATCATATTTTTTTTTAATTGTTCCACCCTTTTTTCTCCCCACCTGTATCCGCCCAATTACCCCCACTCGATGGTGTTTTAAGCCCCCGCCGTGCTCTTCAACGCAGCGCCGCATGCAAGCCACTCCCCGCCCCCTACAGTCTCGGCCAATCACAGCACTGGCGCTAACCCTA
Organism: Lampris incognitus; assembly: GCF_029633865.1. Classification (NCBI taxonomy): domain Eukaryota; kingdom Metazoa; phylum Chordata; class Actinopteri; order Lampriformes; family Lampridae; genus Lampris; species Lampris incognitus. The sequence goes on along the minus strand of NC_079231.1, from coordinate 21,199,918 downwards.
ACCAGTGCTGTGATTGGATGAAACTGTTGGGGGGCGGGGAGTGCCCCCACTCTTCCGAGCCGTCCCGGTCTCCGCTCCACCCCCTCTGCCCATCCGGGGAGGGCTGCAGACCTTGATAGTGAGGAGTTTCGCCAAGCGGGGGCGTAGCACGTGGGAGGATCGCGCCCCGACCGACCTGGAGGAGGCGCTAGTGGGGCGACTAGGACGCATACCCGCATCCGGCTTCCCACCCGCATACACGGCCGGTTGTGTCTGTAGGGACGCCCGACCAAGCCGGAGGTAACACGGGGATTCGAACCGGAGATCCCATCATGTGTCACGTGACACAATATCACGTCGCCAGTTCGGATCTCTACAAAACTAGTTAATGTCATCAGATCACCAGTATTTCTGTTCAAGTTCACCTTATTGTCATATCCTATATACGTAGGAAGAGTAACACGCACATTCAGATGCAATGCCGCGCATGTGCCCTGGCTCTCAGCTAAGCTGGCCACTTTCATTAAGCTATGTTTACTCCGGAAGTGCCCCAATGACCCTTGCCTATCGAGTTTCGGGGAAAGATATTAAAGGACCTTTCCCCGGTGGGAAAGATCCAGTGTGTTTTGAAAGGAACTGCTCTGTAGGGAACTGCCTGGTTGTCTGGTTGGTGTTTCATCACCAATACACACAAAAGATGAGTAAAAATCAAAGGAATTTGTTTATTTCCTGAATAACACATCCATCCATCCATCCGTCCATCCATCCATCCGTCCATCCGTCCATCCATCCATCCGTCCTTTATCCAAGCCGCTTATCCTAATCAGGGTCGCGTGACGCTGGAGCCTATCCATCGGATGACACATCTGGCCAAATGATTTTAAAGTGGATTATGAGTAATGTTGTTCATTGCAGGACGTGCTCTCACAAAGTAGACACCCCCCCCACCACCACCCACACACCGCCGCCACCATCATTTTTCTACCCAATCGAATTTTTGGCCAATTTACCCCACTCTCCCGAACCGTCCCGGTCGCTGCTCCGCCCCCCTCTGCCGATCCGGGGAGGGCTTCAGACTACCACGTGCCTCCTCCCATACATGTGGAGTCGCCAGCCGCTTCTTTTCACCTGACAGTGAGGAGTTTCACCAAGGGGACGTAGCACGTGGGAGGATCACGCTATTCCCTCCCCAGTTCCCCCGAACTGGGGCGCCCCGACCGACCAGAGGAGGCGCTAGTGCAGCGACCAGGGCACATACCCACATCCGGCTTCCCACCCGCAGACGCGGCCAGTTGTGTCTGTAGAGACGCCCGACCAAGACAGAGGTAACACGGGGATTCGAACCGGCGATCCCCGTGTTGGGATGGCAACGTAATAGACCGCCACGCCACCTACACGCCGAAGTAGAAGCATTTTGACGTCATAATTTGTTGCGTTGGCAAATGAAAGCATTTAGTTAGTAAGCTTACACATCAGAAACAATAAGAAAACGAGCCCAACATGGCCGTTTCCGGCGTCAGACACTTTAACCGGAAATCAGCAGTAGTGTAATATCAGTAAGCGCACGCAGGTTCGCCCGTGGTTAACGCGTGTTTGCTGCGGCCCCTGACGGCGTGATTTTTTTTTCCGCACCCGTTTTCCGGGAACTCTGCCTCTGATTGGCCACCTGGATCTCGGGAAGACCCCTCCCCCCCATACTCTATCTCTGATTGGCTAACCCTATCCCTAACCCCACCCTAACCATAACCCTAACCAACGGAGGCAACGAGCGCTAGCCAATCAGAGGCAGAGTTCCCGGAAAACGGGTACGGAAAAAAAAATCACGCCCCCTGATGAGTGTCGGCCATCATACGGCAGATCGACAGACACGTGGGAAGTCAATGCTGCGCGCGCATTAAACATGAAACCCTCGTGCACTTGTTGAGGAAATGCCTGGAAGGCCAGGGCACGTCCGAGGCCGGATCCACTGGCCGGATAGGGGAAGACGAAATGGGGAAAAAAGCTTAGTGCCAAAACAGGCAATACCCTTGGCGGAGGCAGTTCCAGGAAGCACTTCCCCCGGATACAAATATGTGGGCCTGCTGCAAGGAGTTGGCAGGGGGGCAGTTACGGGGGATTACGCCGGCGTTATGAATTGCACTGGGCAGCCATCTCTCTACAGAGTCGTCCCAAACGTGCCTTTCCAACGGGAGGTTTGTTTTGCAAATAAAAGTTAAAATGTCTCCCGAATCACGCAGCCCTTTCATCGCCACAATCCATTGTTGTTCAGATAAACAAACACAAGAGCCAACAACAACAACAGCAAAACGAGGGCATGTTTTCATAAGTTGCTTTACGGATCTTTTGGGGGAAAAAAATTAACAAAATAAAATAGGTGTAAATATATATATTCGTGTCAGATGAGGCGTGCTGTGGATCGTGGCTCGGCCTCGAGGGCCATGTGAAGCTCCACAAGTAGGCGGCCCCAAGGGAGAGGACAGTCACGCTCGCTTTGAGTGACAGCCGATGTTGATGACGATGATGACCACGATGATGATGATGATGATGATGATAATAATAATAAATCAATCTTACATAGCGCTTTTCTAGTACTCAAGGTCGCTTTACAATAAATGGAGTGAAACAAGATGATGAAGATGAAGATGATGATAATAATCAGTCTTATATAGCGCTACTCAAGGTCGCTTTACAATAATTGGAGTGAAACAAGATGATGAAGATGATGATGATTCGACTTTCAATTTTGGGATCCAGATATTTTTTTTGTCCTTTATTTTTGCTGAATGTAGTCTCATCAAGAAAGGCGGAACTGCAAAACTACATTTACGTCAGCACGTGCCTGCACTATATTTATACCTGTTTTTAATTGCGCTGCTAAAATGTGGAAATATTATTAAACCGTCTCGGCTCGGGCGCCTGACGTCCCCCTCTCACGCGCAGCGGCGACGTCACGCTTCAGTTGACCCGCGCCGTTTAAAGGGAAGACGGAAATGCTGAAGACCTCAGCCGTGCCGCTGTTATTATAATTGTGCTGCCTTGGTCTGTTTAACACAGTTGGCTTGTTTGTTTGTTTATTTATGTTGTTACTTACTGTGTCGGTAATTAGTAAAAAAAATAAATAAAGGTATTTCTGAGTGATTTGTGATTTCTTTGTTGGGGAAAATGTCAGAGAATTACACTGCTAAGCCTACTGTTATGGCTATCTCATTAAACATATTGTTTTTTTATAACAGAAATATGTGGGGTTTGGGTTCTCTGTTTGGCTCTTGTTCGGTCCAGGTTGGGGACCTTTATGGGGTCAGAGCATCTCCAAAACGTTGGGTCTTTGTGGTCCAAGGAAGGACAACCAGTGAACCGGGGGCAGGGTCATGGGCGTCCAAGGCTCATCGGCGCTTGTGGGGAGCGAAGGCTAGGCCGTCTGGTGTGATCCCATAGAGGTGCTACGGTAGCTCAAAATGCTGAAAAGTCCATGGGTACTGGGATGGCACCCAGCACTTGACCTGTGACCCCGTCCACAGGGTTAGCGGTTGTGTCAGGAGGCGCATCCGATGTAAAATTTCGCCAAATCATTACGCGGATTGACGAGACTCTACCAGATCGGCCAAAGCCTGGGTTAACAATGGCTGCCATTGGAGCTGTGCCCTCACAGGGTACCGAAGGAAACTATAAAATCTGCTGTGGCGCCCCCTGTGAAATAAAGAAGAAGAAGAATCTAGACAGGTGTCAGTACACAGTGCATCACAGCTTGCTGGGTATGGGGCTGCATAGCCACAGAGAGGTCAGAGTGCCCATGATGACCATCAATAGTGCCTGCAATGGGCAGGTGAGCATCAGAACTGGACCATGGAGCGGTGGAAGAAGGTGGCCCGGTCTGATGAAGCGTGTTTTGTTTTACGTCATGTGGACGGCAGGTTGCGTATGTGTTGTTGACCCGAGGAAGAGGTGGCACCGGGATGCACTACGGGAAGAAGGCAAGCCGGTGGAGGCGGTGTGATGCTCCGGGTAATGTTCCGCTGGGTAAGCTCGGGTCCTGGCATTCACGCGGGTGTCGCTTTGACACATACCACCCACCTAAACATCACCGCAGACCCAGTGCACCCCCTTCATGGCACCGGTATTCCCTGACGGCAGCGGCCTCTTTCAGCAGGATGGTGCACCCTGCCACACTGCCAAAAACTGGTTTTGAGGAACATGACGAAGAGTTCAAGGTGTTGCCTCGGCCCTGCAAATCCCCCCAGAGCTCAATCCGGTCGAGCATCTGCGGGACGTGCTGGAAAACCAGCCCGATCCGTGTGGAGGCCCCACCTCGCGACTTGCAGCACTTCCAACACGATCTTAGTGCCAAGGTACCAGGAGGTGGTTTTAATGTTTTGGCTGATGGGTGCATTGTTGAACATAATTCCGATCCCATTAATCACTCCGCAAATGAGGCCTTTGCTAAAGGAGCTGATAGAGTTTTAGGAGGAGTCGCCGCCCCAACCCCCCGTGACACACCGTTATTCCAGACCGGGGCTTTATGAACAGCGTCGACAGTGGCAGGATTTGCACAGCGGATGTTTACCAACAACCCTCCTGCAAATTTAGGTCAGATGTGTGCCAGATTTACGCTCGGCTGCCTCTCCTACGCACACACCTACGCACAAACACAACCGCGGATATGCGCCCCCCCCTCCTCCCCCTCCTCTCTCCGGGGAGCCACAGGTGCTGGCGGTGATTTCTGTGAAATGAGAGTTCTCTCTAAATTAAGGTTTCGGCCTCAATTTGAACCTTTTTTGGGGTTTTTTTTGGGGGGGGGGGTGCCGGGCGAAACGCCACAATGCTATCATCCTGTCCGGGCCTCTTCGCCCTCTCTCACCCCCCCTCCCCTCCCACCCATCTCTCGGGTCACCTCGGTCTCGTCTCGTCCTGCGGTTTTCTCGGTCTCTCTGTGTGCTGTGCCGCTTTGATCCATTTTAGAGGATGTGCTCTTACGGAGGTTTTCAAGCCCTTGCTCTTTTTTTGAGACTTGTGGGGAAGATTCGTTGAATGCGCCCATGTTCTGGTTCAGCCAGTCTGAATAAAACAACCCCCCCCCCTAAAAAAAAAAAAGAAGGACTTTCAAAGATGTGCTTGATGTTCCTCGCTAGATAGAACTCGGGCACAAAGTGCATGTCGTTGAGATGGAGTTTCTGTATCCCAAGTCCCATTTCATCCCAAGGTCATTATGTTCTCTGAGCGGTGCGGTCTAGAGTATGCTGCTTGATGTCACCCAGAGATGTCAGACATGGAGATGAAGTGGGTTTGAAATGTGACGGGTGGATCCTCCCCCCTGCGAGCCCGTAGAAGCGAGAGAAGGTTCTGCAGGAGCCACGCTGTCGCCATGTGGGAGTTCCAGCGAGGTTGCTGGTGCACGCGGGTTAGGTCTTAGTTGCTCAAGTAACTTCACGATGGCACGTTTAACCCGCATGAGCACGCATAATTCCTGCGTGATTGCACCCAGTTCCTAAAATCCAATTCCAATCCGAGAGTTGAGGAGTTTTAGGGCGATTCAGGAATAGCAGGCAAACACCCTGGATCAACATTACAGAGCAGTGAGGACGTGTTTCCTTGGGGTTTTGATTTATTTATCCATCCATCCACTATCCAAAGCCAATTATCCCAATTTGGGGTCACGGGAGGCTGGAGCCTATCCCAGCACTGGGTGGCAGGCGGGGGGGGACACCCTGGACAGGCCGCCAGTCCATCACAGGGCCACATAGTCACACCTAGTGACAGTTTTAGTACGGGCGAGTCACCTGACCTACATGTCTTTGGACTGTGGGAGGAAACCCGGGCAGACACGGGGAGAACATCCAGAGGACGACCCGGGATGTCCCCCCTCAAGGTTGGACAACCCCGGGGTTCGAACCCCGGACCTTCTTGCTGTGAGACGACCGCGCTAACCACTGTGCCACCGTGCCGCCTCATTTTGGTTATTTATTTATTGAAATGTATCAGTATTACAAGATGGCGGTTACATTTGACATTTGGATATCGGAAGGCATCGTATATGTGCAGTGACGAGCAGCATCCCGTTGAAACTGGCGTCCGGCGCTTTAAAACGTAACTATAGGTCGTAACAAGCTGTTTGTGGGTCGTGTTTTGGTGGAGGAACGTCTATTATGTTGCCTACCGACACGGGGGTCGCCAGTTCGAATCCCCGAGTTACCTCCGGCTTGTTTGGGCGTCCCTACAGACACAATTGGCCATGTCTGCAAGTGGGAAGCCGGATGTGGGTGTGTATAATGGTCGCTGCACTAGCGCCTCCTCTGGTCGGTAGGGGCACCTGTTCCAGGGCAGAGGGAACTGGGGGGAACAGCGTGATCCTCCCGCGCGCCACGTCCCCCTGGTGAAACTCCTCACTGTCAGGTGAAAAGAAGCGGGCTGGCGACTCCACATGTATGGGAGGAGGCACGTGGTAGTCTGCAGCCCTCCCCGGATCGGCAGAGGGGGGTGGAGCAGAGACCGGGACGGCTCGGAAGAGGTGGGGGGATTGACCGGATACAGTTGCGGAGAAAATAGGGGGAGGGGTGCCAAAAGTAAGTAAAGTTTATTTGACGTAAAGGATTCATTCTTTTGATCCTTTTCTCAGGTGTTTTTTTCATTATTGTCAAAACACTGCTAAACCATATATATATATATATATATATATATATATATATATATATATATATATATATATATATATATATATATTTATAATGAGTTTAGTGAAGAATTCCAACCTGTTCCAATTAAGGGGAGTCGGTTCCATTTTGGATGAAAGCCTTGGTGACAGTGTTGGCATCGCTGCCCCCCCTCCCCTCCCCCCCCGCACCGTTTTATCTCTAATCGCTTCCAAAGACAGCTCCAAACGATGTTGTGTGGTTTTTATCCACAAACCCTGTAATATGCCATCAAGCACACACACACAGACACACACACACACACACACACACACACACACACACACACACAGGGTAGAAGATTCAGCATCGTGACCAAATATCATCAGAAAAATTGGGACTTGGGGCGTCCGGGTGGCGTAGCGGTTTATTCTGTTGCCCTACAAACACGGGGGTCGCCGGTTCGAATCCCCGCGTTACCCCCGGCTTGGTCGGCCGTCTCTACAGACACAATTGTCCGTGTCAGGGGGGTGGGAAGCCGGATGTGGGTATGTGTCCCGGTCGCTGCACTAGCGCCTCCTCTGGTCAGTCTGAGGGGGCGGGGCGGGGGGGTAGCGTGATCCTCCCACGCACTACGTCCCCCTGGCGAAACTCCTCACTGTCAGGTGAAAAGAAGCGGCTGGCGACTCCACGTGTGGTAGTCTGCAAGCCCTCCCCGGATCGGAAAAGGGGGGTGGAGCTGCGACCGGGACAGCTCGGAAGAGTGGGGTAATTGGCGTGGGGTAAGTGGGCCAAGTACAATTGAGGAGAAGGGGGGGTGGGCAATAAAAAAGGAGAGACAATATACGACAGTGACAGAAAAAAGGCACCACTAGAGCACTCGACTGATTCTCCCTCAACGATTTCCTCAGTAAACTGCCAACCTTTACTGATCTTTATGGAAGACGTGCGCGCGCGCGCGCACGCACGCACACACACATCCATGCAAACACGGTCTGTGCAGCAACATGTTGCAGGTGGGGGCTCACCTCAGCTCGGGGCGATGGTGCAGGAGTCTCCACCTCGGAGCTTACGAGGGGGCTCATTAATGGAAAGTAGCTTTGCAGACTAAAGAGATTAAAAGCAACGGCCGTTAATGAGCCCGTCAGCCGCATCCACCTGAGGATTACCGGTCTAACCGACCAATTGCGTGTCAGAATAACGTGTAAAGTGGCACCCCCTTCAGGATTTGTTAAAGCTTACGTTTGGCATTTCGGGGTGTGCGCCGTGTTTGCTGTTTGTTAAGTGAATTAAAATGGCAGGCGACACGTGTTTAAGCAAACAGCTGCAGACTTTCATACCACCTGAAACCGCGTGGCAAAGGAGGAGAGCTACGAGGCCTTTGTTTTTACACCAGGAGTCACATTTCAGTCAGATTGGATCTTAATTGGCTGGTGAATCAATTTACCAGTCAGTCTTCCTTCCAACCCTCACCTGTGGTCATGAGCTTTGGGTAGTGACCGAAAGGGGGAGATCGCGGATACAAGCGGCTGAAATGAGTTTCCCCCGTAGGGTGTCTGGGCTCAGCCTTAGAGATAAGGTGAGGAGCTTGGACATCCGGAGCGAGCTCGGAGTAGAGCCGCTGCTCCTTCGCGTCGGAAAGGAGCCAGTTGAGGTGGTTCGGGCATCTGATTAGGATGCCTCCTGGGCGCCTTCCTTTGGAGGTTTTCCGGGCACGTCCAACTGGGAGGAGACCCCGGGGTAGACCCAGAACTCGCTGGAGGGACTACATGTCCAATCTGGCCTGGGAACGCCTTGGGACCCCCAGGAGGAGCTGGAGGGCGTTGCTGGGGAGAGGGACGTCTGGAGTGCCCTACTTAGCTTGCTTCCACCGCGACCCGACCCCGGAGAAGCGGCTGATGATGAGATGAGACGAGATGAGATGAGACGAGACGAGACGAGACGAGATGAGATGATGTTGAGATGAGACGAGACGAGACGAGATGATGATGAGATGAGATGATGATGATGAGATGAGACGAGATGATGATGAGATGAGATGATGATGAGATGAGATGATGATGAGATGAGACGAGATGAGATGAGATGAGACGAGACGATATGATGAGATGAGATGATGAGATGAGATGATGATGAGATGAGACGAGATGATGATGAGATGATGATGAGATGAGATGAGACGAGATGATGATGAGATGATGATGAGATGAGATGAGATGAGACGAGATGAGATGATGATGAGATGAGATGATGATGAGATGAGACGAGATGATGATGAGATGATGATGAGATGAGATGAGATGAGACGAGATGAGATGATGATGAGATGAGACGAGATGAGATGATGATGAGATGAGATTAGATGGATCTTAATGTCGTTTACATTATTCTCTGAGATAACGTAGTGATACTACATGTGTGTAATGCATCGGCACCGTCGATGTAGTATTTCTTATATTTGGCTGCACATTAGGGCCACGTGTATACGTGGAGACTGTCCTCCACCATAAAACGACCCCATAGGTCGTTTGTACAAGCAGCTTATTACGACCTTTGGTTACATTTTAAAATTAAGCGACCTCTAGCGGTCGTGCTGCCAATAGCAATCTTAGTTACTAGACGGCGAAACAACACAAAAACGCACTGACTACATATTCTATTGTTCTCTAATTGTTTTTAATCACGCTTTACTGACTACTTACCTTTATTAGCCTGTATGTGATGCGTTGTTAAAAGGATGTCGACAAGTAGATAAAAACCCACAATGCACAGAGGCAAAAAGTATCCGTGGCATATCTCCTGCAGCCGGTAGGGGCGCTAATTTAGGAAACGCTCCTCTGGGTCGTATTAGGTGGTATACTTTACAGGGGTGCCCAACTCCAGACCTCCAGGGCCGCAGTGTGTGGAGGATGTGTTGCAACCGTGCACTACACCACCTGATTTAACTAATTAGCTCACCTCCTGGATGAAGGAGGGGAGAGGAAATAGTTTAATCAGGTGGTGTAGTGCATGGTTGCAACACATCCTCCACACACTGCGGCCCTGGTATACGACCTACATGGTGGTATGGGTTGGAGGACTTGCGGTTTCTTTCACATCCGGTTGTGCATAGGTGCCACGATCTATTGATAGTACTGCGGTGATATATTCAGTCAAGCTTCGACCACGGTTATGACGTACCCTGAGCTCGTTTTCCACAGGTGTACACACACACACATGCACACACACACACACACACACACACACCCTGTAGCCTCCTTCCAGACCACCATATTGCAGGTCTGGGCTCGCTCTGTGCTCAGGGCAGGCAGACAGACGTGAGGGTCAGCTCCGTCCAGCTCTTTCCACCAGGGGTAATTTATGCCCAGTCTCTGCAAGGAGCGAGTGGATTTGCCCAACAGTGGCTGTGTTTACCACTTATTTTTATTTCCTCTACCCTTTTTTTCCCCCTTGTCGTTTCCATGGTGAGGGTAATGCAAAAATGGGTGAAATCCACCGTTTCTCCTCTGTACATTTTTTTTCTTCCCCAGAGGAGGATTCGGTGTTAACCACACCTGGACCGAACCCCAATTTGCTGAGGAGGAAATAAAAGGAGGTGTGCAATGTTTGTTTTGAAATCAGAGCACTATACACCGTGCACAGTGCATCGATTTACGTCGCAGATAAATCAGTGTCAAGTAAGGTAGTAGAGGGGGGTGCCCCGATCCTGCATGCGCTCGTTTAGCATACATGCAAATTAGCATTCATTTCATCTGCGAGAACTCCCCGCCACCACCACCCCAGAACACTGAGTAATGAGTGAAGAAATCCAGAACTTGCAGAGCCTTTGCCCAATGCACTTAAATAGAGCATGGGAACAGATGAGCTTAAAAGAAACGGGGGGAAGTCCTGCACATCCGGGGGTGCACAGAATAACCTACACCCGTATGGACCCCCCCCCCCATGTCTCAAGGGATTCATCTTCTGGAAAATGTGTGAGAGCCCATGCTGCATTGTTTTATATATATATATATATATATATATATATATATATATATATATATATATATATATATATATATATATATATATATATATATATATATATATATGTTACCCCCCTTTTTATTTTTCTCCCCAATTTTACTTGGCCGATTACTCCACTTTTCTGAGCCGCCCTGGTTGTTGCTCCACCCGCTCTGCCGATCCGGAGGGGGGTGGGGGGGGGGGCTGCAGACTACCACATTCCTCCTCCATGTGGAGTCGCCAGCCGCTTCTTTTCACCTGACAGTGACGAGTTTCGCCAGGGAGATGTAGCGCGTGCGAGGATCACGCTATTCCCCCCAGTTCCCCCCTCCTCCCCAACAGGCGCCCCGACCAACCAGAGGAGGCGCTAGTGAAGCGACCAGGACACGTACCCACATCCAGCTGCGTGATTTTTTTTCGTACCCGTTTTCCGGGAACTTTGTCTCTGATTGGCTAGTACTCGTTGCCTCCGTTGATTCGGTTGGTTAAGGTCAGGGTTAGGGTTAGGGATGGGGTTCAGCCAATCAGAGATAGAGTAGGGGCGGGTCTTCCCGGAATCCAGGTGCACGCTCTCTCAACGAGTACTAGCCAATCAGAGGCAGAGTTCCCGGAAAACGGGTACGAAAAAAAAAATCACGCCATCCGGCTTCCCACCCGCAGACACGGCCAATTGTGTCTGTAGGGACGCCCCGACCAAGCCGGAGGTAACACGGGGGATTCGAACCGGCGATCACCGTGTTGGTAGGCAACGGAATAGAACGCTGCGCCACCCGGACGCCCCTACCGGCATGACTTTTGACTGACCGGTAGAGCCCCCTTTTTGCTTGACCCCCCCCCCCAAAAAAAAGTCCCAAGATTCGAGTCACGCGGAGGGCGTGAGAGCCCATCATGCTGCGTTGTTTTTGGAAACTAAGAAATGGCAGAAAGCGCTGCGCACAGTGAATAAGTGGAGGGGTTGGTAAAAGAAGAAGAAGTCTGGTGCAAATTCCATTACACGGCCGGGGTTCGCTGCTAGAAAGCCAGACACCAAGCAGAGAACAACCCGCAGATTATGTGGGATGACGGCGGTTGCGTGCCGCGGTAATGCAAGCAGGCTTTTCTATCGCCTCCAATCAAACGCGGGGGACAAGCCAAAGAAAGCATCTCCCTGCAAACGTGACGCGGAGCGGATGGTTTGTGGTGCATTTCATGAAAAAGGTGTTTTGTTTTCTCCAGAGATGGAAGTTACTTGAGAAAAAGGCTTTGTATCACCCCCCCCTATTTATTATTGCAGTTTTGCACAATAACTGGCCCTAAAGTACCTCCTTACTGTGGAAAAGATGTCTAGTGATCCAGTTAAGAGTACATTATGGGATGCCATGAAGCTGCCATACCAATGCTTTACCCCCTTCAGGAGCATATCGACTATTAAGAAAAACGGGCAGTGCAGTGGTTAGTGCAAGAAGGGCCTGGGTTCGAGCCCCCCGGGGTAGTCCAACCTTGGGGGTCGTCCTCTGTGCGTAGTTTGCGTGTTCTCCCCCGGTGTCTGCGTGGGTTTCCTCCCCACAGTCCAAAGACATGGAGGTCAGGTGAATCCACGTGTCCAGGGTGTCTCCCTACCTGCCACGCAATGAATGCTGGGATAGGCTCCAGCACCCCCCGCGACCCTGTGTAGGATTTGTACAATGGATGGATGGATGGATTGGTGTGTACTCTTAACGTGCTGCAAATGATGCCGTGATTGAAATGGTAAGCCACGCCGCCCAGCCCTCGTGCTCACCACGAGGCTGCTCATCGTTCATTCTATTGATGGGCTGATGGATGCTAACGTTGCTTTGTGGCCCGGTAATTGGATAGCATCCTTGTCCGCTGCCATTATCAGCCGCCCATTCCGCGACGGCCCTATAGACTCCTGGCTGACAATGGTCCGCTCCTGTAGCGCTGAAGGTGAACATGCAATCGCCATCCAATGAAAGAGATGTCATTGTTGCATGAAACAGAAGAAGGGGGATGAGAAAGAGCCCCAGTCATCCCACAGTGCGGCCCTGGCACTCTGCAGGTCTGAGCACACACTTACTCCCCTGCAGCCTGCGCCCCGTCAGCACAGGCTCAGCCACCCAGATCGCACTGGGGCATTATTATTATTTCACCAGCCAGCCTTGATATTGTAATAAAGCAGCTCCTTTTCTGAGCCCCCCCCTCCTCCTCCCCCCCACCCGTAGATACCGTCAGCAGAACTGGCCAATCTTGGATGCACAATTGTGTGCAACGTTGCACACAAGCGTCAGCAAAGTGGGAAAAAAAAGACCTGGGATAAGCTTCAGCTCTCCACGTTGTGTTAAATGTGCCTGTGTTGCTAAATATTGAATGCAAATGTGAAAGACGTGCATGTTAGGGTTAATACCCCTGCCTGTGCCTCTGAGCAAGGCAATGGAAAGAAGAACTGGAGTTGGTCCCAGGGTGCTGCAGCCGCCCACTGCTCCTGTACAACAGGATGGGCTGAATGCAGTAGACAGATGTCCTTGTAACGGTACAATTCGTTGTAAGAGTACACTGGCCAAATAAAGTGGCTTTCTTCTCAGATGATCATACGGGTCTCAGAACTGGAGATACAGAATCATCATTGTAAAAGATAAGAGGTCTAGTGTTGCTGATAAAGAACTAACTGCCTGGCAGCGTTTTCAAGATGGCGTCCGACTAGCTCTCCTCAAGGTAGAGGCTAGTTCCCATCGATGCAGAGAACGGTCAACTGAGCATGCGCAAGTACTCGTTGCCTCCGTTGTTTGGGTAGGTTAAGGTTAGGGTTAAGGCGGGGTTAGGGTTAAAGTTAGCTAATCAGACGCAGAGTAGGGGCGGGTCTTCCTAGCCTGGATGCTACGCGGGGCATGTGGAGGCGTGGTAGAGGCATTTCGCGCATGCTCAGTTGACCGTTCTCTACCCCATTTCCGTTCTCTGCATCGACGGGAACTAGCCTCTACCCTTCTCTCAAGAGGCTTAGGTCTCAATACAGCTAATAATACTTAGATGGGTATCTATTCCTCACTAACCCATCATGTCTTAAGTTGTCCAAACCCAACAGCACAGTTTGCATTGTCCACCACTGCAAAACCGAGCTGCGTCCAGTTTGCACAAACAAGATAAGATAAGCGATGGAAAGTTGGCCTCCATCTAACTGGCTTATGACGTGTTAATGACATCGCCTCGGCCCAGTCTTTTCTAAGTCTTTGCTCGTATATATCTTTGTTTATCCATCACGATGCTTTAGCATAGCTTGTTAGACGATTCGTCATGCAGAAAGTTAGAAAATCTGTTATTCCAGCTCACCCATTTCTTATAAAGCTGGAATGCCCTGAGCAATAAGCTCAGAATACAGTTTGTGTCTGGTCCCACTCTCTCTCTCTCTCTCTCTCTCCGTCTACCATATATAATATGAATCATCCATCACTAAAATATATTTCATGATGCTTTTCTTTTCTGTTTTATCAATGAAGTGGCTTGGGAGCAAATTAGTTCTCGGAAGGAACACTGTGACCCGAGGCGATAAAACACATCATATCTGATCGTAAGGGACATAAGTAAGCACACCTGAGTTTAGCCTCCAGAATGCAGAATCACCACTATTTTCTCATCCACTCCACACTTTCAGAGGACTAATATAACTGGAGCCAGAGCCCCGGGTCGCTCTGGTAATTCCTTTATTGACCTGTAATTGGGCCTTTACTAAGTTATTCTATTAAGTTAGTTAATTTAGTTTCTGAAATGCTGCTGCTAGTTGCTTAAAATATTTAGCACTGTCCGGCTTGTCAAGTCGATTTTGGTGGGATATTACGTGAATATTACGTGCAGGACATAATGCATTAGTGCATATAATTCCGGTTCCAGTGGGGGAAGATGGCGGCGCGAATTCACATTTGCAGCGGCCTCACCCAGCACCGTCCATGCAGTGTCTTTGTCCACGTCTGTGTTTAAGTTTTGTGTTCGTTTGATGGCTGGCAGAGCTGGCACTGGATCGACTGGGTAGAGCTTGGTCTGCTGTGTCTTGTGGGCCCAGGGACCACACCCCCAGCCTGGAGCTGCACCTGAGGAGGAAGCACCGAAGGTGGTCTGACAGGACGTGGAAGCAGGGCAGGCTAAGCTAACTGCTAGCCCATGCAGACCGACAGTTCTGATAACACTAAGGGTGGCCTCGCCCGGCGTTGACTGTGGTGTTTTTGGTGTCGTGGTGTGGAGTGCGGGGAGGTGTGTCGAGGGTGTCTGGCTGGGAGAGCTGGTGTTGGATCGACTGAGGGAGCCTGGTCTGCTGCATCCCGTGGGCCCAAGGACCACAGCCTCTACCTGGAGCTGCATCCGAGGAAGAAGCACTGAGGGCGGTTTGACAGGACGCGGAAGCAGGGCAGGCTAAGCTAATCGCTAGCCCATGCAGACCGGCAGTTCCAACAGTCATCGTGGCTGGCGTTCATTCCCTTGGTCAGTGATATATATATATATATATATATATATATATATATATATATATATATATATATATATATATATGTGGCAGTTTAGATATATGTGTTAGTTAGTATGTGTGTTCTTGTAGTATTTGGATATGTGTTTTTGTCTTAATTATACTGCAGTGGGCCGGGGGAAATAATATTTCGTTTCATTTCATGTATGGAAGTACATGCAATGAAATGACCAAGTGTTCCCTGATAAGAGCATCTCAGGGCCGACTACATTTGCTGCAATACAGCGATATACACATTGGCACACGTATCCATACCAATGAACATCAGCGTGTGTGCACAGCACACACACACACACACCCACACTGCTGCCCGCTGCCAGTTTCTAATTTCATTTCTTTTGTGTCCAACTCAAAGTCAATGTCAATTTACGGTCTTGAGAGCAGCGCTGCAGGAGGAATGGCAGCACGAGCGTGAACATGGCATCTCTGATAAGGTCAGACTGATGGAAAAATGTGTCCGGATGCGGCTGGAATGTCATCCGCGGAGAACAGAAGTTCAAAAATGTGAGGAACTTTGCCCAATATTAGTAGTCAGTGTTTATGGGTCCATAGCAGTTCATGGTCTAATGCCGATAGGCGTTAAACGCGTAGATAGACAGACGGCCGAACTTCATGAGGTCTACTTCATTTATTTGCCGGTCTCTGTTAGTGGGCTGATAAACCTGTGCAAATACTCTGGAGGCTGTGTGCCGACAACCTGCAGGGGTGCTTTACAGTAGGTCTGGCCAGCGGGTCGGTTGTATTGATTGTGGCCCTGAAAGAGAAAAGGCAGAGGGAATAAACACCACGTCGATGCTCTGCTTTGTTGTCCCTCTTTCTTTGTGACTTAAAAGAACTGGGCCGAGAGACAGATGAATAGATGGATGGATATGGTGTTATGGACCAGCTCGTTCAGGCCGCAACCACTTCAGAAGGTCCACATGGTGAGCCGTTGTCAAATCAACATCTCATTTCAGTAAATTGTAGAAAGCTCAGCTTTATAGGATGTGAAGTCAGTTGTCTATATGTGGTGGAGGTGGGGGATGCATTGAGATCCATGACGGGACGTGTGTTGTGTGGTGCAAAAACAACCAAACCAGAGGGTGCCGGGTAGTAAGCTGTCCAGGGAGGGAGGGAGAGAGAGAGAGAGAGCACTGAAGAAACCCAACTTTTACACTCTTCCTGTAGACGGTCACCAATGGAGGGGCAGCTGGAGCCCCACAGGAAATAGCAAACCAGGCAAAGGAAGCGACAGAACGGGACACAGCAAACAAACCAGGCTGGCAAATGGGCGGGCGCTGCACCTAAAAGGGACGACAGAGAGCCAAGCAGCCTGGGAAGAACAGACGGCCGGGGTCGGCACCCCCCCCCTCTCCCTCCCCCTCATAAAATGGAGACCCCTTGGGTCTTCGTAAGCATCAAACCCAAGCCCGAGACAGAGCATCTGCCGTTACATTTTCCAGACCTCTGTGTTCTGTACGTAAGGTTGCAGGAACAACCAGCTCATCAGCCGTTGGTTGCTGCTCTGCATGCTGGACAGGGAAGTCAGGGAGGTATGGTCAGTGAAAAACGTGACTGGCATTGACCCTGAAGCATATATACCTCAAAAAAAGTGTAAGGCCCAGCGTCTCCTTTTCCAACACTGAATTATTCGATTGGTGATGATTGAACTTATGGCGGCGTGGCGGCGCAGTGGTCAACGTGGTCGCCTCACAGCAAGAAGGTCCTGGTTTCGAGCCCCGGTGTAGACCAACCTTGGGGGTCATCCCGGATTGTCCTCTGTGTGGGGTTTGCATGTTCTCCCCGTGTCCACTTGGGTTGCAGATCAGGTGAATCAATCATACTAAATTGTCCCTAGGTGTGAATGTGTGTGTGTCGACCCTGTGACGGACTGGCGGACCTGTACAGGGTGTCTCCCCGCCTGCCGCCCAATGACTGCTGGGATAGGCTACAGCATCCCCACGACCCTGAGTAGGATGAGCGGTTTAGATAAAGAATGGAT
This sequence comes from Lampris incognitus, assembly GCF_029633865.1. Classification (NCBI taxonomy): domain Eukaryota; kingdom Metazoa; phylum Chordata; class Actinopteri; order Lampriformes; family Lampridae; genus Lampris; species Lampris incognitus. Next base: position 21,182,841 of record NC_079231.1, on the reverse strand, counting down.
GGATGGATGGATGGGCTTACGTGAGATGACTCAAGACTGGGTGGTCATTGCACCCTACCCCTTTTTGCAGAAGTACAGCTCCTGCACCAAGACCACTTGCATCCACTTGAATTTTAAAGGGCATGTCAAAGTTTGGAGCTTCAAGCACAGGGGAGCAACGAAGCAGGTCGTTCAAAGTGTCAAAAGCCAGCCTGTCATTGGGGAGACCACATGAATGCAGCCTTTTTGCTCAAAAGGGTTGTCAGCGGGGCCGCCGCAGTGCAAAAATCCTTACAAAAACTATGAAAATATCCCGCCAAACCCCCGAAAGTGCTCTGTCTTTCAAATCAAAAGTCAGCTTTGGCTTTGTTGTCGACACAGGATACCTGTCAACGTTTGCTGTCAGAGGTTACACCACCCCTTGGCCTACAACCTTACCAAGAAATGTCACTGTGGCCCTAGCAAATTTAGATTTTGACAAGGCGGCTGTCAGATTGGCCTTAACCAAGCAATCAAACAGGGCCTTAAGACACTGAACATGAGATTCCCAAGAATCACTGAACACAACAACATCATCTAAGTATGCACTACAGCCTGTTAGCCCATGCAAGGCTTATTCATGAAGCGCTGGAACATTCCAGAACCCTGAACGGCATGACATCGTATGAGAACAATACCCCGGTTGTATGTCATTAAAGCAGAGATTTCCTTCGTCCTTTGTGTCAGTGGCACCTCCCCGTAACCCTTTAGAAGATCCGGTTTTGTCACAACTTCTGCACTCCCTAGCTTTCTGTGCCTGCTCCGCCTGCAGCCTTCCCTGCTCCACTTGAATCTGCAACCTCTCCCGCTTCATTTTAGCCTTTTCTCTTTCCACCTGCGTGTACGGCTCACGGGACAGGTTCTCCACTACCCCAGGAAGCTTGGCATTGGAAGCCTTACTCTGTTCAGGTTTTTTTTTAAAAAAAACCCTGACATTGCCATCCCCTCAACCAGGACCTTCGGTTAAGCCTGTCCAGGTATTTCATCGGTTTCTTTCCAGCCCAAACACATATCCAAGTGAGCTAGATCTGCCTTTGCAATTGAGCCAGCGTGCTACGCCCAGGCTGCTGCAAAAAACTCAGCAAATAATTGATTTCCAAGTTCAGTTGATATGCTGCAAACAAACACTAGCGCACCCTCCCAGCCAAAACGTGTACCTAGAGCACAACCCGAGACCGAGAAAATGGTGCAACTCACACAGTGCACAACTATAAACAGGCTTGACTAAGAAAAGAGCCAGCCCCTAAACTCCCTAACCCAAATCTTACTTGCTCAACCCTAGTCTTTGTACGTGTACTTGTGGTGGGTACTTACGCACCTAGAGTCCACTTACATTGGGGAAGGCTTAACTGCCCCCCGCCGGTGCTATGGAGAGTGCCCGTGGACCACTGCTGCTAGCCACTCAGACAACACACAAGAATAATAAAACAGCCCTGAGAAATAAAAACTCCATAATCCCTCCTGATGAGGAGCTGCTGCTACAGCATAACTGGGGGAAATGGTGCTCTGGCCAGAGTAGCAGGACTATCCAGCCACAACCCTCTCCTACAGCCACACACTGTGGGCAAATACCACCATCCTGCCATTGCATACAGTGCACCGCAGGAAACAGAACTCGGATGGCGCTCAATGAAACCCGTAGTCTGCACACTATACTCAACCTGTAGGGAACAAAGCAAACAGCATCAGCACCAAAGCAAAACCACCAGCTACCACGGGCCTCCCCAAACCCTTTGTATTTGTCACCAACAAACACACCAGCTACTGTATCAATGTCTAGGGTTTACCAACACCATCACAATTACAGCTACCAAAATTCACTTGAATTTCAAAAAACGTGCATGCCAAACTGGACGAGCTCCCGTTTGTTATGGACCAGCTCGTTCAGGCCACAGCAGCTACAGGAGGTCCGCATGGTAAGCCTTCGTTAAATCGACATTTTAACTCACAAAATTACAGAAAACTCAGCTTTATAGGATGTGAAATCAGTCGTCAGTGTGTTGTGGAGGTGGGGGGGGGGGCTCACTGAGAGCCATGTCTGTGTGGCACTAGTGTTGTATGGTGCAACAACACAAGACAAACACTCAACACAGAGGGTACCCGGATGTCCAGGGAGAAGGAGAAGCCCCCCCCCCTTTTTTCTACCCCATTGTACTTGACCAATTACCCCACTCTTCTGAGCCGTCCCGGTCGCTGGTCCACCCCCCTCTGCTGATCTGAGGAGGGCTGCAGACCACCACATGCCTCCTCCGATACATGTGGAGTCGCCAGCCGCTTCTTTTCACCCGACAGTGAGGTGTTTCGCCAGGGGGACGTAGTTCCCCCTCCCCGAACATTCGCCCCGACCGACCAGAGGGAGCGCTAGTGCAGCGACCAGGACACACGCCCACATCCGGCTTCCCACCCGCAGGCACGGCCAATTGCGTCTGTAGGGACGCCCGACCCAAGCCGGAAGTAACACAGGGATTCGAACCGACGATCCCCGTATTGGTAGGCAACGGGATAGACCGCCACGCCACCCGGATGCTGGAGAGAGAAGCTTTATCCCGATTCAAGGCCAGACCGAGCGTTGTTAAATGAGATGGTCCGGTCTACGTGTCCACAGTCTTGCGTCACAAAGTGACGCTCCTGTCGCCTAGCAACACTGAGAGCCGCAGTTGAAAAAGCGGTAGTGGATCTGGAGCTAGACATTTTCATTTTGTTTATGTGTTTATTCCGTTTAACGTCGACCACGGTACCAACGTCAGCACACTAGCATTTAGCAACGTTGCCTATTATTTTGGATGACAATTTGCGGTTTTAAGGCTGCTCAGTTTCTCAACTCGCGCATCGTTCGCTACCCGCTAGCTACCCTAGCTGCTGCTGCTAGAGCCGGAGACGCCATTTTCTTGTGGGGGGGGCGGGGGTGGGGGGGGGGGTGGGGGAATCCAATCATCACCGGCGCGCAATGACTCTCGGGATAGGTTGGGGCCCGTGAAGGACGCGCCCGTTGCGTCCCTCCGAATTCGGGCAAACGAAGGCCGCGTTTGACTGAGCGCTGGAACGGGACGGCCTTGTGCGCGCCGCTGTGACGTAAGCGCTTTTCAAACGGGGCGTTCGACGGACGCGGCGGCTGAATCGGAACAGCCGGAGAGACGGCGCACCGGAGGACGCCTGGCTTTCACGCTCTTCCTCGCCGGGTGCGGACGGTCACCTAGCAAGGGCAGGCGGGGCACGGGCGAGCGGGCGGGGCACGGCGAGCGGGGCGGGGCACGGCGAGCGGGCGGGGCAACGGCGAGCGGTGCGGGGCACGGCGAAGCGGGCGGGGCACGGCGAGCGGGCGGGGCACGGCGAGCGGGCGGGGCACGGCGAGCGGGCGGGGCACGGCGAGCGGGCGGGGCACGGCGAGCGGGCGGGGCACGGCGAGCGGGCGGGGGCACGGCGACGCGCGAGCGGGCGGGGCGCGATATTATGAACCCTACATAGCCCTCGCCAAAAATCCCGTACCCTGTCCCAAATCTCGCGAACGGACGCCGGATTTCCGCTGCGTTGCTAAGGAAACAATCAACTATCAACTCGGTGCGAAGCAAAGCTAACGTTAGCTACCTTCAATTTTGTAATTTTGTATTTTTCGCAATTTTGGACAGCTGGCTGCTTTTGTAATTTTGGACTGCTGGCTGTCAACAACAGAACGGAGGTAAGGGGTGAAGTATCCTATGCTCAAACGTGGAGCAAGCAAAGATTGAGTTAAAAACGTTAATGTTGATTGTGGATAACTTAGACAGGTTAAATTGTGGGTGTACAGCGTTTCCTTGATGAGCGCTAACCCCATAACAACATATTTTCGCGTTGCTACGGTGGCGCACACGTGACAAAGCCAGAAACGGGATTTTGGCGAGGCCTATGTAGGGTTCATAATATCGCGGGCGGGGCAGCAGATAACGGGGAGCCGAGCAGCCTGCACAGACAGCCGGGGCCGTCACAACAGACACATGGACGGATAGATAGGACGCCTTTATCAACAGACAACATCGTACTGCTCTTGAGTTGGCTCTCCTCCGTACATGCCCGCCTTTACACATCACAAAGGAGCACATCAGAATACCACCAACCGCGGCGCTACGGAGGCTTTTGTCTCTTGTTTTCATCAGGAATTCAGCCTCAAAGTGCGCTCACATATAGGCGCTGAGGACACAGGGCGTCTGCTTTAACGTCTGCCATGTGTTGTGACACCCGGCTTCAAAGCGTACTCGGGGGAGGGGGGGGGGAAGGCATTGAGGATATCAGGCGCGCATCTTTACATCTCTCCATCCCCGCATCCAGCTCCGAGTGTTGCTCGGCAACGCGGGCCGGGTTTCTTGTTAATGCGTCTGATGAGACTTGAAGCGAGGCGAGGAACTCGGAGCGCCGCGGCGGGTTTAGTCAGAGGCCACGTGTTAACAGACGTGTCACTTCTGGCAGACGGCGGGTTCGAGGGAGCCGCTTGTCTGGCCACGTGTTTATGTACGGGTTGGTTTATGTTAACGCGTAGCTAGCTAGCGGAGCATTAGCGGGCTGCAGCCTCTCCCAACGCCTTGTGGCCTTCTGCACAAATGAAGGTCTTACTTTCTCAGCTCCGCCTTCTGCTTTAATGGGGAATACAGC